>NW_024525823.1:2964329-3227398 GCF_017590135.1 Pyrgilauda ruficollis | reverse complement strand
CCGCGCTGCCGGGGGCTGCGGGCGGTGAGCGGGCGCTGGGCGGGCGCGGGATGAGCGGGCGGGAGGGCCCCGGCGCGGCCGGCGGCAGGGGCGGCGTAGCGGGGCTTGGCTTCGCCGGCTCCCTCACAGCCGGGCCCCGCAAACCTCCGGCCGGCGGCGGCCCCGGGCGTGTCAGGCAGCTGCCGGCCGCGTCCCACAGCACTCCCAGCCTGGCGCCGGCCGGTCGGGAAGGTGCTGTTCCCCTGCCGCCTCCTTTGGAGTCCCAAGGTGTCTAGATCGCTGCATCGCTCACTGTGACCCAAAATCGTCTTCAGGGGGTGCTTTACTCAGGGTACAGTGAGCATTGCTGTGATTCGGGGGCTGTGGGTGAGCAGGCAGCAGCTGGGTGTGAGCGAGTGTTCTCCGTGCTGGGGAGAGCCCTGCGTGCGCTAAGCAGGAGTGGGGAACAATTGCAGGGTCTTGTCCCTGGCCTGTCTGTGCACCGTCCGTGAGCGTTTTTTGCTTAGGTTTCCTTACCGGTTCGTACAGTGCAAAATGAGTATGCGGCTGTGTATGTCTCTTTCCAACACATAATAAACCCAGCACTGCTGAGTGTGTGTGTGCACAGCTTACAGTCAGGGTAAACATTGTGAGAAAATTCACACTAACTGGAACGTTTCAGTTGCATAAAAAGCTCTTTTCCATGCAGTCTCTGAACGTGGAAATTATGTACAAATTATTGTACATCATTTGAGGAGCAAGGGGTGGTGAACTAGCATACATTCTTTTATTTAATCCCTAACTCCATAAGTACAATAGTGAGCAAATGTGCAAAGATTGGCATGGTTAGTATTCTACTAGAGCAGCACTCTTACAACTAGGTGTTGTGTCTCTGACTTCTTGTAAAGCTGATGTTTTCCATTTGGATGTCTTTTATTTATGCAGATGACCATGCTCATCTGTCTTTTCAGACGGGTCTGAAAGATACCCTTCAGGACTACAACAGCAAAAGACAACTGAAATCCAGTAGTACCTTGCCTGTCTCTCTGACTGAAATGAAAAGCAACGTGTAAGTATTGTATCTAAAATAACCCTGTGAGATGAGGGTTACCCTTTTCTGTAACAGTTGTCATGTGGAGTTGTTTTTATATCTCACGTGTTTGATGTGGCCTGTTCTTGTTTTACTAATTGCCAACTTAAAAATTACAGGCATGCAGCCATCTGTTTGGGAAGATATGTTACCCATGCAGTGTATAATACCTGTAGGTTACTAAACAAGTCTAACTTGAATCTCTAAAGAAACATGAGTTTTACCTTTTTGTATTTTCTGATGCCGTATTTGTTTTTCCCATATTTCAGCTGACATGGAATCTTAGTACTGGTTTAATGATGTTCAGCTTTCATTATTTAGGTTCACTGTGAGGCGGCCTTTCAGCACTTCACATTCATCAGTGGATTCAGAGGAAATTAAAAAATTCCAGCTCCTTGCACATAAGTGGTGGGATGAAGAAGGAGAATATGCAGCCCTTCATTCTATGAATGATATTAGAGTGCCATTTATTAGGTATGGTTTTGTAGACAGATTTTTTTTTATATGTACTATTTCTGTATGACCTCAGAAAATACTGTAAAAAAAGCCAATTACTGGTACTTAAGATAACTACAGCATCTATTGAAGCACCTTGTGGGTTCAACCTTAATCACATCCCTTTTCTTTCAGAGATACTCTGTTGAGCATGAGTAGTAATTATCATCTGGGAAATCCACTTTCTGGAATCAAGATTCTTGACGTGGGCTGTGGCGGAGGACTGCTGAGTGAGGTAAGAAACAGTGAGCTCTGTGTTTTCTTCTTAAAAGGTGTGCAAGGTATTAGAATTGTTGTACTAATTACACTGCCTAATTTCTAATCCTCCAAGGAGGACTTTTTCTCTTCTATGATATGTTAGTTACTGAGTAGAGTGCAGTGCACTCATACAAAAAACCCCATAGTGTGTTTAGCATAGTAGTGGTGGTTTACAGAGAATGAGGGAGTTGGTAATGAGAAATTCAAAAATTCTGAGATTTTAAATCAGGAAAATAAGATTTCAAGCACTGTAAAGTAAAGGAGAGGGGAAGAATGATGAAAAAGTCCTTGAATATTTCTTTCTTTTTTTTTCTTTTTTTTTTTTTTACTTTAAAAGTCTAGGCAGGAATACTTGGAATCGTGACATTCTCATTACCAAAGAAGCAATTTTTGTTATAAACTTGTTCTTCCACATTCGTTTATTTGAACTGCTTATCTTCAGTGTTTTACATGGGGGAGGAGATTCTCATCTTTGATTTGATCTCATGGGAAATGCATGGAATAACATCAAGCACCCAAATCATAGCTCTCCTGTGTCAGTAGGGATTGGTGTGGTAAAGGGGCTGATGTTACAGTGGCTTCCAGAGAAGTCTGCACAAACTTGGGACTGAGAAGTTACTGTTTGTGGTGGAAGGCTGTCCACACAGGCTCTGAACAGTGCTGTGTCCCATCAATAGACTAGGGATTTGAATTTAGGGTTACAGATCTGGCTGACTTACTCTGGGAACTTCCTCAGCATCTGAAGTGAGGTATTACAAAGGGACCTGAATATCTCCCATGTTTTCTTTCTTGTTTTTTTCTCCTCTTTTGAGCAAAATCTTGTAGTCTCGTGAGAGGGGTCTCTCCAACAATGCTGGCAAAACTGGTGTGTTGCATCACCTTCTCAGGCTGAGCAACTGGTGAATTTCAGGTTGGAATATCATACATGTGGTCATGTTCTACAGCCTGTTTCAGTTTCAGAAGAGGTGATGACTAAGGTGCTAACCTTGGAGTAAGAAGACACTGGAGAAACCTGAGTGACAGCCAAGGCTGATGCTATCCTAGCAAACATTAGTGTTTAGTTCTCAGCAGTGAGAAAGTCCCAGAGATAATCATATATTAAGTAACCATTAAAAAGATATGAGGATTTACCATTACAGGTGGATGTTGAAGAAAGTAATGACAGTAATTAAATATGGCATTGTTTTCCCCCCTTTAATTACTGTGTTGATTTTCCCCCTTTGTTTTTCCTGTATCAGAGAGTAGTAGTGGAAGAAATCTTTATTTAGTGTAACAAAATGAATTGAGAACAAATTATTCTAAAAGACAATTTAGATGTGTGTATAGTCCGCTATATAATTTTCTAAGAAAATTAACACCATCTTCCCAAATCTTAGGGTGTTTTTGCTTTAATAAACATTTTAAATAAAACTGCCTGATCAGAGCTCATAATTTACTGTTGTTTGTCTTGTGTTGATGCTTTCTGCATCTTGTATGTACATTGCAAAGTTTCAGAAACCTTTAAGTAAATTGTTTTCATGCAGAGAATAAATTACACTCTTTTTTATTAGCCTTTAGGTAGACTGGGAGCTTCAGTTACTGGAATTGATCCTGTGGAGGACAACATTAGAACAGCAGATCGGCACAAGTCATTTGATCCGGTCCTGGCCAAGAGAATACAGTACAAGTCCAGTTCACTGGAGGAGATTGTGGAAGAGTCTATGGAAACCTTTGATGTAATTGTAGCTTCTGAAGTAGTGGAGCATGTGGCTGACCTTGAAACGTTTATCAAGTGTTGCTCTCAGGTGTTAAAGGTAAGAGAGTTTTTGCTTTCATCATTGGGAATATTTATTCTCTTTTATTACTGTGGCTTTTTAAAATGAGTGTGAAAACACATCTGCACACATTCCTCCACTAAGTCAGAAGCATGTTCTAGAAGTGCCTTCCATTCTTCTCCATGATGCAAATACATCTCCCCAGTTTCAGTAACCACAGTCAGGGGAAATTTATTTCCCCAACTCAGCCTCAGAAAAGTGTTAAGGCATTACCTAGCATTGCAGGTTTGCATTGCATGTGGACCTTAAAAAATCTGGGTGCATCTGATTTCACACAGGTGAGAGAAAATGTGGCAGTGCTGCTGTTGATGGACAGCTATGGCTCAGACTGCCTGGGAGCTCTGTAATGATGTTTCTGACACAAGATTTTATTCCAGCACTAGCATCATATCAGATGAGATCCTAGATTGCTCTTAAAGGTTCCTAGTTAAACTTTGTAGATAATCAGGTGGTTATTCATCTTGATACTGGTTCATTTGCAGAAGAAGGATGGTAAGCTCAGCACATAAGTGGGAGCTTTACTTTGATCTCTTTATCTTTCTGGTCATCAGAAGAAATATTAATTGTTTCAATTGAATGCACTACTAACTTTTAGCCTGCTAGGGACAAAGAAATTATCCCTTATTTCTAACAAATAGTCCTTTAAGGACTTAGAATTTTTTTCTGGCTTTGTTTCTTTGCCCATGTAATTATTAAAACAAGCATGGCATGGCATTCAGCAGTCTCAGAAATTAAGGAAGTATTTCACATTTTACTTTGGTTTCAATTATAAAAGCGGTTTGTGGTTTTATTTTGGTTTTTTGCTTCATTGGGTTTTTGGGTTTTCTGGGGTGTTTTGTTTTTTGGTTTTTTTTTTTTTTTTTTTTTTTTTTTTTTTAACAGTAGCTATTGTATATGCTTTAATATCTTTTATTTATCCATTTCCTGAGCATAAAATATTATAAGTGACTTTTCTAGGTGTTCTTCGGGCTAGGGAATAGTTTTTAGGCCACCCAAGACCTGATTATGTTGATTCTTTGAAGATTCCTGAGACATACTGTTAGAAAATTTTATTCTTTCTTGTAGTAAGATGTTACAAATATCTATCCTGGGATGAAATTACTTCTTAGTCTTGCATTGTGTATACTGTGCCATAGACAAATGATTTGTCTAAATGTGATTAAATTTACAATTTAAAAAAACCCAAAAAATTCTTCTAATTTAACATTTTAATATTTTAATTAGCCTGAAGGTTCTTTATTCATTACGACAATCAATAAAACACAATTGTCCTATGTCCTGGGAATTGTGGTTGCAGAAAAAATAATGGGGATTGTACCAGAAGGAACACATGAATGGGAGAAATTTGTTCCCCCTGAAGAGCTGGAGCGCCTCCTGGAATCAAGTAAGTTTCAGGCCAGATGGTGGGAACGGGGAGAGATATCCATATGGTCTCTTTAGGAATGGCAAAGGGATAAGTTAGGTGGGGTGAGTGCTACCAACAATACACAGCTTTTCCTGCCTGAGTTAACAGTTGTATATTAAGAGTATCATTTCTGGTTTAAAGACACTGCTGCTTATTGGATTTTGCATAAAATAAATTAAATTGAATCCTAAGAATGCAGTGATTACTAGAACAAAATCACTGTTGCAGCTGCCCTCTGTTTAATAGCCTAAATAAAAAATTCCAGTGTTTTCCATTGTGTTCTGGTGACAGAATGTATGCTCTGAAGTGGTTCATAAGCTCTAGGTCAGGTTTGAGGAATTAACTGTGTTGGCACTCTGGGGCTGCACTGCTGCCACTGCATTGTTTGCCGCCTTTCCTTTGGGAGGAGGCGTTTTTATTTTTGGTTTGCTGCTCTCTATTCATATTATGTTACTAAAAGATTTCTTCCAAAATGTGAAGATGAAACCTACCACAAATTCATTAGTCAGTTCTTGAGAAACTCTGTGATACTGATTATAATTATTTCTAATTAAATTACCCTGGTCTGATTGCTTTTAAAATAGACAAAACACTGAGCTGGGAAGACTTCTGCCCATTGCACTCCTTCACCACGGATGTTTTAAAACCCTCTCACCAAATATTTCACTTTGCTCTAGTTCACTGCAAAGAAGCTGAAGTATGAGTGGAGCTATTCTCTTAGCAAGGTCTTTTCCTGGCACTTTGCAGTGATGCCGTAAGAAATATGACTAATACTGGTTCACATACTGATGGTTTTTTTCAGTTCTTCCTTTGAAAGGAGAAGCAGGTGCAGTGGGAGATTTGTTTTGATAGGGTGTTTGTTTTCTACCTTCCATCCTGTATCCTGCTGGGACGCAGCAGATCCATGCAGTGAACTGAGTGCTGCTCAGCTGGGAGTGATAAATCACTCTTTCTTGCACCAAGTCCTTGATGGCGTTAATGTGCCTTTTTCTTTTATTTTCCATTCCTAAAGGGAATCTGAAGAATCCTTGTAAAGATGTGCTCAGATTTTGATTTTGGAGCATGTGATGTCAACCTGAAGCACGTCTCCACCTCCAGAAAACATTACCCGTCGGCCAGATGGGGAGGTGTGAGGCTGGGGTTTTCAGCAGAGCCCTGTAGCTGCTGGTGGTGCATGGCCTGGCACAGAGCTGTTGCAGCCACCTCCAGGAGCAGGACCTGCTGTCACCAGCGATGCCAGTGGCACTGCATGTGGGGGTGTCTGACAAAGGCAGCTCCCCCCCAGCCCAGAGGGAGAAGCATGTTTCAGACTTGCTGTTCTAAAGAGCTTGATGTTGCAGTGACTTACAATATTTAAGAGCATCCGTTGCTTCGTATGGCTTCTTTCTTTCCTAGATGGCTTTGCAGTCAGGAGCGTGAATGGGATGCTGTATAATCCGCTCTCGGGCTCCTGGAGCTGGGTGGAGAGCACGAGCCTGAACTACGCGCTGCACGCAGTCAAGTCTGGGGCTCCGGCACAGTCACAGGCCACAGAGCCCCTGCCAGAGACAGATGTTCAACAGCGCTCGGCCACAGCTGGCACAGCTGGCACCGTCCCAGACAGCACTGTCTGACGTGTGTGGTGATGGACTGTCACCAGAACAGAAAATGAGCTTTTACTCAGATGGACACAATAAAACCTTTGCCAACAACAAGCTTCCTGTTTCCATCAATATATAGACGCTATTTTTGCTCACATACTTGGGGCGCTCTGAAAAAAACCAAGTGCCCACTATTATTGTAAAATCAGGCAACTCCAACGTCTGGGAATGATTGGCATCTGACTCCATGGCTTTGGAATGTTGAATGCTCACTTTATTAAAACTATATTATATTACATTATACTATATCAAAGAGATACATACTATATTATATTTACTTCTAACTTCTAACTACTCAAAAACTAGTGACTCTGCCCGAGAGTCCCGGCCCACACACGTGGATCCAGTTGGTCACCTTGGGTAAACAATCTCCAGAATACATTCCACTTGCACACAAACACAGGAGCAGCAAATGAGATAAGAATTGTTTTGATCATTCTTTTCTCTGCTTCTCCAGGAAAAACCCTGAGAGAGAGGATTGTCTCTCTCTGTTCAGAGAATGTGAATCCCACACACTATCTCAGGAATCATTTAAGATTGAAAGGAGCAAAGGTTTTAAAGAGCATTTTCATGAGAAAATAGTTTCAAATTGTTGGACAGGGAAATGCAAATTATTCTGTTGGTAGCTTGGAGGGAGCTTTATTAGTAGTAGTGTTTTCAGTCCTGCTGGGATTCAGTTCTCCATAGAATAATGGCGTAGATGTAGAGTGAGTTAAAAACCACAATGCTGTACAATAAATAAAATGCCTTAAGTATTTAAGATACTCTGTAAAAAATATATGAAACTCTTAAGATCTGCAAAGACTTTTTTCTGTAATACACCTTTCTCCCTGAGCAGGGCAAACAAAATAGCAAACCTTTACTGTTGAGTCCTGCTGTTTCTGTAACTCGGAAATGGAAGAAGAGTCTCTGAGACCAGAGTGCCTCAGCTGTCAAAGCCCCTTCACAATAATGATACTTGTATCTGTGCCTATTTTTCAACTTTCTCCCTCTGCCCAAATAAAGAGAAGCTACAGGTAAAATTTTACTAAGCAACCAGAGCTCCATGCTAGAAGAACGACACATTCTGTCCTACAACTGAGGTGCCATGCCTATTTGTTCTTAGTGTTCTAGAGCCTGGGTAAGGAAGAGTCATTTACAATGAAACAGAACTTTCTAAATAAAGTGTCATGAGCGTGTCTATGACTGCATCTCTTTCCTTCTTTTTTTTCTTTCAGCTTCTACACAGCTGGAAAGGTGTCTTGTTTTTGTTTGCAGGGATGAGAATGAAACTTTTTTTTCCCCCCTCTTACTCTTCTCCCTGTTTTAGTTGCTTGTGCATTTCTCTTACTGTAGAGGTGTGGTGGGCTACATTAGTTTTTTACACGTTTGCATTCTTCCTGCTTTGCTGTATCTGCATGTTGCCTTCAGATCCAAGTTTCCTGATGGATTTGATGATGCCCAGAAGAATACAGGTAATTTTAATGGAAATAATAATTATTCATAGCTAATAAAGGTTAAGAAGTAGTATCTGGTGTAATTGCTTCCATGGCAATAAGTTCTGCTTCATAATATTTCTGTGGGCTATAGCTTGGCTTTGAGAAGAAGATTCATCATCATATTAAGAGTTCAGTGATTGAGAAGCCACTACACCAGTAAAGAAATTGTTCCAAAGGTTCATCAGTTGAAGCAGTTTAACCTTGGAACCTCACCAGTGATGTCCTAACATCCTCATTTTTACACTTAAGTACCTCTATCAGCTGCAGTTTTGAGTTTTCACCCCTTAATTTTCTCTTAGATAAGAGGTCTGAGAGTATCTCTACAGCTCTTACCACTACGTGTGAGTTTCCCAGTTCACATGCAGTTTTGTTTCTGGAGCATGGTGGTGGAACTGGCTGCAACAATTCATGAATGGTTTCACTAATGCTGTCCACAGGAGGAATACATCATTCCCTGTCTGCCTTTCTCCTGCAAAGGAGTCTCTGCTCCATTGGTCATGCATGCAGTGTGTTGCACAGCGTTCAGGAGAGGAGTAATGCTGGAAGAAAATGTGGAGTCAAAAGGGATAACCAGTGGTCTTTACTCCAAACTGTGTTCAAGCGTGTTAAACCATGTGGCTCCAGTGAGTTCCCCTAACCAAATTACCAACATCAATCTTACCAACATACTGCAACTGTATGACTCTTGTTTCAAATTTTGCCAGCAGCTCTGAAAAGCACTGATACCTGGACAGATTCCTGAGGTAGATGACAAGGAACACCCCCCAAGAGGCAGTCCCTCGTCCCCTGATTTGTTTTGAGACTTGTCAAGTGAAATAAAAATAATGTTATAAAACTGGCATAGAAAGAGCTGATGTTTGGTTTTTTTAGGAGCCCTAAGTCCAGATGTTTGTGTGACTAGCTGTTATCCTGGCTTTCTCATCCTTTCAGTTTTTCCTCACTTCATAGATTCACAGAATATTCTGAGTTGAGAGGGACACACACAGATTAAGTCCAACTCCAAAGTGAATTACTTATTACTCTCTTATAGTTTTTCATTAAACTGTGAACCACCTAGGGAAAGGGTGTTTTGTTTTGCTTTTTTCACAGTTATTTCTATTGCACATAGGACAAAAAACCTTTGATGCTGCCTGGGTTCTCTGTCCAAGCTCACAAGAGGGATCCTCTTGTGAGGATGAACAATGGCTGGCATTTAAACCACAACCACATGGACATGGATACCTCTGGTTTTGACAAAAACCTTACCACAACCATCTAATCTTCTGCTCCTACATGTGTATTGAAGCCCTGTCAGTCCAGGAGAGTTTTGAGAGCAGTGTGCACAAATGAATTGGGAGTGCTTGAACAACTCCTTGTACCTTTAGTCTCTCTCCAGATGCCCTAATATGCTCCATCCACAGTCCTTACCCCCCAGTTTTCTTCTGGGGATTATCCTAACTACTCTGGCTATATTTCATCCCTCTGTTTAAAACAACTTTGTTTTAAAGCAGGAATGATAGAATGCGGTAGAAATCATTTTAATGAGATAACAAACAGTACAAAAATATCCTACACTTGAGAACTGGTTTTGGTGTTTTACATCCCTACCTTTTTCATAAATGTGCAGCTGGCACAGTGTAATCTAATTCAGTACTGTGCCGTGAATATAACTATGCCCTTGTGCTCCAGAAACTATTTTCTTAAAATCTGTGGCTAGAAACCAATGACGTCTTCACACTTCTGTTAGCTCAGCTGCTGCAGAAATTTCATAGATGCTATTGAAATGGACAGAATTGAAATAAAATAAACTTTCAAATCTTTTGTCTTTCATTTTGCAACTTGTTCATGTTTATGGAGCCATAGCTTCAATGCTTACAGGAACAGTGATGGTAGGAGGTGAAAAAAGCAATGTTATTTCAGCAGGCATGCACCCAGGACTAGTGGGGAGGCAAGAGGTGATCCTTGCCTTGGGATAGGGAAAAAACTGTATTGGGGCTTGGTCTTTTTCAACCTCTGTGTTTATTTCTAGTTGTACACTCTTGACTCTCCTACTACCAGCCATTTATTCCTGCAACAAAACAAATCAGAGTAAGAAGCTGATCCTGGAAAAAAAAAAAAAAAATCCAGCAGAGCAAACAATGATGTTCTGGGTGGTCTTGGCTATTCAGCTGTGGTTTGGCTTGTGTTGTTTCATCTCTCCCACATTGCTCCACATGGTCCCAGTCCCAGCTCTTTGCTCAGATGGATTCTTGTCTGAGGTGTAAATATTTTTTTTTCTTTCTTCCCTTTTTTTATTATGTTTCCCTGGGATGCTGCTGGTGGTTGTACTGTTCAGGGAGCTGAATTTTCCCACTGTGGAGGACTAGAGCCATTTGGGAGATAAGCACTGGGAGTAAATGGGCAGGGAGAAGATGGGACAGAACAGCCCCTTGAGGGGCAGTAGGCTTTTAAGTTGGCTCAGTCTGTCTTTTAGAACAGCACATTCAGATAATAATTGACACATTAATTGTGCTCAAGTCCAGCTGGAATAGTATGAGAGCCTCAGAGGAGATCTGCATTTAATCTCCTTTTTAAATAAAAATACAACTTGAAGTTTCCATGGTTCCCATTATGCTATCTTATTGCCTATTGTTCCTTTGTGGTCCAGTGACATTTCATGGTCATTTTTGCAGGACTTGACAATTTCTTTCCTCTACATTTCCACTAACACCCTGTGTCAGGTTCCTTGGGGATGGAAAAAAAGAGAGAGAAAGGAGTGGGAAAGGAATTGTGCAGTGGCTGTGAGCTGAGATAAGAATAATGAATATATTGTTGGAAGTTTTTCTGAAAATGGCTTCTGAAGTTTTTCACTCTGTTGAAATCTCAGTTTTAATTAAAAAGAAAGGCAACAAACAAATAAACTTATTTTCCATACACTTTTAATAAATGCTTGAAAGGAATAATCCCATGCAGTCTTGAAGTTCAGAAGTCTCAGTGTCTTAATTAGCCTGATGAAGCAGACTGGAGGAGAAAAACTGAGACAGAACATTAATTACTATGCAGGTGCTGATACTGCATTTTCAGGGGATTGAGAAGTGCCCAGGAGTGGTGCCTGGAATGGGAGAGAGCATTGAAAAGCCAGAAATAGAAGGAGGATGAGCAATGTCTGGAAGATAAGTATGATTCTGATGGAGAGGAGAAATGTGAAGTAGAGGTATAGAAGGCAGTCTGGTTCTAATGTGCCTTTGAAGAGGAACTACTGATGGTTGGGAGAGTGGCTCTGTGTCAGGCTGAAGCGTAAAAGTTCAGGAGTTCACAGCCTCCCACTTGCTTTTGCACATTAACCTCCAGTGTCTCATTCCAAATGCCTACACCCTTGCTGAGCTCCTAGAAGGAAAGGTGACTTACTAAACATGAGTTGCTGACAGATTTCTCATTCATGATTTTCTCCAGGTTATAGGACAAAATTCTAATCATTTAAAGTTTGTGCTGATGGTAAACCTTAGTTTTATTGACACGTGTTCCACTGAAGCAATATAAAATGTCATGTTATATTCTAGCAAGAAGGGCTGGGATTTCACCTAGACTGTAAAATCACCTGACCTGTCTTGACTCAAACAAGCATTAATTGCACAGCCACCTCTCCGTGCATTAGGAATTCAGGATATGATCTCCATTTTATTGTGCTTGTACTCCCCCATGGAGTCACTCCAGCAATATGATCAATATTTACTTGTTCTAAAAAGATATATTTCTTCCTTCCTAAAAGGATTGTGAAGGCCATTAGTGTTCCATTAATAAATCTGAAATCTCTGTTGCATTCTCATGAGGTATGTTTAAAAAAACCCAAACAAACAAAAAAATACCCCAAAACAAACAAACAACACCAAAAAAACCCCCCAAAAACAAAACAAAACCCATTAAAAAAACCAAAACAAACCCAAACCAATCCCCAAATAACTGGGAGATTGAATTGCTAACATTGCCTTGTATGGTAGTTGTATGATAAAATCTTACAATAGTAGAAGACGGAGAAAATGACGTGTTTATTTTCCTGAGTTAGCATATGCACATACAACCTGCAGACATAAAATAATTAAACAAAACATACAATAAAGGATACTTCAGAAGGATGTATCCAACTCAAATGTAATCCAGCAGATTTACCTCAAATGCCCTGTGATGAAGCATAGCCCCAGCACTGAAACACAGAGTTTAATTTCCAGCTTTGCCTTCCAGCTGTTGCAGAAGTGGCAGCTCAGCACCTTGCCTTCCTTGATCCACCTCCAAGCTTTACAGAACTGACAGGACCTGGCTGTCCCTGGGGGACCCCTTTGGGGTGCTCCCTGCCTTTGTCCCCAGCTGTAACTGTGGAGGTCCTGACCCAAATGAGCACATCCACAGCCACCCAGTGCTCGCTGCTGCTGCTGCTGCAGGAACACTGAGCACTGTGTCTCTCCCACACTCAGAGATGTTAAAAACCAGTAAAGCCCTATGCTGCTCTTTCTAAACAAAGCACTACTACTTTCGATGTCCAAGACAGGTATGTGTTCATTATCCTCCTCTCAGCCCTCCCAATCCCAACAGCAAGACCATCTGACCTCAAGAGCACAAAGCTTTGGAATACTGAGGCAGTTCTCTGACCACGGACTTGTCCAAAGGCCTCTGTTCTGCAGCCAGTAAAAACGACACCTTGAATTTAGAATCACCAGAACAGCATTTTTCAGTACACCATAGTGAGAAAAGTCCTGCCAAAGCTGCCAACCAAAGATGTCTGCTAAAAAGAAATATGTGTGTGTAGGATGGGGTTTGGGTCACACTGCTACGGCTGAAGATGAAGTGCTCTGGAGAAACGTTGTTTTTGCCTTCTCCAGAAGAAGTGTGTGGCCCCAGATGAAGACAACAAAGTCTCTGAAGGTGTTGTCAGATGAGATGATGTCTCTTGAGAGGATAACTAAGGGAAGAAGCTACACAGGCTGAAAAACTTAATGGCAGGTAATGAAAGAAACTTTACCTGGCCTGTCTAGGCAGGACAGCATTCCCTTGTGGGTTGTGCAGCACCTCTCCCTTATTGAGTCTTACCTGTGGATAAGGAAAAAGCTTCTGTCTACAGGATTACTTAACAAGCACTTTTTCCAGAACCAAATTTTATAATAAAACAAAATCCTCCTACCTTCTACAGTGCTCAACAGTTCACCTTCTTGGAGGATGCAGACTGCAGGCCATTGACTCTGCCACTGTCTCTCCCATCTGTCTTTATTTCCAGAGCTCTTGGGAGATGAAAGCACGGGCTTGCCCTCAGGAATATGGCCTCTGGATGGGTCTCTCCTCCTCCCTGCTCCCATCCCTTCTCATTCCCCTCCCACTGCTTTCAGCTGACAGTTGATTTGCAGACAAATGTGTCATGCTGGAATGATCTCCTCTTCCCATTGTGTGGCCCGATTGCTCTGGATTGGCAGGGTTTGTTTTCCCTAATGGTACATTGTTCCATTTTACAGTGTCTGCAGCAGGCAGTGCTTTTACCTCTATTACCACCTTAGGCTACTTATAAACAAATCTAAGGCAGATGAATTGAAGCAACTCATTTTCCTTGAAAATCTGAAGACCATATAGATTTCTTGAAAAAAGAAAATATAGTAAGGAAAGGAAATCTGTGTAAGAAAATCTGCAAAAACTTCATACATCTCTATTATTAGTCAAATATGAACTGAGATGCCAACCAGGTCATGGCAGTATGTACTGCAAATCTTACTTCTTCTGAGGATGCTGTAAATCAGAGAGGATTTATAAATGGGCAAGACTGGGAACCACTGCACCAGGCTATGGCAAGCAATCTGTAGCAGGTTCTCAACATCATTCTTCTACTGAGAAAGTTTTATATGAAAGACCTGACTATAAACCATGTAACTGCCCCCATGACATTGTGCAGGTTGTCAGTTGTCCAAAAAGCTTGTAAAACAGAGTAATAAAATTAAAAACAACTAAAGAACTGTGAGACTGTGGGTCTGTCAGCTGAGTACTAGCCTGAGTACTTCCACCTGCAGAAAGCAGGAGGTTTCATGCAAAACCTTTTCTTTTTTTTTGACCCGTGAAAGGAAGGAACTTGAGTTACATCATTCAGGGCAGTCTCAGGGTATGTGTTGCCTTAGAAAGTGGCTTTGTTCACCAGCAAGTGCAAAGTAAACTCCGGAGAAGTGCTGGAATTGCACTTAATGTGGACTTACATACAGACACTTCCATATAGCACTGAAGTAGTTTAGATTCTTGATGTTCTGCATTTTCTATGCATTTGTACCTTTGTATGTCATTAAAGTATCATTAATTCCTTAACTAAATCCAAACTGAAACACAGCATTAGTGTTTTGCATCTATTGCACCTTGACTATTCTTATCTGAATAATTAAAAAGACATGCTTATGAAACTCAAGCTGCCCTGAGAGATCATTAATATTACAACAAAACCAATCCTGGCAGCAGTCAGGGATTGTTTCAGAAGGATCCTGGAAGCCTGCTGGTGATGAAAAACCTTTTTTTCATCCTCTCATAAACTCAGACCTCACCGCAAAACCCATTAAATTATGTCATTGGCAGTGAAGGGCTCAGTAAGTCTGGGCTACTTCAAAGAGAAGGAAAGCACTTCCACACCACGGGATGACGACCCCAGCAGCACTCGAAGCGAGAGCCCAGCCTGAGCTGGCGACAGCCAGTCCCTGTGCAAGGGCACAGCAAGGTGCTTTTGCTTCAGGCAGAACAACCTGTAAAACCAACCCACACTGATTCATGGAGCTGTCCAAAGCTCCGTGCTGCCCAGCCTTTGAGCACTTGGAGAAGAGAGGCAGTGAGTAGCAGCCATGGATGGCACCAGTGCGGGAAGTAAGTGAAAAATGGGTGGCCCTATTTCTTAAAGCCCCAGGGGAGATCAGCTGAGTGAAGCTCTGCTGTTCAAACCCAGCTGGCAGCAGTACATGGAAGTAAACCTGTGCTAAGCAATGAGCTCAGCATGAGCTCTGATTTTTAAAAAGCTTTCTTGTTCTGAGCTAAAACACAGATGGGACAGCTTGTGCACTGGCACTCCACAAAGTCCCACCACAAGCACTGGGTTCAGACTGTGGTTTCCACCCGATGCTACCTTCATGGGCAGCCTGTCATGGTAACCTCAGGCTTTTAAAAAGATGTGCAACAAACTCAAGGACATTACAGGGAAAAAAAAAAAGTAATGAAGATCAAGAGTCTTTATGCCAATACTAGAGAATCTAGTAACATTCTAAGTGCCTTCCTGCCCCCAAATCGAATTGCAGGCTTCAGAAGAAAAATCTGGCTTGCTATATAACAAGCTCAGATTTATGTTAACTAAAAAAATCTACTTATTTTATTCTGTTACTCTCTCTTCCTTTAGGCAGCTGCAGTAGAACAGATTACAGATAAAAGTGTACTTTAATGTATTAGCTATTTTGCTCTCTGTGATGTATCTGAGGGATGACTGTTCCAGTCTGTGCTGCACTCGGTGTGTGTTTGCAGCCAGACAGATTTTGAGTGCATCGCTCTTAGCTCTCATTTTCCCCACTCAAAAAAAGTGAACAGTGGTAATTAAGCAAACATGCTAAATTAGCCGGATTTCCACCCTCCCTAAGTGAGACAGCAAGGCAACTGCCAGTGCAGTGGGCATCACTTGTGAGCCTCTTTGAGGCAAATTTGGAAAAATCAGGAATATCTCAGGATCCACCCAGACTGTGGCACCTGCAATGCATGGGAGCAGAAAACAATACTCGGGTTTGTGGGCATTGCTACCAGCTAATAATCCTCCCTAATACAAGTCATTTGCCACAGGTAACAGTGCCTGAAGGAATGGACATTACATTCTTCCACAGCCAGGGAAAAGGCAGGCTAAGGACATACATTTTGTTGTTTTGCTTGCCAATAAGCTTGACTACCAGACTGCCAGGCCAAATGGATTCAATATCTGCTGGCAGAAATCTTTGAAACCTGAAGGAAGAAAGGCTGGCACACACCACTACCAGTGTGGGACAGGTATGAGGGTACTTGTGTTCTACCCATGCTCTTTATTTGCTGTTAACTCTGGCAAATAAGATGTGACACTGGGACCCGCACCTTTTAAATGGCCAGGTCTGGTCAGCACCATGCAGGTCATAATCAACCTCTAAAAATCCTGTTTATGAGCAGGACAGCAAGGCTGCTGGGGTTCCCATGCAGATCTGTATCTGACATACCATGAGGTATATGTGCTGTTGCTGAGGCTTCCCACACTATTTTAGGAGACATTGTTGTGCTCTGGACCCTTGCAGCTTCCAGGCAGCACTGCAGCTGAAATGGGATTAACACAGCATCAAGTCCTCCTCCAAAAGAAGGGCAGCAGTGCCCTTACTGAGCAAGTGCTAAACACCCGACTGAAGCCCTGATCTAAGAATCCCAGGGCAACCAGGCATAAATTGGACTACCAAAACACAGCATTGATCTTCAGAGCATAAACTGCAGTAGTGCATCCAGGTTTGCCTAACTTTTCTGGGTATGCACTGGGACCTTCCCTCTCTACTCTCCCCCACAGGTCTCACTTGTGCTGGCCATTGATAAAAACACAGATTTCAGGATAACTCATTTGTCTCTGAAAGTCAAGCAGTGGCAGCAGCTGGGATGTGGATGCCCAGGACCTCTCCCTGCTCTCACAGAAACTTAGATCCCAGCTGTAAGTGGATCCCTCTTATCAGTAACACAGCAAGCAATTCCCATGCAGGAACAAAAGCTGAGACCAGCCACCAGGCCGTGACAGTCCAGATTTATTAGGCTGTCTGCCACTTGAAACAAATCTTTGGCCTGAGATTTGCAGGTGC
This sequence comes from Pyrgilauda ruficollis, assembly GCF_017590135.1. Classification (NCBI taxonomy): domain Eukaryota; kingdom Metazoa; phylum Chordata; class Aves; order Passeriformes; family Passeridae; genus Pyrgilauda; species Pyrgilauda ruficollis. The sequence continues at coordinate 3,210,435 of NW_024525823.1, read as the reverse complement.
TGTAGGAGAGAAAAAGCACTTTTCTTCTTTGTCTCTTCACTGCCCTGTCGTAAGAATTTAACAAAACCGTATCCTGCAAATGATCAGCTGTGGCATGAAAAGGCTGCTGCTCTCACTTTCCACTCTTGTTTCATTACCTGTGCATCACCTGTCATGTGGGATAGCTCAAAAGCTGTGCAGAAGCTGCTCAGCCAGCACCTTGCTAAGGATGAGTGGAGGGCACAACCTGTATGTGGAATGAGATTTACTGGGACCTCTCTGATCCCACTGACTCCTGAGAGTGGAGTATCAGCACAGTCAGTATTGAACACATACTTGCATGGCAGCCTGTGGCTACTCAATACGTGTAAACAACAAGCTCAAAGTGAGGAGCAGAACAAAATGCTGCAAGGACCTACTGCAGGAAAGTTGCAGAGCACAGCAGCCTTCCCTGGTGAGTGCAGGCAGGAGGCAGAGACAGTTCATAGAATGACAGAATCATAGACTGTCCTGAGATGGAAAGGACCACAAGGGTCACAGAAGACCAGCTTCTGGCCCTGCACAGGACAGCTTCAAGAATCATGCGTGAGAACTTCCTGGACTCTGCTAGGCTTGGTGCTGTGACAGCGTCCCTGGGGAGCCTTTTCCAGGGTCCAAACACTCTCTGGGTGAAGAACCTTTCCCTAACATCCAACCTAAACCTGTCCTGACAGCTTCAGGTTGCTCTCATTGACATTGCACAGAAAAATTAAACTCAAAACTGGCCACTGATGGCACTAGGAGAAGTCACTATATGGATCTGAATTTCATGAGTTTGCTCAGGGACCTCCTCTTCTTCATTCGCCTCCTTTGTCCCACCTGCCCCATATCCTGAGATAAAGAATCTACAAAGTCTTGGTCACAGACTTTGTCCCTTTGTCCACCCCTCCTGGATACTGAACGTCCATTTGTGTTAAGGATAAGGTGATTTCTCTTGCCCGATGCCATAATAAAATATCCAGCTTGTGTGAGCATTTTGGAGCAGCTCTGTACACACCACAGCATTTGACAAAGGGCTATTTAGGCAGTGGTATTACCCAAAAAACAAAGGGCGTTGTTTTGGGGTTGGTGTGATATACAGAGCTGAGGATATTTGGCAAAATGCAGGTGAAGTCCTGCTTATGCCATCATGGGATACCCAAAGATCCTACTGCAAGCCGGGAGGCCAGAGGTCAGGGAATGCTGGCACCTCAGTGCCAGTAAAATCTCATGACCTTGTGGGACAAGGGATTTGCTTTGAAGCCATTTTGCTTCCCTTTCTGCTCACAGAGGTGTTTTTCCTCGGTCACCTCATCGAGCACCACAATAACAATAAGAAAATCGCGGCGGTGTTCGCAGGCACGGTGTGGCATTGCTCAGCTGCGGCCGGGCACCGGGGGTGGAGGCGTGGGGCGGCTGGCTTTTTTTGTCCCCAATACCGGGTGAATGCGAGGCTTCTGTTCCTGCAGGAGCAGCACGGCGCTGCTCGGACCGCGGGCAGTCTAACAGGGCAGGCTCACGAGCGTGGAACGCGGCCCCGTCGCCCTCAGCTCTGGACAAATTCTGGACAGCGGCTGCCGGGCCCGGGGGATTCCGCAAGGGCAGGGCAGGACACACCCTGCCCGGTCCACCCCATCCCCTCCTTCTCCTCCCCATCCCCTCCCTTCCCAGCGCGGTGGCGCAGCCGCGCAGCGCCGGCCGAGGGAGCCGCCGGAGCCGCCCAGAGCGGCGCGGCCCTTCCCCGCCGCGGGGCCGGGCTGGGCCCGGGGCACCGGGCAGGGCAGGGCAGCGGGCTCGGCGGCTCCGCGGCGGGGGATGCGGGTGCCGGGCGCAGGATGCTGTGGGGGGTGGGCCTGGCGGCGCCGCGCTCCTGCGTGGCGGACCTGAGCCGCAACCGCAGCCTGTCGCTGGGCTGGTGCGCGGGGCCCGAGGAGCCGCCGCCCGCCTTCTATGGGGGCGAGATCGTCGCCTTCCCGCTGTCGGGCGGCGGCGGCACCATGGCGGCGCTGGGCTCCGACTCCTGGTGGAAGAAGACGCTGTACCTGACGGGCGGAGCCCTGCTGGCCGCCGCCGCGTACCTGCTCCACGAGCTGCTGGCCATACGGTGAGGCTGCGGGGGCTGCGGCGCTGCGAGCCCGGGGCGCTCCCGCGGGGCCGAGGCGGCGCTCGGAGCCACTTACACCTGCGGGGTCAGGTTGGCGAGGGCCGCCGGGCTGGGGGTCTCTCCTTCACCGTGCTTTTGCTATTTACCTTTCTTTTTTCCCCCTTCGCCCTTGGCAGCAGCGCAGGAGGCGGCTCCGCGGCGAGCCCTGCGCTCGCCCCCACAGGTGGCCCGGGCTGGGCCCTCTCGCCGCCTCCGACCAAAAAACCGGCAGCAGCCCCTTAGGGGCTGACGAGTGTGCTGCCGGGGCCGCGGTTTCCCCTTTGTCTGTTTAATGTACTGATGTATCATGCACCTGTCTGGTTTGGTTTGGTTTTATTGTTTGTTGGTGGTTTTTTTTTTTTTTTTTTTTTTTTTTGAATTCTGGGTTTTTTTGACAGGAAAGAGGAAGAGCTCGATTCGAAGGATGCTATCATACTGCATCAGTTTTCAAGGCCTAGGAATGGCGTTCCGAGTTTATCCCCGTTCTGCCTGAAAATGGAAACCTACTTGAGGATGGCTGATTTACCCTACCAGGTACATCGTGCAGTTTACCTTTGCCTTGCAGCTCTCTGTAATTGCGTGAAATGGCACACAGGCGTCCTGTCCCTCGTCCCCCCAGTCTGTCTCACCCAGGGAGATGTAAACATACACCTACAGCTAGGTGGGTATGGCAACGTTTTTATGTCTCCAGTTAAATTTAGTGTATAACCTTTAAAGATATGACTTGAATAAGATTATCTGGAACAGCTGTAGACTTAACTGGCAAAGCTAAATCAGTGTTAACATGCTGAAGTGGAAGAGTAGTCTGGAGTTTATATAACACTAAATACCACCCCAAAGCTAAAGCAGACGACCGTTTGATCCTTGAATTTCACCATGCTAAAGACATCACGATTAGACAGCTACAGGTTCTTGTTTTTCTGGAGGCCTTATCTCTAAAGCTGTCTGGGAAGAAGTACTTACCTTTTGATTCACCTCCCATGGCTAATGCTTCCTCCCCAGTGAAGTGAGATAGGATTGCTTTCAGAGGTCATGAATACTGCTCCTTAATTGTGGTTGGGTGCATCCCATGCCATCTTCCTGCAGGGAGTGAAGCCTGAGCTATGAATGAAAGCTGTGAGAAGGGACATTTCAATCTCATGGTCTTGCCTGTTAGCATCGAGGTTGAGTTGGGACACTTCAAGTGTAGCACACATCTTGTGGTGTTGGCAAGCTGTGCAGCACACAGGCTCATTGAGACATGGAATAGTTTTCTTTTTCTGTGTGTGTTAAGCACTGAATGCCTTTAAGATGATAAAATAATGATGATATATGTATAACTAAGATCTTAGGTAGAAGAAATGGCTTTTTCTTTTCCTTTTTTCTTCTCCCTTTGTTTTTTCCTCAGTAATATAATTCTGGCATTTTACTCCATAGCAAGATATTAGGAGAATGTTTTGTATAAGCCAAAGGTTGTACAGCATAAAACCAACTCTATTGCAATTCTTTTTTAACACATTGGCCATTGATATTTATCTTCATAGTGGCTAAGCTCCTTTACATTGAAAGAGAAAGAAAGTCTAATCAGTATGTTTTGCTTAACTCTTTAAAAGCCTGAATTTAATGTTTTCTTACAATTCAGTGGGACTTGAATCAGATACTTGGGAGTACTAAAGAGGAAAACTTTCATCCTGTGGGATGTATTTTCCTCATTTAGGTTTACAGAACTTGCAAGATTCTGAAGCTTGAACATGTCCTTGGAGCAGGAGGACTTTGTGCACATTGCTTTTCTCTCAAAATAATTTGGGTAGAAATTGCACTTTTGAGGGGATGACTCTCGTGGTGTGATCTGTTTTCTTTCTAATGGCAGCTGATGCAGTTCAAATCATGTTTGCTCTGTGGGAGAGTAGCTAAAGAAAGCTGCATTATAAAAGATGGTTGTGATGGGACATGGTCACTTCTAAAAGATAACACAGCATTTGTGTCATTCAGGATGGAGTTGTTTGGAGAGCTCACACTGGTCAGAAATCACACAGCTTTTTGGAGAGAGGAATTTCCAGAGGGTTATCCTCCCCTCTTTAGTTTTTGTCCTGAAGGTCAGCATTACTTTTGGTGTTGCATGTCTCTCACTAGCTGTGAGTCCATGAAACTGACAAGACCATCAAAAGCAAGGTTCCTGCCTTCAGCTCTTCCTCTTGTCCCTTCCTGCACATGCTTTTCTGTGGCAGCTCAGGCTGATCAGAGCTGGCCTAGCTGGAGCCATGACGTTTCAGTTTATTTGGTTTTAACTCAGCTTAGTTCCCCACATGCTCTGTGTGCCATTTTGTAAGAAGAGGGATGGGTCCTGCGGGTGCTGGGAACACCAGGATGGTGCTTTTAGCCGTGATGGTTTACATGGGTTTAGGCTGTTTGTGGGGTTACTGACCCTCTGAAGGGTTTTAGAGGTAAGTTTGGGGGAGCTGGGCTTATGAGCTGAGGACACAGCTCTTTTTTTCTGGAAGAAGCAAATATTGTCTCTGTCCTTGTGTTAGGAGTGTGGTGCTGCATTGGGCTCTGGCAGGTGGAGGAAAGTATGGCTGCTGCAGTGGGATTGAGTGGGAGAGGAGCTGAAAGGGGCACTGTTCTTGGCTGGAGTCTCTTATACTCTTCCTGTAGACTTTTATCTTGTTCCCTCATGACTGTGCTACCCTTAGGATGCTGTAGGTGACCGAGGCACCCAATGGCTCTGCCTGGCAGGCAGCAGGGTGGGTGTGTAGGGGGCTTCATCAGGATCCAGAAGGAAACACCTTGCGTCCCTGCACACTGTCAGGGGCCATGATGGAGAGGTGCTGCAGGTGGCAGCTGGTGCTCATCCCAGGAGACCTGCTGTGGTCATCACCTTGCTGGGCAGGGACTGCTTTGAAGGGAGGGATCTGAAATGGAGTGAAGAGAAGACAGTGAGATGCTCAGACTGCTTTTACACTTTTGATTCCTTGCGTTTATTGTGGTGCATCAATCAGACTGTTGAGTATTGTGCTTTGTGTTATGCAATGTGCTTTAATGGCACATGGGGGTTGGAGTAGAATGACATATTCCTACCTTACTCTCACCTGAATTTCTCCCAAAACATGCACTATTGTCATGTGCTTATGATTTCTTGAATCTGCCTCTCTATGTGTGAGTTTCCATGAAAAATTATTTGGGCAGCCCCACCCCAGCTGGGCTGTCATAATCCCTTGCTGTGTTTTCAAAACATTTGATGCTTTTCTTGGTAAAGCTTGCTTTGAAAGAGCCTTGTCTGTGTGCTCATCACAATCTTTTGGGTATTCCTTGATTTCCTCAAGAATATGAGGAGCTGAGCCTTTATGTAATCTGATAAATAATTAGCACAGCAGGAATGTGCTGTTTTCATGCCAGGTCTGTGGAAATGGCAGCCTCCTTAGGAAAAGACATGAGTGAATGTAAAACCATAAACAGGAGTAATGGAAAATGTGAAATCTAATTTCTTCCACATAGTACTGTAAAATTACCCTAGAAATACCTTGAGCCATTCTTTTTGTAAATTTCTTATGAATGAGGTTCTGTAGAGCTATTGTTGTTGTTGCTCTGCAGGCACTTAATGTACTGTGAATGAAAAGGGATATTCTTTTGGTTTGTTTTTGGTTTTTAATAATACTGTAGCTTTTTCTTGCTTAGCAGCTGGAACAATTCTTAAGTGGAAAATTGATAAATATTTGATAGCAATTAGTATCAGCCATAAGGATGCAGAGGTTTCAAGCCTAAAAATGTCTGAAAACAGTGGATACAAAACCAGTATAACAGATTTCTCAAGAGACTAAGATTTTTCTCAGGTCACTGAAAGATATCTCCTATTTTGTTTGATAAACCATATGTAATGAAACACAAAAATCTTTTTAGGCAATGTATTTATATGTATTAGATATATGTGCTTGAAGAAACGTGCAGCTGAGTAATAATAACTTGCCTTTTTTCTGGGTTGAAAGTGGTATGGACTGCAGTAATTGTGAGATGTAATAAGCACATCTTCAAGTCCAGTAGCTTCTGCAAATCACCAGTGTTTGTGCACAAGAAGAGAAATATCTTAATGGAAGGGCTTAATGAAGATTAAGCCATCAATGCTCAGGATCTTCTAAACATTCTGTGTAGTTCCAGGAAAACCTGGTGCTTCTGTAGTAAAGTCATAATGAAAAATTATGGAAATACGTCAGTCAGTTTCAGTGCTGAAAGACCATTTTTGATGAAGGAAAGGTCTTGGAAAGTGTAAGGACAGGGCAGTGCTGTCCTTTCAGTTTCAGACCTTCAGCGGTTTTAGAGCTTGTGCCGTGGGATTGGCCCCCGTGTCACCCACACGTGCGGGTGGGAGGGATTCAGGTGCTTTATTCACCCAGGCAGGGGTGAGGTGGGTGAGACACGATGTCATCCAGTGTCCCTATCATGCTGCTTGTTTGGGCACAAGCCCTGGAAGAAGCTGCAGCCAGAAGGCATTGCTTCCCAGAAGCGGTACCTGTTCATTTTCATCCGGAAGGGAAGAGCCTTTGGGAATGGCTGCGTGATCCCAGATGTGCATTGCACATCTGCATTTGGAGTGGCAGCCAGGATGCTGGCGCTCTCAGACTAAGCAGGAAGCGTGTTCTGGTGTATGCTCCTTGCTGCCAGAGCACCTTAATCCATCTTAAGTGAATTCAGGAAGGGTAAATACTTGACACCCAAACAGATCAATCCAGAAGTGCAAACCCTAAACCTCCAGCAATTAGGAGCTATGTCCTGAAATTCTTGGGGTGACTGCCAGAGATTGAGTGCAGAGACTTTACTGTTCATATTTCTGTGCTAGGAGTTTTCATTCACTAAATAACAGGATGCGAGGATGGGAATCACAAGAAAGGAAAAAGGTTGTGCCTTGTGTCTCTGCCTTCAGGAGTAAGAGAACTGGAGACAAATGCCTGATTATGTTTTGGCATCCATCACTTCCTCTCATGCCTGTTACATGAGACAGAAATTCTCTAATCTCTGTGTCCACCTTGTCATGGGAAAAACACATTGCTGCTTCTGTGTGAGTGCTATGCTGAGCAGGTATAGCAGTACTCAGCGGTGCAGTAGTGCTGTGCTCTGCTGTGCTGGGCTCTTGGGAGACCCAGCTGTGACAAGTATGTATGTAAATCTCTGAGATTTCTAAGTTTTGAAGTTGCAGAAAGCAGATTTCCCTTCTGCTCAGGAGGGAATGATATGCCTTTCATACGTGCTTGTGATTGTGTGTGTTTTGTCCTTGGAGGTAATGCAGCCATCTGAGTTGGGTAGTGAATTTATTTTTTTAAGGTACTTTTAACATGAAAAGTGCAGATGTGTGAAGGAGCTGAATTTAGTTGTGAGTTCTGTGATTTAAAACTTCTTTAGAATCTTCTTCTGGGAAGAACAATCTTCTGGGAAGTCTGAGCATCTCCAACCCTTAGAATAACCGAGGTATTTAGATAATAAATAAGATAATTTAAATAATATTATATCACATGATATTCAGCATAAAAGCATGGAACACCTTGCAGGGCCTGGAAATAATTCTGTCTGAATTTTCATGTAGGGTAAAGCTGCTCCTCTGACTGAATAGCCATTTCTACTTTAGAGTATTATTTAAAAAAAAAAAAAAGATTTGTGGATTTTTTTATTTGAGAGCACAGAAAATTATTTAAAAATATTTATTCTCATTAAAACAGAATCCGAAGGGCTTTTTTTGTCTGTATATTTGTTTGTTTACTTGATTTTGTTTTTTCCTTAGAACTATTTTGATGGAAAACTTTCCCCTCAAGGGAAAATGCCTTGGATTGAATACAATCACAAGAAAGTATCTGGCACCGAGTTCATAATTGACTTTTTGGAAGAGAAACTTGGAGTGAATTTAAATAAACACCTTGGTCCACATGAAAGAGCTGTCTCCAGAGCTGTGACCAAAATGGTGGAGGAGCACCTGTACTGGTAAGTTTTCATGGCAAAGCTGGCTGTGTTCCTGTGCTGTCAGATGTGTCCCTGAGCTTGGGCTTCGACACAAATGCTTCTTTTCTCCTGCAGAAATCTTGGGTACTTAATTATTAACTTCACAGCTCTCTTTATCCTAGGAAACTGCTTCTTCTGGTGGTATGAGCCAGGGACAATTCCCTTGAAAAGTTGTGCTGTGTAAGCAAGGTAAAGTCAGGCCCTTTGACTGCAGCTTTGTAGAAGGAAGCAGCAGTGGGATGCTCCTCTGTTCAATGTGACTTCTGTGTAGGAGCAGCCTTGTTAATAAAGACCAAAAGATCAAGGTGGCTGAATGTATTTGTTGTTTGGGAGGTGGAGAGGAATGAATCCAGTGTTTGTGGTGAATCCAGATTATTGTTTTCTTACTTTTACTGATTTTAATTATGTGTGAGTGATTGCAGTATGGATCATTGCCTTTCCTGTAACACAGGATTCTCCTGTTGATATGGATTGTTGACAATACTGCCCATTGATAATGTCCAGCATTAGTCACAGTATCCTGAGAAGCTGAAGTATGTATATGAATGCAAAGTAGAAATAGAACCTTTCTGGGACTTCATGCATTTTACTGACGCCTTTCAAAATAATACCTGTTCTGTGCTTTACATTTCTGTCCTTCTTAAGTGCCCTTTCCAGTTTGGGAATAGAGGCATCAGGTGGACATGCACCTTGGGTACTGCATTTGCTGCCGTAGCAGGCACAAGGCTTTCTCCCAGTAGTTTACTTTCTGGTATGCATTTAAGTCATTGCTACACTAAGTTTTGCATTTATGTTGCATGTTTTTTCTTCAAAACAGTGTGTGATTTTTAAACTGAATGCATTTACCTGCTTTTTCTTTCACCTTTTGATCGAAGATCAGCAGCAATATATGTACATACAGTTCTTCAAATAATTTTTATTGTCTCCTGAGAGAACAATTTTAGCACTCAGTAATCAGCATATTGAAGTGATTTGGTTTAGAAATTAAATCTTTGCCTTCCAAGAAGTGTGGCCTTCACCAGTTATACCCATCTGCAGTGTCATAGCCTCCCAAACATGATACAGGCAGCCTGTAAATTAACTTTTTTTTGGTTCATTTTTCCACTCTCAGTTGATACAGCTGCAAAAGGGAGGATGAAGCCTTTTAGTCCCCTAATGCTTCATCTCTTTGCCTTGGTGTCAGTTGTTTTGTGGTTCATAGATTTAACTGTATTAAATATATCACTACTGATGGCAGTCTTATTCTGCTGTTGTGTTTCAGTTACACAGTGCTTTCCTCTGTGAAGCTGTTGTCCGTCCATCCAGCTCCTCTGGAGCTGGCTGGGCAGTGCTGGACATGACATGGGCAAATGTGGAAGACAGGTATTGCGAATTCAGGCACTGGTCCAGAGAGGGCGCACCTGTTTTAACAGGTGGACAAAGTTACATCATGAACAGAGATGTGCATGCCTGGCTGTGTATCCCTGTTTCCTTTTCTGTGTAGTCACACACAGCTGAGTTCCTCCAAGGCATGTATTTTTGCTGCAGTGCAGTAAAAAGTCCCAACTGTAAGCCTTACTGTATGTCCCTCTGGCTGTACCAGAGGCTTGATATGTTGGTGAGGTTATACCTTGCCGATTCCTTGTAGTAGGCAAAGCCTGAACCAAGAGGTGTTGCAGTTGTACTGCTGTAATTCCTGGAGAAGAACTTTGACCATCCTGTACTTACACCAAAGTGAAATCAGGCTTTCCCTGTGTAGGAGCATATTTCTCCTTGACAGCATTGAATCTGTGGTTGTAGGATCCCTTCACATCTGTCCCTGAACATTCCCACTAGAAGCTTAGGGTTTATTCTTGGTGTCCTTGTGTCCCATGGTGAGGAATTTGAAACAGTGATTGCCTTTTTGCAGAATAAGGTATATAAAACCAAGCCTCCAAAGCAGTGATACATAATGTGATTCCTACTGTTTTGTGCCAGCAGCATGCAAAGTAGTTTCATCATAAATTAGTAATACTGTAGTACATTTATCAGACAAAGAAGAAAAGTGCACCCTGTGGTGTGCTGTCTCTGGGTGGAGCTAATCCTGGTGAATGCTCAGCATTTCCTCCAGAAATGTTTAGTTTTGCCTAGGCAGTGGCTCATCTTCTGCAGTTAGTGCCTCTTACATGTGGAAGCGACTGCTGTGGCTGGAGCTGGGAGCGGTGCGGGGCTGTTGAGAGCCTCATCTTCTGGACACCTCTATGCCCCAGGCTGTGGTACCCGGCAGGGCTCAGGCAGGAAGACAGCAAGTGAGCGTGCCTGTTTCCATGCTGGGCTTACACTGTATCTCTGAGATGCACAAGACTGATTTGGAGCTGGTGCTGGAGCTGCAGTCCCTGGAGAAGGCAGTAAGCCATTAGGCTTTTGCTATGTTTAGTTGGTGAAAGAAAAGAGTCCTCTAAGCTGAATGGGTGTTGAGGTGAGCCAGCAGTGAAGAGATGGAAATGAAATAATTTTGTGACTCTCACCCCAGGGCCTGGATCAAAAGCAGACCTCTGTCATCTGCCGTAGGCCAGCTCTGAGTTACCTCCACTGCCTGCAGTGAGCCGTGGGCCCCCAGAAACCAGTGGGACACCCACAGCCACCTTTGGGGAATGTGTTGAGTTTTTGGTGTAACTGCAGCACATTTGTGGGATCAGACCTCTGAGTAAGAGAGGTCTGATTCTCACTTCCTTCTGGAGCTGGTGTGCTGGGCTCCACAATACTGCTGGGATTCCGGCCAGGCACCTCCTGGGTGCCTGTAGGGCTAGCAGTTGCTGTGAGATGCTTTCTGTCACTTCGATCTCAGGAGACAGATCTTAGGTTGGTGACACTAATGTGCTTAGTGAGAACATAAAGCCTTGAATATTCGGCTTAAGCAGACTAACCCATTAGATTGGTTGAGCTGTATTGTCAAACACAGCTGTAGTGATTTATAAATGTGTGTGTATATATGTGATTTATAAATGTGTTTGTATATATATATATACACTTCCAAATATATTTGACTTGTTTCTTGCTTTGTCTTTCAAGAAGCAAGCATCATACATGATGAATGCTTGAAGTACAGGAGGAGCATAGTATGAGAATATGGATGAATCTGACTTTGGTCAGTATTCAGACTTGCCAAATATTTTTATAATGTAAATATGTTTAAATACATCAAGCCAATTTTAAGAATAGCATCTCTCCTACTGCTAACAGTGATGAGGCTTGAATGCTGCTGGTGGCTTAAAAGCCAGTTGCTCTGAGAAGTTGCACAGCAGGTGGGTTTCTACAGCTGATTGTGGAATGAATTTGTTAAAATCCTTTTGTATATCAAGAAATTCTGGTCTGCGCAGGTTCAGATAGGAAAAATAACCCCCTGTTCACATCCTTGTGAATGCTTTCCCCTTGCCTTGAAGTTCAGACAGTTTTGGGATAATCAGGCAAGCTACTGTTGATGAGTCACTTTCTTCATCTCCTTGCCTGATTTATGTATCGAGGCCAAAGCTGCTCTTACATTTAGGCTTCGGATTTACTTCACCCCCACAGCATTGCTCTTTAATGCGTTATTGTTTTATTTATACTCTTAAGATTTGTACAGATGTGCTGGCACAAATGGGAATGGTAATGTTTCCCAAAATGCTCTATTCAAGCCAATATTTAAAATAATTATGTCATCCCCTAAATACTTACTCTAGTGTAAAATGTATAGTTATGCTGTACTGAAGTAGATTATGTAGGCTCCCCAATTTCTGGCTTTTCCTAACCTTTTGTAATATGATAATACTCCACTAATGTAGTCTGAATATGTGATGGGTGGAATTAAATGCTGAGAAGCATATTTTGGCAGAAAACATAGATTAATGAACCCTTGAATAGAATTCTTTTAACAAAGTGCTTGTAAAGCCAATTTTAAAACTGTTTTTAACTCTCCCTGAATCAGAGCCTACTTTTTTCCTTATTTTGTCTACTCAGAACTGTAACATTTTGGAAGTAAACTCTGTGATTGTCTATTTAGCTGCCTTCCTTGCCCATGTAAATTTGAGATTTGGGACATGTAACAATTCTGCTCATTCAAAGGGACAAGCAAATGTCTTAAGATATGTGCTTGACAGTTCAGCCTAAGCTGGATTACCTAAATCCTGTGTAGTTCTCTGTTGCTGTCCTAGTCATTAAACACCTGGTCTGATTTCTGCCTCTTCCAGACCCAAAGACCGTCTCTCCAAGGGCAAGCAAGTGAGCTCTGGGGGAAATGTATTTTTTGCATTAAAGTATGGGTCAATTAGCTTTGTGGGAAACGTTGTTCATTGTGTTTTATGAAACAAACAATTTTGGACATGGTCCATCCTGGGGAAGGAGAGTCTTTGCAGCAAGACAGAGCAGTGCTTTCAGAGAGCAAGTTCTTCTTAGCTTATTCAAATAATAAATACTAACTTAGAGATTAGGAGAAGAACTCATTCAGAGCGGCGCTATGCAGAAGGACTTGGGGGCTCTGGTGGATGAAAGAACGACATGAGCCAACAGTGTGAGACGGCATCCTGAGCTGCATCAAGAGAGGTCAAGGGAGGTGATTCTCCCCTTCTGCTCTGTGTTTGTGAGACCCCACCTGTTTCCAGCTTGGTAGTCCCCAGCATAAGAAAGATCTGGACTTGTTAGAGCAGGTCCAGAGGAAGCCACAAAGATGATCAGAGGACTGGAGCCCTCTCCTGTGAAGACAGGCCGGGAAAGCTGGGGTTGTTTGGCGTGGGGAGCAGAAGGCTCCAGGGAGATCTTGTTGTGGCCTTCCAAGACTTAAATGGGGCTTATAAGAGAGAGGGAGAGTGACTTTTTACGTGGGTAGATAGTGATAGGACAAGGGAGAACAGTTTTAAACCAAAAGAGGAGAGATGTAAATTAGATGTTAGAAAGAAATTCTTTACTTGAAGGGTGGTGAGGCATAGGTTGCCCAGAAAAGTGTGGATGCCCTATCCCTGGAAGTGCTCAGGGCCAGGCTGGATGGGACCCTGAGCAACCTAATCTCATGGGTAATATCCCTGCCCAAGGAGTAGGCATCCCTGCAGTGGACATCTAGTTGGAAGTAGATGATTTTTAAGGTCACTTCCAACCCAAGTCATAGTATTGTAACTGTTTCCTAGTGTTCACATCAAGAGTTTTTCCTAATCAGAGCTGTACCTGTTGAAGAGATGTTATCCTTTTCCAGGGCAGTAAAACATGACTAGTGCAACATTCTGCTCTATGGGCTGCCCTTATGCCTTCAGGCCAGCCTTCTTTCCAGTTGTCTTAAGTCCTGCTTTACTGTCGTTCCTGGAACAGGGCAGCCTCACACCACATCTTTCAGACAAAGTCAATGCTTTAGGAGTTTCAGGAGCTCTTTACTACTGCGTTTGTTGGCTTCACATTCCTCCTGTATTGCTGGTGCCTCTGCTAAATCTGTCTCTGATTCAAACTTTGCATTGCTGAAACCTGCTAATGACTTGAGTTCATCCATCAAATTTGAAAAACCAGGACTGTGCAGAACACCCCATTCTAAAAGTGGTGTGGAAGCATGTGAAATGTCAGCAGGATGCTTTTGTTACAATTACACAGTTCCAGAGGTTGTGGAGTAACCTGTTGAGGGTCAAAGCCATCAGTAGCAGAGCAGGGGCATTTTTGTTCTTTCCTGTTTATACATTTGCAGCGAAGCCTGTTCACACCTCACTGTTAGTGGCTTCAGTGAAACCAGTTAGAGCAGAAGGCATTGAACTGCAATGTGAGTTTGATAAAATGTACGTTATCAAAAGAAGTCACAGGAGTTCTCCAGGAAATACTGATTTTTATTTTTTTTTTTTTACTTTCCCTTCTTGAATTAGGTGAATCATATCAGCACTAAGGAAATTATGTGGAGTTGGAAATATGTACAGTGATAAAACTGAAGTCATATTCCAAACTAAAATAATGAAGCCTTGGAATGGCTTGGATTGGAATATGTGTATCAATTCCCAGTGTTTCTGAGACCCCGCAGGCTTTCTGTGTTTATCTTGTCTACTTTGAGATGCCTTTAGCTGTTTTTCCAACAACCCTTGAACTTCGTGACAGAAGTTCATCTATATGGTCTTTTTGGTTTATTTGTAATTTCTAAAGATGCTGGATATTAAAAGAGTTAATGTTTCCTTTTTCATAGGTTTCTGGAGCAGCAAATCAAGACATGTTTGCCTGTAATATTAATAAATAACAAAAACTCATGTGGGTAACAACAATTTAAGCTGATGAGACAAATTACATAAAAAGACTTTTTAAAAGATATTATTTGTCATTCAGTAAAGCATGGAATGCAACAGAGTCCTTTAGAAATGTCTCTCTCATAAAATCAGCATTTTGAATAGAGGAAACTGTACAGGAGAAAACTAACTCAATAACCACCACCTCTTAATTTTTTATATTTTATTTTTAAAAGATCATGTTATTCTTAGTTTCTGAAGAGAAACCTTCTGAAAAATTACTGCTTCAGTATTTATGTTGGAGCAAAGTTACTGCTTGCCTAAGCATCAGCAGTATAGAAAGGAGAAAGGTTGGTGGGAAAGATGGATTTTTTGGGGGACTGTTTTGTTGTTGTTTTGCCCAGGTCTGTGCAGTGTGTCGTCTTTAGCTAATAAATGCATTTTGTTGCAAGAGTTTATCAGAATTCTGCAGCTTTTACTATATAATCCAATATGAATCTTGTTTTCTCCTGAAGTGAGTCATGATTTAATGAGAGAATAAGCACTGGGCAGTCTGCCTAAATACTGTAAAGTGATTTGCTCTGCTGGCACTCCGAGTTGCCTCAGAGTCTGCTGTTTATGGAAGCTACCTCTCCGTCAGGGCAGTGAGCACCTGCCTGACCTCTCTGCGAGCCTCTGCTGGGTGGTGTTGGGCTCTCTGGGGTTTACGCTGCTGTAACTTGTTTCTGCATCCTTCCAGGACTTTAGCTTACTGCCAGTGGGTGGAAAATCTTCATGAGACGCAAAAGATGGTTTCGCTTTTTGGCCCCTTCAGCGACTTGCTGAAGTGGATCTTCTGCCATCTGACCAAAGGAATCGTGAAGCGGGAAATGTATGGCCATGGCATCGGGCGCTTCTCGGAGGAGGAGATGTACACGCTGATGGAGAAGGACATGCGGACTCTGGCAGGCCTCCTGGGTAAGGTACAGCGAGTTATGGTGCTCTGTTCACAGTCCTCTCTCCACAGGGTGGAAATGACCTCCAGTGCTTCCTGACAGCTTGATCACACACAAATAATCTCATTTTGGCAGAAGATGGAGGCTGTCATTTAGTGCTTTCCTTGCTCTGGCAGAGACACTGTTTTCTTTTCCCACTGTTTGCTGCCAAATTGTGTGTCTAGAGGCATAAGAGGCTTCCTTCTCTGAGCACAGAGTATGTGTATGTAGAGCAGCAGAACATGGCCTGCTGTTTTGGAAGAGCAAATGGATTAGGCGATATGGATTTAGGAAAATGCAGAGTTTAGTTCGGCAAATAAAGCCTCTTTATACCTTTTTGGGGGCCTGGGGGGGTGTCTGTGTCATTTTTTATTTCCTGGTTGTATTTCCTTTCCTGTTTTTTATTTGTGGCTGTTTGACAGATTGCTATGAGGTTGTCATTTGAAAACCCTTTGCAGGTGTTATTTTGATGAGCTGAACTTTGTTGTGTTTGGTTGGTGTCAGCAGCTTTATTCAAAGCTCCCGGTAGGAGATGGTTCTGTGCTGTCAAAATACATGTGTTCAAGATTCTTGTTTATCTTGGGTGGATCCCATACAGTTAGTCTTAAGGTTGACTTCGCTTCGCTAGAATTACATGAACCTCATTTCTGTTGTGTGGCTGAGCTTGAAATATGCACTGGAACTGTTTTGCACTGTACTTCTTGCCTTTTGCTCCACTGAGAGCTAAGCATACTGTGCATCTGTGTAAGACTTGGATTTTGAGGAATTGCTGTGGTGCAGGTCGTCACTTTCCTTGAGCTTCTGTCTCTCTCATGTGAGAAACCAAGAGAGATGGTACCTGTGTGTTGTTCCCTGTTACAATTGCTTTAAAGAGGTGGCTGAGTGGAGGACAGGAGGATGCCTCCCTGCCCTGTGCTCCAGGGGGACACACTGCACATGCTCTAAAGAGACAGGTGTGGAGTGGATGAAAGGAACAAGCTGGGGAACCCAACAGAAGGCAGAAACTGAGTGCTTGCTGAGAAGGGGAAGGAAAAAACATGCTTCTGAACTTCCAGGATGTTTTGGAAAGGAAGGTATTTGCAGTGGACCCAGCTGCAGAGTTTTCTGTAACTTTGTTTTCTGAAACAAACCTGTTGAGTTGCTGGATTGGAAATAAGGTGGAAAAAAGACCATGAGATGCATGGACACAATGGGCAAGGGGAAGATTCGTTGACAGCTCCTCTTTTGACAGCACTTCCTTATGCTGCATTTTGTTTGTTAACAGAAGCAATTATCTATTCTAGTGCCTCTTCAGAGAAAATCTGTTGTTTGGAGATTAGGAGGTCCCTTGTCTTTGAGAGGGAGAAAGGGAGGGAGCAATTAATTTTGGAAGAGGACATCTGGTCATACCTGCTGCAGAGCTGTGGCCAGCTCCAGGTGCTTTCCTCTGTGGGACCACCGATGCTGTAGTTTTGAGATTGGCATTGCATGGCTCCATGTTCATCACAAGGAGGAGTGGGATCAGGACAGGAGCTGGAGTGAGTTCAGTAGCTCAGTATATCAGTACATATATGATTTAGTAGCTCAGCAAAGTCCCCTGGTTCTGGCTAGACAACTCTGTCAGGCTGAAAGGAGTGACAGTGGATATGTCTGTGCTAAAGTCATCCCTGTCTACCAAGAGCAGACAGAACCTTGAAGAGAAAACTAAAATGTGTGCCTGAGTACCTGTAAAAGTATCTTGATTTGCTTATTTCTCTGGAGTGTATACTGACACTCAGATTTGTAAGATTTCAAGTTCAAAGGGATCATTTAATCCTCTAGACAGATCTCTGTGGACTGGCCTGCTTGACTGCTGTCTTGAGGCCTGTGCCTTTTTGCTGGCTTGGGGATGGCTTTCTAAAAGCCATCCAGTTTTAATTATGAGATTTCAGCAGGTGGAGGTGCCACCATATTTTGCTGACAGATGTTAGTCACTCTCTAAATCTGTTCAAATTTGGACTTGTTTCAAATGAGAGTTTGACTCTAGCCTACAGACAAATGCTCTTCCTACTTCTTTCTCCCTTCCTGGGTGGCTTGGGTCATCTGCGTGTGAATGTGAATGCTATAATCAGTCTCTGGCTTTTATGGAAAATGTACTGAAAATCCTCAAGCACTTCTTCACTATATCAAAATTTTAATTGTATTATACATATGTTACCAGCAGAGTTTTTCTTCTTAATTCCAGATTGTTGTTGAGAATGTGTCTGTGTACTTCAAAAAGCCTTGATGGCGGTTTGCTGTATTCCTGTTATTTTATTATATTACCAGCTGAATGTTGTACATTTTTTCATCTTCCCCTCTGAAATGGATGTCAGATTAGTCAGTGTGCAGTTACATGAATCATTTTATTTTCCCTTTTGATTATTGATGAGTTTGTCTACTTTTCTGTAATTGCCTTAATTTTCATTAACATCACTGTGCTCATGTTTTCTCCAGCCATCTGTTTATGGTAGGGTCTAGTAACTGTGGCCTTGAGGTGGTATCCTGGAATGGGGACAGGAGGTGGGATGAAGACTTCCGGCCTGACTAGAGACTTCCCTGTTTCAAAGAGGGAAGGCAGTCAGTCAGCTTACTGCCTGCACGGTCTTTGTGAGATTCCCCTCCATATATATGTATCCAAGTGTTTTTCCAGAAGAGAAAGTAGTTGAGATTTTGTTATCTTAAGAGCTTAAAAACGATGCCTATGGTGCAGAATAGCTGTACATACCAAACTTTAGCTGTCAGCCATCAGGAATATCAGATTAATAGTCCCCTTTTTTTAACAAGGACCATTCACATGGGAACAAAAATAACTTTTAATTCTAAGGGCTGCTTCCAGAGAATGATAACTTTGCAGCTGTCAGTTCTTATAACATTAATTTTGACATTTTCAATCACATCTTTGGTGCATTTTTATTTTCTTTATTTTTATTTCTAAGAATAATTTTTCTATCTCCCTTATACCCATTTCCCTGACAGACTCCTCCAGATCTTATAAACATGGAAATTGGAACTAATCCTACTGTGATGGATCAGCCTGTCCTGTTGGTATCACCTTTCTCTCTGTCCCGCAGTCTTTAAACCACAAATGTAATTTCTTTGTATTGTAGCAGTTTCCTACTGCCTGGTAATAGTGTAAGAAAGTGTGGGGAATGAGCACATGAATTAGCAATATATAAAAATACACATTTTGGTAATTGTTTAGAAGAGGCAAGTGAGTGACCATAAATCTGTTGGTGCCCTCTCAGATCTCTGCCTCTCAGGCTCTTTGGTAGATGAGGATTTTGAGCAGGAAGTTGCAGGCCAGCAGCTTCCCAAAGTGGATTTTGAAAAGCATTTGATGCTTTGGGAAGAGTAGGGGTGCTCAGAGCTGCAAACTCAGAGGTCAGACTAACCTGGATCTGAGCCTCTAAAGTTAGTTAAGTGCCCTGAGCAGTCTGCAAGTGCTGTACCTGCCTCTGTGGAAGGGTCTGTGTCCTACAGACCTGCTTCTTGCTGGGGTTTCTTGACCCACTGTTGAAGTAGCTGCTTTTGAATCCTCTGGTGCATGAATTTATAAACAGTGGAGTTGGGTACTCTCAGATTCCTGGGAATTCAGTACAAAGGTGAACCAAGTCCAGTGTGACCAGGTGATTTCATTTCTTTTGGATTAGCCAGGGGATGCAGAGAGGTGTTTGAGATGATCAGTGCTGTGGCAGCCTGGATGTGACAGACACTGTGTAATCTTGCCAAAAAACAGACACAGAGATATCTGGTCTATCAGAAAATCTTCTGGACTAAAGTTGCACTGGAAATTTTGAGAACAGATTGGGAATGGTGGAAGAAAATGTGCACAGGTGCCATATTTTGTGGAGCAGCATGACTGAAAACCAGATTTGGAGTTTTATGATGCCACAGTTTTATTTTTTCCTCTTGCTCTTTGTTTCCATGCACCTGAAGGTGTGGGGTGTTGTGCCTGGGGAACCAGAGGGTGGGATGGTTTAGCCCTCACTCAGAGCCTGCTTTAGTTGCAGCAAGGTGGAAATGACAGTATTTCTTCCCAGCACAACATCACTATGGATTGAATCTCAAGACCCAGTTGTATGGTGCTAAATTCCTGGTGCTGGCATATAACTGTGGTTTAGGGACCAATTTTTGAGCTGTGTTTGAGATTGATGAGTGCTTAGGTGTCAGATAAATACCGAAAAGATGCAACATTTACAGAGTTTTCAAACAATAAATTGATGGAACTGTGGAAGAAGCTGGGGAGAGTTAACTACATGTTCAAATGACATCTGACAGGCCATAGAAGGTTATTGTTACTGGGTATTTCTGAGCACTGTTTTGCTGTGCTCTTGTGCAGGGGATTGGCAGCATTCCTTGTACTGTGCACTGGAATTTGATGCATTTTACACTGGACAGTTCCTCTGGATTTGCTCAGTAAACCGAACATTGAATAACCTGCTGAATTACAGGCGGCTCGGAAGAATGTCCTGGGGAGATGGGATAACTGGATTTTGAGAATTCAATTAGGTGCTGCATTTCACAGAGTTAATGGCGCTTTGGGCCGAGGCAGGAGCAGTGCAACCAGCTAACCTGACCTCTGCAATACTTCATGTTTTACTGTGTGATCTGTGCCTTGCCTTTGTTCCAAGTCTTCTGCCTGTGACGGGAAAACAAGTCTACAGTGTATGTTTTGTTGCAAACAGTGGCTTTGAAACATGTATTTTCTTCCCTTAGTTAGTTACCCGTCTGTTTGTGCTGTGGTGGCTATTTAGGACCATCATGATATAGGGGTGCCCAGAGAGGTAAAGCAGAGCTGCTGTGAGGAGCAGACATGTCCCTGCACTGCACCAGGCCAGTCCCAAAGGGCTGCTGTTTCACTCAGTGCCTGACATGCCTCTGATTGGTACTTGTCAGGGCTCAGTGGGAATGAGGGCACTGCAGCCATGGTGTGTGAGAGGACCTATCCACTCCTGCCTACGGCTCTGTCCTCTTCCTGGAGATGCAGGTTATTTCTGAGCAGTTGCTGCAGGTCTGACTGGTGCATCCATTTCATCCTGAACAAAGAGGGAGAGAGGAAAGTTTGGGTGTGACTTTTCTTTTTCCAGCTGATCAGCTGAGTAAATTGAACCTGGATCTCTTTGCGTGGGAGGTAAAGGGTGACCAGCTTCTTTCAGCAAGTTCATGATTTTGAATTGTGGTTGAGTGGTTTTGGGTTTTCACGAAAGGCACAAGTGGTGTTTTCAGGCAGCTTGTAGCTGCAGAGCAGATTTTAAATGCAGCAGAACAGTACAGTGTGTGAGTGCTGCCAGCTGTGAGGAGCAGAGGAGGTTCCTTGGCCAGTGGTGGCTCTGTAGTTGACCTGGTTGTAGAAGTCTTGAGCACAGGGGCAGCTGCAGTAATAGATTTCACCTGCTGAACCCTAGAAACAGCTTTGGAATCCCTGTCTTTGAACAAGTCAACCTTTTCATTGAAATTATTTCCGTAAATTAAATATGTTAAAGGTGGAACTGTGATTTTTTTTTTTCATTTGGGGAAAAGTGACATCCAGTCAAGAAATATTTGCTGTTGTATTTACAGGTGACAAGAAGTACATTATGGGATCAACTGTTTCCACTGTTGATGCCACTGTCTTTGGACATCTGGCACAGGCAATGTGGACATTGCCAGGGACTCGACCAGAGAGACTAATCAAAGGTAAGAAAGCTTAAGTGATCTCTGATTAAAAGCTCTTGGTGGCATTTTTCACATTTAAACTTGGAGTACCTTGCAGTACTTCAGCAGACTGTTCTTGCCTTTGATGTAGTGTTTGTATCCTGTAATGTTATCTTCTTCTAAAATTCTTTCTTTTCTCTTTAATGTTCTACACAGTAATTGTTTTTATTTCTGTACTTGATCTTTTCCCTGTTTAACATGGCAAAGCCTTAAAGCTTCTAAGGAGTGAATGCTGGGTAATGTATGAGAAAACAGAAGAACAGCCATTTGCCAAATTCTGCTGAGCTGAATACTTTCCTTGACAGTAGAACTGCAAGTACTATTGTCTCACTGAAATTACAGCCTTTGCTGTTCCTGAAGATGCCAGGCAAGGAAGAAATCCAGCTTGGCTTTGGTGTCACTTTGCTTTTGCATCAGTTGGAAGCCAACATACCCTGATTCCGCACAGAGGGTTGTTCTTTGGTTTGATTCTTTTTTGTGGGGTAAAGTATCTTTGCATCCATTTCATAGTAAAACCACACAGCATGAAAAATGGAAAGAGCTAAGTAGGAAAAGGATGTAAAATAGTGTAAAAGGAGTGAATCTGACCTGTAAACCCACTGTGTGCAAGACAGCTCTGCTAAACCTGCGGTGAAGAGGCATAGGCTTACTCTTTTCCTCAGATAATGAGCACTTGAGGATATAAATATTGGCTATGCAGTTCTTCCCCTTTATGTCTGGGGCGTCACAGGTGAAATTCTGAAGGGCTCATGGCATTCTAGAAGGATTAATAGGTTTGTTGAATTAGTTCATCTCTATTGAAAATAAATAGAAGATAATAAATTGAAATACCCAAGCAGTGTGGTTGATTCTCTGTACCTATCAATCTACTTACGCTCTCACAAGTACAGGTTTTACCTGCTCCTCCCCTTTAACACACTGATACTGCTTTCTTCTTTGAGTTTTTAAAAATTATTTATTCTGTAAGCATACATGTATTTATAAACAAGGCATAAGATACTAAGGCTGGGAGCAGTAGGACTGAGCCAGTGGCCATATTAAATGTGAATTTATGCTGCAGACAACGCTGCCATCTGGTGGTGAAAACCCCACATTCACTGTATTTAATAGGCATAATGTATCTATAAGATCAAATTCTGTCTTTAGCAACTGGTGTTTGCAGTTAAGCAAAAAGTTCTACTACAAAACCCTTACAGTATTAGTGTCTTGTCTTGATTTCTTTTTGTAGAGGTTGAATTTGGGATACTTACTTTGCTCTTTGTGTGACCATGCATTTGTGTTTATTCCTGTGTAACCCTTCTTGTTATATGTGGTTACACTAAAATTAAAAACAGCTGCTAAGAGGATTGATGGCATCTTGGAATTTTGAAACTTCTTTGGAAAGGCCCTACACAGTTTGTTTCCAAACACAACTACTGTGTTTTTGCATCCTCAGGTGAGTTAGAGCATTATTGGCTGGATATATTTACTGAAGTCTGTTGTGTTGTGTTGCAGGTGAACTGATTAACCTTGCAATGTATTGTGAAAGAATAAGGAGGAAATTTTGGCCAGAATGGCACCATGATGATGACAACACCCTGTATGAATCTGAGGAAAGCAGTGAAGCAAGCAAGACTTACTCCCCTTTGCAGGACTTCAGTTTTTATTCAAGGACAGAAACATTTGATGAGGAAGGGAACAGTATTTCCCAAACCCC
This sequence comes from Pyrgilauda ruficollis, assembly GCF_017590135.1. Lineage (NCBI taxonomy): Eukaryota > Metazoa > Chordata > Aves > Passeriformes > Passeridae > Pyrgilauda > Pyrgilauda ruficollis. Next base: position 3,187,791 of record NW_024525823.1, on the reverse strand, counting down.
CGACACAGATTACACTGGACATTCCCTCTTTGACTCGGATGTGGACATGGATGAGTACAGAGATCATGAGCAATGCAAGTGATATGTACAAGTGTCTCCCATTTTGCAGATAAGCTGTTTCTTGGGATCACTCTGATATGTTTTCTCCTTCAGGTCAGGAAGAGGTTTATACCACTTTGGAAGTGACCATTGTGCTTGATTCAGCTGTCACATACTGCTTGGACTATTTCAAATGTATTTCGTTTTGTGTAATTGTTCAGGTGGATCAAGGTAAACACATTTAAAACACACATGGGCAAACCGGAGATCTAGAGGGCAGCAGGACCTTTCAACCTGTTTTTGTTCACATTCAAAACCAGATCCCCCACTGAAGTGGGACGAACTTCTGGGAAGTGGAGCATTTGTCACAACTGGTTTGTGTTGTTATCTTATCTTTACAGTAATGGGTTGAGGACAAAAATGGAAGAGGTATGACTGGCACAGCTTTATTCCATGGAAGAAAATGGTAGATGCTGTAATGAAAAGGCCCTGATGGTGTTGGTTGCACTCCCATGTCAGTATAAGCCAGTGATGTGTTGAGGTGCATCAGATGCATGCAGTGCCCTGGCCTGTATCAGCAGTACTGGGGCCAGCAGGACCAGGGCAGTGATTGGCCCCTGTCTCAGCACTGGTGACACTGCACCCCAAGTCCTGTGTTCTGTTCTGGGCCCTTCACTACAAGAAAGTCATTGAGGGGCTGGAGCACGTCCAGAGAAGGACAGTGAAGTTGGTGAAGGGAACTGGAACACAAGTCTTGTGAGGAGAAACTGAGGGAGTGGGGGTGTTTAGCCTGGAGAAAAGGAGTCTTAGGAGAGACCTTATTGCTCTCTACAACTGCCTGAAAGCAGGTTGTAGGAAGGTGGGGGTTGGTCTCTTCTCCCAGGTAACAAGCTCTAGGATAAGAGAAATGGCCTCAAGGTGTGCCAGGGGACGTTTGGATTGGCTATTGGGAAAAACTTCACTGAAAGGGTTGTCAAACATTGGAACAGGCTGCCCAGTCACCACCCCTGGAGGTATTTAAAAGCCACGTAGATGTGGCACTTCAGGGACATTATTTGGTGGTGGACTTGGTAGTGCTAGGTTAACACTTGGACTTGATGATCTCAAAGGTCTTTTCCAACCTAAAAAGATTCTGTGATTTGGCAAAGTTTCAGGGGAATTTTATTTGATAGCTACCCATACTTTGGGTGCATATATTACAGGGTCTGCAGGAAAGAACTGCACCCAGTTCTTTTGGAGACAGTCAGGGAACGATGGAGGAAAACATAATCCTGCAGAAAGGAGCTGATTAGTGTTTCTTGTTCTTTGCAGAAGGTAGAAATCACTACTCTAGAAAACTTCATGCAGGAGGGAGATGTCAGTGTTAACTCATCTGGAATGCGTGTTGGTCAAATTTCTTCTGTGTTTTTGAATTATTATTATGTTTTTACTGCCCCTGGCTGCTGTCTGCTATTTCTAGGCCAGGCTAAAGAGCTGGGATTTGTTGCTAAAAGTCTGGTGTGTCTCAGCAGTGAGTGCTTTGTGTTCCTTACCAACAGACATTGCAAACCCATGAGGGTTACAAAGCAGTCTGAGGTATTAGTAGGCACGGGACTGTGTAGTAGGCTGTGTGGTTGCAAGATGTTGGCCCAGGCAATTGAATGCTTTATAGCTGCCTAGGGAGGTGCTTCAGGGGGTGCTGGGCACTGTGCTGGCTTGCAGTGCACAGTCCCTAAAGCTGATGCACGAGAGGAGGTGAGATGGGACAGTTCCTTCAGCACTGCCATGTGTTTGGGGAAATTCAGATACTGAAAGCATGATCAGAATTTAACTTAAATTGCCTTTGCTGACATATCTGTGGATCTGGATTCCAAAATGATTGCACAGGTTCTGACATGCTTCATGTTCATGTCTCCCTAAATGCAGGTTAGAGATGAGAATAAATCCATTGGATTTACTCACAGCTTTGAAGTTAAGCATGTACTTCAGTGTTGCTTAGCCATGATTAGTTGATTTTGGTAGAGAGAGAGAACATATCAAACATACTGAGCTGTTGCGTTTTTAAACATGCGTATGAAATTGAGTATTTGCAGAGTTTGTTGGTGGCCTATTTTAATTATGACATTCCCAGTGACTTACAGTTAGATGAATCAGGATCCCTCAGCAAATTTTTTATAATGTGTTGGTTGTACCAAATGTCTAGGAGCAGACAGGGCAGACAGCTGCTTTAGGATTTTTGGTAGCTGTAGTGAGTCTGGAGCTTGAAATAACTCCAGCACTCAAAGAATAGCTTGCTGCCTAGGATCCTGGAGTGCCTCCTGCAGAGGAAAGTGCCTGCTCTGGGGAAACTTGGAGTTAGCCTTGGCTTTGAAAGCAGGGACATCTTTGTCTGCACTGAAACCCCAGATCTGTTCATGCATGGGAGCCACTGCTGTGAGAGCTGACAAGTGTGGTGTGGATTTACACCTGTTTCCACAATTACCTAGGCATGTCCTTGAAGCCTTGTTCCAATCAATGTTGTGGGCAAGTATCAATGCCAAAGTGAACCAAAACCGAGGAGGAAGATTTCATCCAGTTACTTGGGACCCTTCTCAGGAAACTAACGACAAAAACAGGGCACAAGAATATAAGTCTTGGGCTTGAAAGTGCAGAGGTGATGGCCTGGAGAACTCCATGGCCCAGTCAGGAGAGATTTTATCTGCAAAAATGTAGGTACTGATATTCTGAATAAAAGGAATCTGCATCAAAAAGCTCCTATTTAAAATCATTAGTGTGTTGGAAATTCTGATGGAGATGTTGTCATTCATTTACTGATGCATGTTTGAAGGCTGTGCTTTCTCTATTTGTTCAGCATTGCAAGGTGTGCTTGCAGCAGATGAGTCCCAGTCATTAAAATACCATTAAAGGATGGTCAGACCTCTTTAAAAGGATTTAATCCATGCATTTTCTTTTGAAAGATGTCTTGGTAAATTGTTGTGGGGAAACAAACAAACAAAAAGTTAAAAAAAAAATTTAAAAGTGTTCATTTATTTTGTTTTGCATGGGAAAAAACCCAGTGTTTTCTTAAAAAGGGAACAATTGTTTTTGACTTTCCAAAATTTTGCTAAAAGAACAACGTTTTCTTAGTCCTGCAGTCTTTATTTTTTTCCCCATTCCATCATGTCTATTTTTAATGTTAGTGCTGAGGGGCTGTACAGAACTAAAAATAGTCAGAGAGCATCTTAATTTCCTTTTGGGTTTTTTTTCCTTTTTCTTTTTTTTCCTCCCTCACTGATCAAAATTGCGAGTGAGTCCATTGTAGGGATGCTGGAGATCCTGACTGTGCTGCTGTGGGGGTTGAGGGTCAGCAGGTGTCTCTGCAGCCATGAAACCTGGGACAGCTGTGGATTGCCAGCTGCCCAGCAGGTGAGCTGGGATAGCAGCTTCTGCCAGGAGCTGGAGGCTGATGGATGCCAGGACATCATGTCTGAGGTGACACAGACCACAGAAGGTTTTTCCCTGGCTGCAGGTCCCTTTGCCACAGCCAGAAGCTCACTGTAGGTTGAAAGAAGGAAGGATTCACTGTTACGAAGGATTCAGGGGCCACTGTTGCACTGGATGGGTGGGACCCCTGCCCTGCTTATGAGCTGGAGCATGAGCCCAAATCCTAGTGAGGAGACAGCACTGTTCCTCTGGTTACTTTACCCTAAATAGTGCCAAAGGCTGAGTACTGCCTTTGTGTTTCCATAGTGCTGCTTTAAAGGAATGAGTAATTGGTCTGCCCCTCATTTGGCAAATGGGAGTTCAAAGCAAGCCCTGCATTTCCAATGGAGTTAGATTTGAAGCAGTCTGTTGTTTTTTTGGGTTTTTTTTTAAATGTGAATTGCAGTGTTTGACTGTGTGACACTCTGTCATGTCAGAAGGGATTTGTTTACCCCTGTCGGTCTCATTGGCTCTGTCAGCAGAGCTCACTGTTACCGAGTGGGGGAAACAGGCGCTGGGATGTATAGGTCCTACAGAAATCCTACAAATGTGGTGTTTGATTTAAAAACCAAACTGAACCTGATGTTTCAGATCTGGAGGACTGTTTCCATCCAATTATAGCACTGCAAGTAACACATTTTGATCTTTAAAACCTTGGCAATGTCCCTCCAGATCTATATTCTCTTTGAAAAAATACTGCCTGAAATATTTCTGCAGCAACAGTTCAGGCACAAATTTGCTTTTGTCAGTGATGTCTGCTCAAGTAATCATGACAGTTTCATACTGTTTTCCTTGAAAGGCCTGTATCTGTCAGATGCTAAGCCTTACAAAATATTGCCTGCTGGAAAAGCGTGTTATGTGCAGATTTATGCAGGGCAGCTCACCAAGTGAAATTTCTGTGGCAGGGGATGAATTCAAGTGGGTCTTGTCCTTAGATGTTTGAATAAGAATTTGAAGCTGTTTTTTGACAAGTAGCTGTTTGGCCTATGCCTCCTTCCCTCCCCAAATACAAAATTATTATTTAGGCATGTGATACTAATAAAGCAAATTATGCTCTCTAAATGCAGAATTGAGTTGGATGGTCCAGTAGCTGGGATATGGAAATGGGTACCCGTAGGTGTGAGTCATGCCCATACCTCTCAGCAGCTGTGATCCGGAGCAGCACGCAGGTTGTAGTGTTTAATCCCACGGAACCAGAGGACTAGAGGTAACTCTGAATGACTGCAGTGGCTTTCAGCAGTTGTTCCGTGCTATGGGGTATCCATGTATGCTGTGCCTTGGGCATTCCTTAGTGCTGGGTAGACTGTGCAGGGGCTCATTTTGGTTGCTGTGGCTCCTGTGGGGCATCAGCCTGCTGTAATCCCATGGCTGAGCTGCAGAGACAAGGGTCTGTTTGGGAGTGAGCCTTGGCAGCGAGCAGAGCTTTGAGCCTGCTGGTGAATGTGGGCTGTTGTATTGGTGTCCTGTGGAGGGATGTTGTTCCCCCACACTGCCCATGTGCATTTAATTTTCAGGCCAGTGACCCCAGTCTTCACAGCTTTGCCTTGGTGGAGAGAAGGGTTGCAACACGAATCGGCTCCATCTCACTGGTTTGGGGCGGACCTCTGTTTGATGGCCATGGGGAGGGCTTTTTCTCTGTTCATTCCCTATGGAGGTGCCCCAGTGTGAAATACTTCTTAGCAGAGGTTTTTGCAGCTCTCTGAGCAATTTGGAAAGTTAAATGGTGTTAGTCTGTGTACAACACAGGAATGCCAGTCACTGAAAACTCTGTGTGTCACTACAGTGTTAAACTCTTAGTTCTGTGCCCTGCTTGCACCACTCCCAGGTTTTTCAAGGCCAATGAGATCGTTACAGGCTTTTGGTGAGACAGCAGCATAAAAAGGTTTGTGGGGTTTCATGTAATGATTTACACATTCAGCTCAACAAGTTAAAGCTGAAACATATGCTTCCAAAAGGCATTCAAGTTCTGCGGAATAAATAAAATCCTGCTCCACTTTGAAGTCGCTGACAAAAGTGCCATTTGCTTCAGCAGTGCCGGAGTTTCCAACAGAGCTTCCAAGTGACCCCGAAATTACCACTTCTCTCATTCCTGTCTAATTATACTTAAGTAAAGTTTTGCTTTATTGGGGACAGTAAGGCAAACAAGATGTGACTGTTGTTCTTTTTTAAGCGCCCTAAAAAACAAGTGCTTTTTTTGTCTGCACTGGTCACATTGGTATTTTCACTGGGCACTATGATTGTGTGTGTTCTTCTCTCACTTCTTAATTTGTCCTTCTGACTTACCTTTCCTCAAGTGTACAAGTTTTTATTTTTCAGGATACTTGAAGAATGCAAGTCCCAAAGACAGGGGTGTGCAATCCAGCAAGAATAAAGTATATGTAGATGTATATGGGCAAGGGATATACCCAGCTAGCTGCAGTGTACAAGGTTTAACTAACAAAATGAAGCAACACATTTCTAAACGGGGACTCTGATGCTGCAGCTACATTATGTTGTTTGTCTATGAACTACACGAGACATACGTTATTTTAGCACTGTTATTACTAGTTTATAAAGCCATATTTAAAATTGTACACTTAATTGTAACATAACTTTAAATTGTGCACTGTGTTGATCAATGTACATATATATGAAGATCTGTATATTTTGTCTTTATGCTGTATGTCATTGGTGTGTAAATTATAACTAATGGATCTAAAATACCTTTCTGGTTCATGTCTTATTCTGTGTCTGTGCTTTCTGTGGAGCTGTGAACAGCTGAGAGTTGCTCTCTTGAGAATGGGGATTGCATGAAACTTTAATGACCAGTCAGTTAAGCCCTCATCTCCCCAGGCAAATACTTCAGCCGCCAGCATTGTTTGAATGGAGTCATTCTGTCACTGATCCTCCTCTCCCCTTGACACTCAGGAAGGATTTCAGGGTGTAGCACAAGAGGAAGGACTGACATAAACTTGTGTGTGAGGAGGGATCCCTGCTCTCCTCTGTTTTTATGGCTACTGCTACCATTGTGAAAGTAAGTAATCCTGAGAAGGCAACTCTGTCGGGAGTGCAGAAGCTTTAAGGTCTTTGCTCGGAGCACTGTGGTAGCTAGTTTCACTATATTTTTGAAAATTTGCAGCAAGTTCAAGTCCTTAACCAGGCTTATTGTGCTGCCCCAAATGCAGCAGAGGGGCTGTGTGACAGGAGATGTGACCTGGCTGGAACAAACACAGGGCAGCAGCAGGCAGACAATAAAGGTGCAAAACTATACACAGGTCTTTCAAACCTCACAGAGGCCTGACATCAAGTACAGCTTCCTAAGTGATGGTGTCAGTGTTTCATTAAAAAATCAAAAAAACACCCAACCCAACCTACTAAAAATAACACAACTTCACCAAAAAAACCAAAGACAAGTCAAGCCGAAGCTGTAGTACCATTCTGGTAGATTTTTAGCTCCTTTCACTGCCTTAAACTTTTATGGTTGGTGAAGTTGTTTATAGACTTTTTCTCTCCATGAAGGCTAGAAATTTCAATGTGTTTAATAAACATGGAGGTCAGAAACATGCAGCTAGGTTTAAATAAAGGACTCGAAACATTAAATATTGCAAGCTTGGAAGAGCTTGGGCACACTCAGCTGCTTACTGCACCTTTACCAGTGGGAATTTGGTCAATTATAGTAACTGGTGGTAAACCTGATCCTTACTTCAGAGAGTGCTGCCAGAAAGGTGAGGGTGGGTGCCTCTGTTCTCTGCGTGAGGAGATGGAGGCAGGTACGTGGTCCAAGAGTGCCCCAGGACAGCAACCCTTGGGAAACCGCACAGATAAGTTCCCTGAAAAGCCATTTATCTATTGGCCAGATCCTGCATGGCAATGTCCCTGCTCATTGAAGTGGGATTTGACTAGATGGCCTGTAAAGGTCCATTCAACCCCAAAACCTTCTAATATTGCGCATTTTCCAGTTAAATTGTTCACAGCAGGTGATCAGAAGTCTCTGCCAGCTTTTACCTCATGCTGATGTCTCTTGTGAGATGTGCTCAAGGGCTCAGCGTGGGTGCCCAATATGTCCTGGGAGACCTGAGGCATCTGTGTAGAGAAGGCTGGCAGGATCCAGGTGAGACCAGGAGCAGCAACTGGCGGCCAGACAGGCTATCTGCAGCATCTGAAATGATGACTGAAGAGCTGCAAACCAGTCCTACGTAAAGGGAACCTCTAAAGGGAAAATGAAAGTGATGGTGGTGTTGCAACTAATACTATTCAATGTTTATGTTGCGGTAGGGCCCAAATAATCTGGCCAGCACAAGTCCTTGCATGCAGTGTTCTTCAGTGGCTCAGATTAACTACTGTGAGGTTTGCAGTCTGAGAAAAAACAAGGTGCAGCAAGAAAGAGAAGAGAAAGATAGTTCAGTGTTGGTTGTGCATTTAGCCATGAACATTTGATTTTATCTTAAGGCTTTTCCAGACTTCTCTAGGTGCCTGTGTTGTTGTAATCCATGAAGATCTGCTCTGAGTGGCCATGCAGCCTCAGGGCTTCTCAGCAGAGCAGAAGTGTCTGCTTTTGGGTGAGCAGAGCTGCTCCTGCTGCACTGAGTGCATGACCCAGATCTCTGTGGGGGAACTGTGGAAGATGAACGTGGCTCAGGAGTGTACCCTATGGTCAGACATCAAATTTAACACCTCAATCCCAGGCTGAATCCCACCCAAAACCGGTTGTGTCCTTACCTGAAAGCCCAGTGATCACCTCTACTTTGATACTTTTTCTGGGCCATGATGTGCCATTTCAGACAGGGGAAGTTCAAGGAACTTCAGACTCTAACACTGAGCACTCCATGGTTAGGAAATAGCAGAGTTCCATTGCACATGTGGTTTTAATGCCACCTCTTTTTGCACAGGTATAGAGTGCAGATTTCAATTATTGCTTTCCCTTACTGTTTTTTTTTTTTTTTTTTTTTTTCCTTAAGACCTCTGCCTGATCTGGTGCAGGAGGTAGAGACTGATGAATTAATGACGAGCTGGTGGGGATTTCTTTTGAAGTTTGAACCCCAAGCCTTACTTACTGCACAGGATTCAAGTCCTACAATGGAAGCAGAATGATTAATTTCCTCATGAGCTTCTCTGTGGCAGTCATTACCATGGTTTCTGGGTGCTTCAAAAATACTAACACGTTGATAAATGCAGTAATAGACAAGACTAGAAAGACAGTTGTCAAGAGCCTTGAAACTAAGTGCAAGAAATTGGAATTTGATATAGGAAGCGCCAGTGGGTGGACTCAAAGAAAGAAGGAAAGATATAAACAGTAGGCATCAAAGAGTTTCTTAGCAGATGCAGCTTAAGTGGGTTAGAGGGTCTTAGAGAAGCGCTGATTAGGATGGAAATTGAGGATCTATAATAAAGACTTGTTTATCAAAACAGGGAGGAAATTTAAAGGAGAAATGTGATGCAGAAATAATAACATTTGGAGAGAGGGCACATGGGCTGTCACCAGGCAGATGCAGTTTTTTCTGTCCTTCACAGTAGACTCTGCAGTGGCTGAGGGTGTGCTAACCTTACAGACAGCAGTGAAAGGAGCTGAGTTTTCTCTGCTTAGGCATGAAGGCTTTGAGGTTGGGCCGTGCTTCACCATCATTTGGAAGGCAGCATTTCTTTGGGAGCCACCTGAAGCACGGTTATTATCTAGTAAGCAGCTTTGATTTATCAACTACATCTATGCATAGGGAAATTGCCGTAATTTCACATGCAGTGATTCACTGTGACAAAGAAAACCATAATTACCCGGGGTGCAAACTTCACCGCATGCTAATGCGGCTCCTGTTGCCGCGGCTTCTCGGCACTGTGAGTGCCGCGCTGCAGAAATAGCCCGTGGAGCAGGGAAAGGTGATTGCTCCCAGGAGGATCTGAAGGATTCGGAGGTAGAACAGCGGGCTCACTGTTGCTTGGGAGACCCAGAGCTGAACATAGGAAAGGTTGCCCCTACCCCAGCCTTTCTCTGAGCCCAGCCCTATTTTTGGTCCCGCCACTGAAGATCATCAGTGATTCACTGTCACACAATGATTCAGAAGGGGAAAATGCGAAGGTTTGCTGGTGAAGGAAGCATCACTGTGAAAGCAGGTGGCTCCCAAATGTGTGCATGTTTTGATAAAGCAGGGGGTGAAGTTTGTGCCTTCTCTCTCCTGAGTTGTTGAGCAAGTTGTGAACAGCCCATGCTTTTTACAGCTCCAGAGAATTTTCCTGTAATATTTCAACAGTAAAGTATGGTTACACATTTTAAAAGTGGGATTGTAGCTACTCTGCCTGCCCAATTTAGTGCTATCTGAATAGTAAATATTCTCCCAGCTATTTTCTGAAAGCCAATGCCAGCCCTGCTATTCCAATAAAATAATTCAAGTATCACACTCACTTTATTCTACATTTCTTAACAAACAGGAGTTGGGGTTTTGTTGTAGCACATAACCAGCTACAAAAATCCTGCAGAATAACAAAGAATTGTAAAAGTGTGAGGATGATATGAAGAATTTCTAGCTGCTGTAACTATTGTTAGGTATTTGATTTCTGCTGAGGCCAAAAGAGAAGAACTGAAGAGGAGAAAAAAGCAACTCCATCTGATACACCATTTATATAGCTATGGATACATTTGGAACCCACTTGGAGTGTCAGAGTGAATAGCAGCCTTTTTAAAGCCTGCTTACTGAAGTAGTTCACAAAATCAAATCCCTCAGAAAAGTTGTTAAAGAAGTCTTCATTTTTTTTTAATTGAAAGCCTTGAAAACATTAGTACTTTTACAAAAAGCCAAAAAATATGGCAAACAAGAATGAATGGTATGACTGTAAAACTAATCTCTCTGTGGTTTTGGATGCATAAATATCAAGTGCTTCATAATGATATGCCTTGTCTATTATTACACATATTTTTTAATCTGTACGTAGAGTGTGGAGAGGTTTGGAACCATGCATCACATCAGCCTGGTAGCATCAGACAGGACCATGTACTGTGATGTGCTCTGGCAAATAGGCACGATTGGTGAGGGAGAAAGAGCAAGCATTTAAACAAATGGGGTAAACCAGAAGCTTTGAATAGGAGGAGGATAATAGAAAACAGGCAATCATTTTACACATGCAAACCTATGGTTATTATGTGAAGCCTTAAAATTCTAGCTAGTATGATTGTAAAGCTTCATGGGGAAGAAAGGGAATGAGATCCACAGGAGGGTGTCTCTTGCCATCTTATTTAACGCTGTGATACCTGACAATAGAGATCAAGTGGCTGCAGCAGGCAAGTTCCTCTTCACAAAGTCTGTAAGAAGCAGTCTGCTTTATTGCAACTATGGCTCAGGCTGTCTTGAAGTAGCTGCTGGCCAGCTAGATTTTGTGATAAACTTTTACCAGTCTAAAACAAGGCTCTGAAGCTTGGTGGCATCTTGAAAGTTTCAGAATGGCTTTCATCAGATTACCTTAACATTGAGCACTTGCCATGCTAACAAGGTGAGAAAATTCTGGATTTGCTGCTGACATTTGTGGCTTCCTTTCAAGATGGGAACTAACCATTAGTAGGTTCTGTGATATCTTCTACCTGCACAAATCTAAGTGCATACTTGTCTCATTGAATTGTAAGTCAGGAAGAGGTTCATTCATCATCTAAATTAAACAGTCTCTCAGCTCTACAGACAATCTTGTATTCTACTGGCTTTTGATGGCCGAGGAGATGGGAAAATGTAAAAGAAACTGGGATGAGGAAGGAAATGATAAGTCCAATACTTAATATCCTGGTAAACATGTTTATAAAACCATAATTTGTACAGCCTTTATTAAAAATATTGATGACTAAGTTTCACAGATAACAAAACATGGCCATGTATTTTGGGGTGAATGTTTCCCTGCAGGCTGGGATGGTGCAGCCCCCTCGGCAGCCTCTCCACACACTCTCTGCCAGTCAATGAGGTAAAAAATGTTGAAGCAGAACAAGTCATCCTGCAGCATTTCAGCTTGCAAATCTTATGAAACTTTCCTGTTTCCATTCAGGTTCAAGACCGAACGATGCTTCAAACTTAAAAAAAAATTACAGAAATGAGTTTGAGGCAGCCCGGGCCCAAGAAGCAGCACACACCATGCCCCTTATCTGATTCCATGCTGCTGGGAGGCACCAGAACCAGTTATTAATTGCACAGACCCAAACTTCCATGCTGGGGTTAAAATGACAACTTAGGCATCAATCACCCTGATTTTGATCTGGTACAACATTGCCCCGAATAAGGAAATGCCCAACAAAGTCCCTGTTTAGGTGGTTTTTCATTCTCGCTCTGTGTGTAATCTCCCTCAAACAGAAGTGCTGTTTTTCACTGCAATCTGAGCCTGTTTGCCCCGTGCCGGAGCTGAGGGTAGCTCATGTCATCAGACCACTGCTAACATAAGCACACACAGCTTTGTTAGGCAAGTAAATATTTTTTCTCTTTGACATGTGAATGAAATGAAATAGATATGAGTGATTGACTGGCACTGGAGATGTCAGACCCCTTAGATGCCTCCCTTCTGGACTAGTTTAGTCAGCATTTTGTTCCATATGTATTCAAAAAAGTAATTAGTTTTTGTTTATCCAGAACTTTAAATGACTGAATGATGGTTGTAATTTAAAGTGCTGATCTTTCCCTCCTGTAACCTCCCCATCCTAAGCAGGGGAGTTAAACAGACAGTTTAACATTCAAGCCAAGTGAATCAGGCCACAAGCTTTCAGCAACAAAATTACATCATCTAATGCGGACATACCGTGCTTTTGAAATGTGGTGTGCTCCCTACTTGGTGCTTCATCTCTTAGCAGCCATATATCAAGAAGCAGAAATAAATCATCCACTTTGCATTCAGCAAAACATCATTGTGGATGACTGAAGTTGGGCTTCTACCTTATTTGCCTTCAAGTTGCTTGTACTGTTCAGCCTCCTCCTGGTTGTTCTGACAAGTCTCCAGCAGAGCTGGCTGCTCCTGCACACGATGATGTGCATCCTCCTGCTCATGCAGTCTGCCATCTCACTAGGAGAGGATCGAGCAGTGAAACTTTTGATCATAAATATTCCTATTTTCTTTCCTGGGGAAAATTGAAAGAGACTCTGAAGAGATCTGCTGGAAGAAGCTGCAAAACAGACCCTGACATCTTTCTTCAAGGGGTTGCCCATGTGACACTGTTGTTGATTTTAGTTATGTCTTTTTCCTAGAAGAGAGATGTGAGATGTCCCATCCAATCTTGCTGTATTTATACATCAGGGAAGTGTACATAATTCTGTTGTTTGTGCCCCTTTTTTCTATTGCAGAATCCTTGTTGATGATCAGTTGCTGTCAGCTGCAGGGATGTTCCCAGTTCTGTCCTGAATCATTCCTTTGCAAACACCGCTTCTGTGCTTGCCTTGACGGATACACAGGTGGTAGCACAGCATTGCCAGCATGCTTGGCTGACTCCTGGATCCCCCTGTGCTGACAAATCTGCCTCCTTATTTTCTCTTGTTTCAGTTCCTGACCACCTACTCTTCATTTTGTGGTGCCTGGGCGTAGCTGTCCAAGTGTACGTGCTCTCTGGATGCACGATGTTGTGCTGAAACAAATGCCTCCAGGCTTTGCTGCATCTCACCAAATCACTCATCTCTTCTGTGTTCTTGGGGAGAGGAAACCAGGGCCCAGCCTTCTCCCTCTGTGTTGGCTGCTTACTGAGAAGATGTATTTAAATAGAAATAATAGAAAGGCTTGTCCATCCTTGAAAATTCCCTCTCCAGCCCTTGGGAAATCCCTTAGGATTTTCCTCATGACAGCTCACAGGGTGGCTGCAGTGGATCTGGGCCTCTAGGGACATCCGTGCACTGGATTCCCCTGCCACTGCATGGTGTGGGGACACCCACAGAAGAGATGCTGACCCTTAATTATCACATGTGCAATGACAGCTGCCCTTCAGCTTCTGCCTCTGTGGTGACAGCACATCTCCCCATTATCTTCATAGAAACGTGACACACCCATGTGGTGTCGGCAGTGTGACAGTAATTTAGCAATCTGTAGATTACTGATGGGTGAAAGTGGGAAACAGTTTAGGGAAACAGCAGAAATTCTGAAAAATGTACTCAATTTTTGATTTAGGATTGCTGAACATCTCTTAAACCTCAGTTGTATATCTGTTGACAACAAATACAGCACATGCCAAAAATGCAGCTGGATTAAAAGCTGCAAAATAACGATTCCAACACACCTGACAATCCCAACCCTTCCCCTTTGGCAACAGAATAGGAAAATGAGTAACACTGTGTAATCCTACCTGCACCTGATCAGGAATTTTTCAAGGACTCTTGTGTTGTATTAAGAAAGAAAAAAAAAAGGAGTAATTTCAGAGAATAATATTTTTATAACAAGATTTTTAAATTCCTGTTTTCACAAGAATGCACTATGACAATTTTCTAAAAATAGACATAGTAGACAACTATTAATACATTGTATCTTCTCACAGTTTTTCAATTCAGTTATACATGTAACATACCCTCTGTTATTTTCTAGTAATATTCTGCCAGTATTTAAGGTATAAATTATTTTTCAGCCAACAGCCAAACATTAAATGATGGCGAAAGACAAGATAAAGAAAATCTACTAATTTGGCAAATGTATTCACATGGATTTGAAGAGGAGGCCTTCCTTTGCTGCCAAGTGCTTTGGATGTGCTTTACACACAGCCACGGGAGGGCAGTGAATGACTTGGATATGCAGCTTCTTTCCAGTTTTTATCTGTTTTTTAATCGTTTCGTTTCCCTTCCACTGAGCTCCTATCTTGTCAAGAAATAAAAATTTGACGCTGATGCGAGAAAGGGGATTTGATTTTCATTTCCCTCTGCGGGTTTGGCACATTTTCCTCATACTCTTGTTAGTTCAGCTTATCATCAGTGTGTGGAGGGCGTGTGATACCATCCCTGGTGCTGCATGCAGGGCAAGAAGGGAGCGGGGGAAACGTGTTTGCACAACTCCCATGTTTGCACAACTTTCAAGGTCAGGACTTCCTTCCAAGAAAAAAAATAACAGAGAGCCCACAAACAGTTCAATGGTTATCTGTAATGCTCACAAGTTGTCCTAGATACACTCCAAATTATTCCTTCTTCATTGAAAGACCTGACCCACATTCCACACAGGTTTCAGCCAACAAACAGTTTAACAAAACCATAGATCTAGACCCTCCTGTGGGTTGCTAATAGGCTGGTGTCTCTTTTTGCCTTAGCTTTTTGCTAAGTTAGCAAAGGGTGAAAGTTGTAGTTATAATCAGAAGTAGAAATTTTTGGTAAAACCAAATGAAAACAAATGTCCTCATGATCAGTGTTAGCAACCAGAAGGTCTCTAACAACTAGAAATGCCTGGACAAGCTCTCCAGACTGACCCTACGTGCTGATCAAGGTATAGAAATTGGCAAATAGTCAGGATCAGAGGAAGTCCAGCCTAGCAGCAAGCAGAAACAGCCACATACTGGCTGGACAAGCGCTCCATGGAGACCGAGCACGAGTTTTACAGTTCACAGCAGAAGTGATGTTTGAAACATTTGGAAGGAAGTTATGGAGAACAAAGGCTGTTTCTGTGGCACACACAGTGTGGGGAGGAGACGAGAGCATCCGCAGCCTGCCAAGGCGGTATGAAATATATGCCTGTGTCTCAATATGCCAGAAGCTTCTGGGCTTTATTCCCAGAACTCCCACTGGCATGTATGACCTTGTGCTAGTCACCCACGCTTGCCATGCCTCAGTTTCCCTATTGCAAACTGGGGACAAGAGTACCTCTGAGCATCTGTCAAGGAGCCCATTTTGCAACTAGAGGATTGTAGGGATAGTATTGTAGGGAGAGGATTTGAGCAGTATCAGCTCTCCAGCATTCTGGAGGTTTTTGACATTTACAGTAAAGTAGCCAGTCTTTGCATTGAGGCAGAAAAAGAAGGTCACAGCAGAGGCAAAACTCACATTTCCCCAAGTACAATCTCCGCCAGCTTCTGAGATGGAAAAACCACCCTTAGCAGCTGACAAGGTGGGAGCTCTGGCTGGTGCCGAGGTAGTTTTGGCCCCATGGAGCCGACAGTGTACAGATACCCTGGCCAGATGCATAACAGTGGGTTATTGACCCATCCTTTCAGCTGCCAGGCTGGCTGGCCACCAGCTCCCAGTGCAAGGCTCAGCACGCCCACGCTGGCAGGAGGGGATGTTCAGGCAGCGCTGGAAAAGCAAAAGGAGCCTGACCCTTAACTGTGAAGGGCAGATGAGAAACCATGGGGTGACTGATGGAAATCTCCATTTGGCCAGCCTGGTGCTTGCTGGGTCAGACTCCACATGCCCACTGTGAATGGATTGGACTTGCTGTGTAGGTACATGTGTGATTTATCTCTCAGTGGTTTTACACAGGTTTACAAATCTGGCTTATTTTGCATGGAATTACAGCCTCTCAGATCTGCCTTGGGTTGCAACATGTTTCTTTCAAATTAAGGTTTGGATCCAAAATCCAACCCATTTGGATTTTACATCCAAATTTTAATGTAAACTTCAAGAAGTGGGATTTCTCAGTACTTACATTGCTTTCACAAATACACCTGTATCAAAATGAAACTTCAGGCTCATACCCAACACTGGTGCATGAGCACAAATCCCTACACAGCCCACCAGTAACTGATTTTTGGGGGAAACAGGGAGAGCATTTTTGCTATTCGATCCTTGTTCCTTTTTCTAATTGGTTACCTCAATAGTCAGGGGAGTAAGTTTGTTGACAGAAACATCTTCTAATAAAATAGATTGTAAATGACTTCTGTAACAAACCAGGAAGTGATACAGAATCCATATCTGCAGAGACACTTGTGTTACCTCCTCTCAGCAGCAAATGCAGCACAGGGGCTGTGACCATTTCAACTGTTTCAAATATTGAACATTGCCTGCTGTCAGCTGGTTCCTTGTGACCTATCTACCAATAAGCAGACATTCCTCTTTTAATTTTATTTTTTTTAAAGTATTATTTCTTTTTTTATACTTTTGATATCTAGATCTTCTCCCAGCATCTCAACAACCAATTCTAAAAACTCATCTCCTTTGAGGTCTTGGCAGCCCCGCCTGGCCTCCAAGTTCTTATTTATCAGAACAATAATCTCTCTTTTTTTCCCTCTTCTGAAGAAAAATACATTAGAAACTGAGTTTTTGGTGTCCTAAGATAGAGACGTATGAATACGAACAGTAGATATTTTTTACTTTTTTTTTTTTTTTGTGTTGAGTGTTGTTACTTTGGGAGCAACGTTTAAAGACATGGAAAAATGATGCTGTGTTGAAGGCTGGAAACCTGCCTTGGTACATACAGGTCCCACCTGGAACATAATTACAAACCAGTTCCCACTGAAGGAGTACTGATGTTTCTTCTGTAAGAAACATGTTTGTCTGAGTGGAAAGGGAATTATTGCCTATAGCTGGTAGGCCTGTGTCAAGTGAAGGTGGAGGGAACCAAAGCCAACCCCACACCAAGGCACCCCAACCTCCAACACTGCCTTCAGCACCAGAGCACAAAGGTCCTCCTGATCATGACCTACCTCTTCTTGAGAGATATTTTTTGACTCTAACTTCACCCAAGTGACTTAGTCTTTACCAAAAAATTACTCCAAATGAAGTCTAAATTAACTGGAAATACTGAAAAAAAAAAAAAAAAGTTAATCTGAGTCAACCTGGAGGAAAATTTTGATTCTGTGAGCTATTTCTGTTGCCTGTAGCTGAAAGCCAAATGTTTATTTTCCCAGGCTATGCAGTGAAGTGGGTGGTGGAAGGGGAGAGAAGAACACGAGGTTACTAAGATCAGCTAGTCTTCAGTAAGAGTTTTGAGACAAGTCTGGTTTTGTTGCTTTTGTTATTTTTAAGACACCAAATAAACAAGAAATGTTAATGACATCAGTAATCCCTCCTGGACATATGCTTGGTCATTTACTGCTCTTATTTTTGTAAGAAAAAGCAACAGCATTACATGGTGTTGATGCTTTTTCAAGAAAATATCACTGGCAAATAATCCTCTTAAGGAAGTGAAAGTGGCTGGAGGCAATGCTTGGGGCTGAAAAACACGAAGTGGGCTCAAAACAAAACAACTGCTGCCCTCCATGCTACTCTGCTGCTGGGCCACCCTCAGAATACTAATACAAAGAGGTCTGGTTAGCCAGGCACCAGCTCACAAAACGAAAGGGTTTGACCACCTTTTCTGATTGAAGAAAGCTATGTTTGATCAGTGAACACTGTCATATCTTATAAAGGGTAGAAGATAAATCAGCTACCAGATAATTATCGTGTCAGAACAGTAGATCAAGTCCATCTCTGCTGCATGCCAGTGGAATTCTGATACATTTGACCAAATGTATTCAGTATTTTTACCTGCTACTTCAGTCCCAGTCCAACTTCCAATGTGGCCGTGATAGCTGTTTTCCAGTAGGCCTTCAAAAGATTTTTTTGAGGTGTTCTCAAACTCATTGCCTGTTTTTTTCTCACCTTCATAGCATTCCCTTTCATTCTAAATGGAAGAACAGCCTCATCTTGTAGATCTGATCCTGCTTTTTTAGATCCATCTCTGACTATGCAGTCCTGGGCCTTCTTCATTGCATCTCTTAATTTTGGTTCAGAAGAACTAAACCTTGGTGAGATCCATGCCTGTACTACCCAGCCTGCAATGTTGCCTCACCTTTATATTATTTTCTTTGCTTATGCCTAGCAAACCTTCTCTATTGCTCTTCTCCTCAGCAGGAAAGGGGAGAGAAAAGAGAACAAAAATGTTGTGGGATGAGATAAGGAAACATCCCTGAGCACTTAACATTACAGGCAAAACATATTTGACTTGAGGAAATTAATTAAATTTATTGCCCTTTAAATCAAACTGATTTGAGACAATGGGAAACAACTCAAAACTTTAAAAACACATCCCCACCCCTCCCTTCTCCCCGGGCTCAACTTTATTCCTGAATTCTCTACCTCCTCCCATCCGAGCAGCATGGGGATGGGTAGTGAGGGCTGTGGTCAACTCATCACAGGTTGCCTCTGCTGCTCCTTCCTCCTCATGGGGGAGGACTCCTCACACTCTTCCCCTGCTCCAGTGAGAAGTCCCTCCCACAGGAGGCGGTCCTCCATGACTCCTCCAACACGAGCCCCTCCCTCAGTCTGTAGATGTTGGAGTGCAGATCCTCTCCCCGGAGTGCCGCCCTCCAGGAACAGGCTGCTCCACTGGTTCCCCTCACAGAGCTACAAGTCCTGCCAGCAAACCTGCTCCATCATGGGCTCCTCTCTCCATGGGTACACAGGTCCTGCCAGGAGCCTGCTCCAGCACAGGCTTCCCCCAGGGTCACAGTCTCCTTTGGACATCCAGCTGCTCTGATGCATGCTCCTTCATGGGTTTCAGGTGGAACTCTGCTCTCCTTGAACCTCCATGGGCTGCAGGGACACAGCTGCCACACCATGCCAGCACCAGGGGCTGCAGGGGAACCTCTGCTCCAGCATCTGGAGCACCTCCTCCCCCTCCTTCTTCACTGACCTTGGTGTCTGCAGAGCTGTTTCTCTCATGTTCTTTCTCCTGTTTTCCAGCTGCAATTGCTGTTGCAGCTGTTGCACTGTTCTCTCCTCCTGCCCAACCCAGCTTAAATCTGTCATCCCAGAGGCTCCATTCACCATTTGCTGATGGGCTCAGCTGTGGTCAGCAGGGAGTCTGTGTTGGAGCTGGCTGGCATTGGCTTCAGTGCACATAGGGGATGCTTCTGGTAGCTTCTCACAGAAGGCTCTCCTGTAGCAAATACCATGTGCTTATCAAACCATACCCTTCTTCTCTACCCCCCAGGAAGATGGGCATATGATACATGCAAATTGTAGGAAAGTATGTGATAAAGACTCTAGTAAGTGTAGTTTAAAAGTTCTTTACATTTTTGTAATCTTTATGAGCCTGTTTGCCTTTATTTTTGCTCTAGTGGAATTCAGTGATTTTTGTTTTCATTTTTTTTTTTTTGTTCAGGGAACTAAGTTCTCTAGGAAATCTGGATATTTGTATGTTCAATTAATTCTTCCTTAAACCATGGGGTTAGCAGAGCTGAGTGAATTTCTGGGAGCCCAGAGCAGAGCAAGGAGGGTCTGTAGGAGATGCTCCAGTACTGGATGGTGGAGTAAACTTTCGCCTAGACTATATTGTATGGCAAGGCAGCTGCTGGAGCACAGTCTTGGTCTGTCTGATGAGGTCTGATGGCAAGAGAAGTTCAGTGGCAACGAACTGATGGGGTCGTGTTGTATCTTTAGGGCAGGCCTCTATTTCTTTATCTTGTTTTCTGCTTTTTATCATTCCCTGTCGTTATCTCTAAAGTTCACACTGCACTCAGCTGTTGTGCCTGTGCTTGGTCTATATAGAGCTTCCACCAGAGCAGAATTTGAGCTGGACTCATGGCCTGTGCATGGCCAGCAGTAAAGCTGGTGATACAGGCCATGAGAATTACGAGCTTATTTCCCGGGTCTGATCACGGAGGGATAAACCAGTCCGTATATATTATGAGGCAATTATATGAGCTAATGATCGAGTTTTCCTACTCAAATTTTAATAGCTTTTTAATTCCAGCAAGAACAAATCTGACACAGACTCTGGCCAGGCCAATAATGATTGCCAGTTCCCGTTACACCTTTAAAAGTTGAATAATATGTGCAGCACTTGCAGTGTTTTAGAGGCACTTAACATTGCCAAAGAGCTGAACAAGCAGTATTGCATTTCACACTCATTTCTGTCAAGCAGGTTTTCACAACTACCAACCCCACCAACCTTCCTGCAATGAAACTAAGGTCTGAGGAGAGATGAGAGTGAGTTTGTAGCCCCTGCACATCATTGCAGTAACGCAGCTCTCTGTTTTCCACACTGGAGTGAGATTACATCCGCCTGCACCTAGTCATGTAAGTGTGCCTCTCATGGCTGCTCATGTTTCCCTTTCTCCTCTTCATTGTGGGTTTAGTGGGGTATTAGGGTAAATTTTGCAGTTTTGCATTTTATTTTCTTCAGGTGTCTGCAAGCAATTTTGATTCTTTGCAGGGAATGCAGGTACATGAGGTGTTAGCCTGAGTCATCCTATGCTTTGCAGCAGAAAGCAGAGCTATATACTGAAGTCATCCTAGGTAAAAACTGTCCAAGCTCCGTTCTGGAGAAGCTACTGCAATGTCAGCTGCTGCAGGCTGCTGCTGTGCTCAGCATCTCCTTGGGTCCATTGCACAGTGAACACCTGAGGTCACTGTGCACTGGGGTCACAATCTTTCCTTTGGAAAGGAAGATGGAATTACACAAAAGGAAGACTGGGTAAAGTATGTCCAAACGAACTCAGCTGTCTTCAAGTTAGATGTTTAAATCAAATGAGTTCCCTTACTCTCTTGGGTCTCTACAGTGGAATGATATCATGGAGGCAGCCTTCAGTGTCCAATGTATAGAACAGGTAGCTCTCTACCTCTAGAGAGCATTTTGTAACATCCTCAGACAGACATCTACAACAGATGGCAATGCATCACCTCTGCAGGCTTCTTTGTCTTCCTGTTCATAATTAAAAACCCACAAATCAACAAGGTCAGGATTTGCCATCTTTTCAGCCCCGAAAATTTGTTCAGATGGCTCCTTTTGTCATGTAATAAGTTTCCATGTTTCATTCCCTCTTTGAAAATCTTGGTCTTTCCTCATTACATAATTATATAGTGTCTTCTGACATTGTCCAGGCAGCAGTTTTTCTGTCATGCAAGTGGGTCAGTGATACTATTTTATTGTTAAGAACGTTGGGGCCAGGCATAATTGCACATTTTCCTCTTGTTTGTCTGCATTTCTAATCAACTTGCACTCTGGAAGATCCAGGCTGAAGACATGTCATTATGGATAACTTAATGCATTGACTGTGGTGTCTATGGCTATAAAACTTGAAAGAAAAATTCTTCCACCTACTGCAGAGGATTTGCCATGTTCAGTCCTACTTATATCAGCAAGCCATGCTTCTCTTTCTCTCTCTCTTGCCCTTTCTCCTTTGGTGGGAATGTTGGAATTTGTTTTGCATAACTTTATTTTAGCCTTAAAGCAAAAATAACCAGACTTAAAATGTATTTTTTGACCTTGTGTTTATTAAACTACTGGATCAAGGCCTAGGAAGTATCAGCACAATCATGTATTACTGACCCAGGGTGTAAACTTTTCCTTGTTTGGTTTAAAAATGTCATGATACACAGGGAGAGAAATCAACTCCTCTATTTTATGTGAAGAAATAATGAAGGAGGGTGGACACAACAACTCAGGCCTAGAATGGAACTCAGATAGGAAGTACTAGGGTGAAAACTAAGACCAGCAAGGAAAAGTTCAATGACCTGAGAGAAGAGATTATGACAAAATCTCTTGGTGTTGACTATCAGGTCAACCATCATCTTGAAAAGATGATTTATAAAAGAAAATAAATTACCTGATAAATTGTGATGTAGAAAGCACTGATTTCTGTTCATAGTGAACACAAGGGAGCTTAAATTATTCTGTTCATTGGAAGAAGTAGATTAAAGTACTCATAAATATTGTTGGGATCTCAGTTCAGCATAAGTGAGAAAAGAATTGGCATAGCCAGTGGAAGTGGCTGATCAATATGGAGCTGTAGGTGAAAAGATTGAGAGGTGGGCTGTGCACAGAATGGAGCTGAAGGCAGAACACATTCCAGGCATACCTGACATGTCATGAAGATGCAAATCATAAAATATGAGAAGATGAAAATCATAAAATATTACATCACCCAGAATTCTGGTCTGAGTTCTTCTTTCTTTGTCTCAAAAAAGAAGCGTGAAGCAGAAGCTGCCATCTCAGTAGCAGAGGTGGTTGTTAAAATAGAAGGTGCTCCCATCTGAGTTATGGTTGAAATGACTAAGACTGCTTAGCTTGGAAAGAAAATAAGGAAGTGGGAACATATTGGCAGAACATATAACACTGAAAATGAAAAAAGTAAATAGATTGCATATTCTTTCTGGTAATGCCAGATGAAATGAATATCTAAACTAGAAAGCACTACTGCTACTACTTAAAAGCAAAAATAAGGCTTTAAACATGATATAAAATAAGCATGTGAAGTCATGGTGGCTTGATATGGTAGAACTCCAATTGGTTAGCAGGATTAAAAGCAAATTAGACATTTACTATTAGGGCAATTGCAGGTAATGAAGAAGCCTACAGCTATATTAGATGCAATGAAAAATGCAGAAGGATAGAAACCTTTTTGCCTCAGTGAATATAGAAACAAGTCAAGAGATGGGGTTTAAGCAGACACTTCCTCCATGTAGAGTCCCACATTCCCAGAGCAGCTTTCTCCTTAGTTATCTGTATGAAGATTTTTGTGTCTTTCTTCAAGCCATCTGTCACTGGACACTATCAAACTTTGGTTGGCTATTCTATTTTTATGATGGAGATTAGGAAAACCTGATCAAAACTTGTGAATGTGGCAACTACACTGCATTCAGGACCAAAATAGATACAACAGTTGCAGCAAATGTAGATTTCTTGTAAACCTGGTTGGAAATGAACTTATTTAGGGGGAGGAGAGGAAGAGTTTGGTGAACTATATAACCACAAAAATCTAAGAGATTAGAGAAAAAGGAAAGAAGACATGATGTTGGAAAAAGACAAGAGAAGAGAACTCATTTTTGGGTACAGCGTGGGCTGGAAGAGATGTAGAACTGGGATGGTGGAAAAAAGGCTTTGTACACACGCCTGTAAATAAAAACGACTCAAAGAGACAGCAGACCGTATCATCAACTTAACTCCTAATTGTAGAATATAGGCTAATTGACCTGTACAAAGAAGCATCTTCTGTTCTGCTCTATCCTATTCTCTCTATTCTACCACAATAACAGTAACTTCAGCATGTCTATACTAAGCTCCTTCTAACTTATATTGAATAATGTGTATTTAATTTTTTATTTTTAAATTTTATATTTTTTCCATAGCAAAGAGCTGAAGAGGCATTTGTAGTAGGGTCTTACAGATTTTTTAAAAGGTACCTTGCTGATAGTGTTAAAGATGACAAGGATGGTGAAATGTGTTCTGCATATGGATCAGGCAGAATTAGCAATGGTTCACCACTCCTGTGAGAGTTCATTTGGCTGCCACAGACTGGCCCATGAGAATATTTCTGGAGAGATGAACTTTATCTAATAATAAAAAGTCCACTGACCTGCTCTCATGTCACAATTCCTATAGCATGAATAATTGCACCCTCCCGTATAATTGGCAACATTAAGAATGCTAAGTGAAATAATTAGGCAAGACTCAGATTTCACGAGCGCACCGTGCTCTTATTTGAGGATTTCATTCATACCTCTTCCAGTCTCCTGGATAGTCACTGCTCGGCAGGGCTTCAGCTGGGAGATGTGGGCAAGCATCTGCCTCAGCAGCTCCTGCCAGCCTGACCCTGGCAGGGTGTCAGCAGGGCCCCAGGATAACACATGGCATCTTCAGCTATCTGGCCTTGGGCGTTCCAGCATTGCCTGGTGAGATGCGAGTCAATGGCACGGAGTTTTACACCAGGTGCCTGGAACTGGGGTTTTCTGGGGCTGGAGGTAGCAGTGTGCTCCCAGGCACCACAGAACAAATCACTCAGTAACTGCAAGGTCCCTGTTCCACAAATTAATAAAGATGGATCCTTCCCTCCCAGATCTCTTAAAAAAAGTGACAGTATCACATTTATGGGAGAACAGCCATTCAAAGCTGACTGAGTGAGGACACAGCTCTGTGGTGGGTCATGTAGATGGGAGCGTGCCATCTTTGCTGGGTTAGTCTAAAACCAAAGGAGAAAAATTTCTGACCATCTGGCAGGATGTGGCTGGCACCTGGGGTAGTTAAAGATATTTTTGCTGGTTGCAGGGCAAGGCAGAGCTTGCCACAGAGTGCTGCATGACATTCCCAGACAACCCCTGGGAAAAACTCCAGCGATGTGTTCCAGCTTTGACTGGGACTGATCTGTGCAGATAACGTGTTTGACAACCGTCCGCTGCCTTATAAAAAAACAAACCAGAGGAGATGGAAATCCACATAAAGACAGGAAATACGAGCTGCTGAGATTTGACTTGGAATTAGGTGAGTGTGAAAGGTACTATGATAATTCTTAGGTCACATGTTGGGGTGGAAATCTGGGATACTGAGTCAAACGAGGGATGCAGTCGGGTGCACTGATCACAAAAGAGCTGTGTCACAAAATATGCCAGATCACGGACTGGGGGAGCAGGACCTTGTAGGAGATGCACTCCTGGTGCCCTGTGCTCATGCCACACCTCCCCAGCACCCATGTGTGACTGGGAGTGAGTGGCATCACATGGACTGGGGACTGGGAGAGGTGGTGGTCCAGCCTCTGTGCCCTGTGGCAAGGGGACACCAGCTGAATGGGTCTCATGGGAAACACCTGATGCTTTCTTCAATAGAAAAATCATGTGAGAAAATCTTGAAATCAGTACAATTAAAGTTTAATCTAGGAAGACAAAGGGGGAGCAAAAGGAAGAGCTGGGTTATTTCTGGAGAAACAAGTAGTCAAGCCACCCTATTGTAAACACAGAAGATAAAGAATTGATAAGGCTTCTGAAGAAGACCTGAGATGGTCTTCTCAAGAGGCTGCATTGCCACAGGTTTGTGATCTTTGCTGCTTGACAGCTGACCTCTGATTATCTGACACCATTTGGGAGAGGCCAGAGGAATAAGTGACAGCAGATAATTTTGCTCAGGTGCAGTTCTGGTGTATCTTTTCTATCTTCTTGTCCCTGTGACTTACTTTTTGTGTGGGTCTCCAGGACATATGCACAATTCACACATAGTATCCATTTCTCATACACCCCTTCCCTGACTCACTCAATAACCCCCACAGCCCTAGTTCTCAGCACAGCCCCCAAGTAATACCAGAGTTTTCACCCCCACCTCATTCAACCTTAAACACTGATGTGCACCACTGGTTCTGCTAGTGCCTCACTGTGTGCCAGCATTAGCCTGGGACTTGCTTTGGCAGGCTTTGGGAAAGAGGTATGAGGACAGGATGAACATTGAAAGCAGATAAACAAGTGTGTCAGAACAGGCCTGAAACAGGGACTAATATTGTGGTTTTGTGCAGGCTGCTAAGCTCTTCAGAGCATCTGCTGGGAAAATGCTGGAAACCAGGTCCCAGCCACTGCCCGTTATGCCAACTATTCCTGCAAGCCAGCCTAAATACAGATGTCTTTTTCCCTCATGTTCGTTAGTTTCCACAAGTCAACATAAACAATAATAAAGATTAAGGGAGAAAAATCTTTCTAGTCAAATAAAATATAAGGGGAAGGGAAATGAATATAAAGAAGGGTTCCAAGGCATGAGGCAACAGGCTGCCTGCTGGGAATGGAGGAAATAAGCACTGCTACAGATGAAGATTTATAGGGTGATTTCTAAATGTGCTCAGCTGAAGCTGTTTCAGAAAGAGGATGGATCTAGTCTCTTAAGCTAAGTTTTAAACTGGATTCTGCCTGTATTAACACTCTTTTATTTTGGCAATTATAACATTTGTGTTTATCTGCACTTCTCAAACTCCATGTAATCTGAGGAGATTGTAGTATCGTGTAGTATGGCTGACTCAGACACTAGGAACAGTTTATGTAGTGAGATTATGTGGAGAGATATTTAACATTTTTGTCACATTCTTTCCAAAATGTTACATGAACAAATTATTTTTGCATTATTGTTTATAAGAAGAGTAGTTAAGGCAATAACCATTATGCTCTACATCTTTTTTGATTTTGCAATTTTTACGTGGAATAGAGACCAGAATGGTGGGAGCCATGCAATATTAAATGATGACTTAGCATGTGTTTAGACCAGTTGTTTGCTTTTCACACAGTGGTAATATAGACTAATTGCCATTTCCTGCAGTAGCAGACAATTCTGATTAATATACAGTGAGCTCATAATCAATTAATTTTGATTATGCTTTACTAATGATGAACTATCGTGCAACTCGTCAATAAAAATTAAAGGTGTGCTGGACATTCAAAGCATCATAAATTTGCAAATATTTGGAGCGTATGGCTGGGGCTACCTTGCCTTACGATCTAATGGAAATGCATAGCGTTTTTGCATAGTCTGTTCTGGCTGTACAGAGAAAATCACAGTTTCACTGTGCCTGGGGCTGTCAGGTAGGCTGGAAGAGTGGAGATCAATGGTGCACAAAGGACTCATAAAGAAGGATTGCAAAATGAAGAAACTGGTGCTTGGTGGCTGGTACTGGCTGAAAACTTTCCTTCCAGTCTGTTTTCTTCAAATGGGAAATTGGTAATTTGGCGACAGAAAAGTAATTTTCCTTAAAAAAGAAAAACTATAAACTGATGCTCTTTTGTAGACAATTGGAGGAAAAAAAAAAGGTTTCTAGACTCTCAGCAAAATTTCAAACTTCTGAAACAAAGGCTCCCACTGTCTAGTCATGGGGACAGCCCCCACAGGCCTATCCCTCCTGCCTCCTGAAATAGCTCCGCAGTAGGTCAAGCAGGACACTTTAGGAAAGGTCATGCTTTGCAGATGCCCTCTTTCATCTAGATGTAAGATGCAAAGCCTGACAAGTTGTGCTTCCGTATCACTTTTCTTTTGCCATGTCACACTTATGCCTGGGTCAAATGCTGCCTGCTTAAGTTATTAGCATTGTAAACTCTTATTATGTTCAGCATGCACTTCATATGTCATTGGCCTCCAGCTGTTGGTGCTAGCGTAGGAGAAGATGACTTGACCCTAGGTGGAGAGGAGGGGCGTTCTGGGAGACCCTTGGAGTGAGGCAGCCTGGGAAGCTGTCCAAGGGCATGCATGTGTAAAGAGCAGCTGTGAGAGGTAGGACTTGCACAGAGAGCCATGCCCTATCACTCAGATTAGCAATTTCCTTATCGTTTCACACTTTTCTGTGATATCAACCGAGCCCGCAGCTGACGTGGTGGTGTCAGCGAGCCATTAATGCTCTGTGACACTGGTCCTTCTGAGCCATACCCGACAGCGTGGTGCATAAAGAGCTAACAGCCAGCCCAACCAGGCCACCTCATGTTCAGAACTCAAGGGAGGGACACATCTCACTTCTGCAAAACTAGCACTGAGGGCAGGCTGTTGCTCTAAAGGGAAAGGAGTTTGGCTGCCTTGGTGGTTGCAGAATGGCCAAGACTTTTTAATGTGGAAGAGATGTTCCTTTCAGTCAGCTGGAAATAACTACAGAGTATGGAAGAGGAAATTTTGAAGGATGGAAGCTAAATGGAAAGACCAGGAAAATGGAGTTCCAATGGGTACCTTAACAAACAGAAGACAAATGCATCCCAGAAGGCAGGAGGAAAGGAAAGGGGTGAGCTGCAGAAGAGATAGATGTTAAATGGCTTTGGGCAAGGTGTAGTGACAAATCTGTTTGTAAGAGAGGAGAAAAAGGGCAGGGGAGGGAAAGCAGCTAGGACAGCAGTAAGGTGATACAAGGCCCTTTCACTCCAATTTTCCCTTTAGCAGTGAGCTGGAGAAGTTCTTTTCAGTTGTCAGTAGCACTGCTGCAGTTTTCAAGAGTGAAAAGACTGCTGGAGCTCTTCCAGGTGTGGGTCTCTTTGCAGCAGAGGATGGCCCTTGGTGTGGAGTTCAGATGGGTGGTGAGGTACTTCAAGGGATTTTTGGGAGCACAGCCCAGAGTCCGTAGGTAATGGAAGAGGGAAGTGTTTCTGCCACTAGTAGGACACCATGGCTTTACAGCTATGGGACCTGTGGCAGTCAGGAAAAAAAGACAGGTCACATGTTCTTCCTAATGCTACCTCAGGCCCACAGGTGACATGCTAGGCATGCTTTACCACTAGTTTCATGTCTCTTTCAGTTTGGCAGACTATGTTTCAGAGTATTTTTATAGCTTTGGTAGTAACAGCGTAGCCATGACGTAGTAACCAGGGGGAAAAAAGTGACTCTTGCAGGAAAACTTTAAGATCGTTCCTTTCCAAAGTGGGAGAACAGAAAGTCAGTGAATGTACCTGTGTGTCAAACAAATTTGGGTACAAGGCTTGCACCTGAAAGAATCAACAGCACTTCTTACACATATGTATATATATATGTGCATGTACTTATGACTCACAGATGGGTGCACATGCAATTTCTTGTTAGGATTATTTTTTCTAGTGAAAAAACCTAACCATGCTGTCAGCATCCTATAAATGAGATCTCTTAAAACCAAAGATGGATGAAGATCAGAAATGCCCAAAGGCCTGAATGACCTGGGGACATGACTGCCACCTGCAATCCACCTTGGACTTTGCTGTTTGGGGAAGAGGTTGTTCCCAGTCTTCAGAAGAGTCTGAAGGAGGACTGCACTGCTCCCAGACCCTGGGAGGGTGGGACAGGGAAGTTTCTGGATTTGTGTCCCCTTTTAGTGCTAATTGTGTGAATGCAGGGCTTTGAATCCAACTGAGCACCACTGTGTTTCAGGTTACACAATACAGCAGAATGGGATGCGACTGAAAGGGCTACAGATAAAATCAAATGCAAGGGAAGGATGAGAACAAGTCCTTTCTTCTAGCCATGACTATTTTGTTGTGTCTGTTATCTAACCCTGTAATTAGGACGGCATTCAGAAAATGCGAACAAAGTTGGTATTCTTTTCATAACCCCCAAATCTTTGCATTGCTGCATGAAACTTTTGGCTTCAGCTTTTCCCTGTTCATTAACCATGCCAAAATTTTTAATCTAACACCACTGTTAAAGAGTGGCAGGCTTCCAGGGAAATATATCAGCCAGGCTTATTAATTTCATGCCAAGTGCTGGAGGCGTGAATGTAGAGAACGCTGTTTGAGTTTGGATAATAGGAATCAGGCAGCTTAAAGGCAGGGGATAAAGATCAGGAGCCCCGTGTCTCAAGAGGAGGAGCAGGTGCAGGCTGCAAGCAAGGCCTTCAGGCCCAAAGGGGCAGCCAGTGCTTAAAACAATCTGCGGTGCCTTTCCCCCCTCCCCCCTTTTTTTTTTTAATTTGGCATGTGCCTCTCACAGCTTAACAGACCGCTGCTCCACAAAGAGTGGTAAACAGAGAAAGGGAAATTAAAAAGGGAAGTCCCATGATAGACAAAAACAAATTAGGGCAAACAAATTACACAGAGTCAACAAATAAACAAGGGAACATCTGTGAATATATTTCTTGGATTTTCTGATTCTGAAAGCAACCTGAGAAACAGTGGAGGGATGTATAAAATTTAATTGGGGAACCAAGCCTCCCCTCCTCTCCCTGGCCCTGCCTTCCCTGGGAAGGTTGAGTTGCAGCAGGGGATACCTGTGCTGTCACTGGGGACCTCACTGACAAGGCATATATTGCTTCCTTCCTGACCCCATCCCAGTCCCTGTCCTGTTCCTGTCCTGCTGCTGCCACCAGTGCCATCCCCCCTGGCTGCTGCCCTGGGAGCACCAGCAAGAGCTCTGCTGGCACTGGGATGGGATGAGACTGCAGCCACATCAGTACATGAGTGGTTTCCCTTTCCCTGGTGCATTTCCCAGACACTCAGGCTGGGTCTCTAACACTCTGGGGAGTCAATATTTGATTCTCCAGCTCTTTGATTTACCACTTGTTATATCCAGAAATATGTGGATGTATGAATACATCTAAATAGAAACATAAATGTAATTATATATTTAGTACATACATATGTATTTTTATATACACATATATAGAGGCATTACTGGATATGGAGATGCAGACACAGATCCTAAACATTTTAGGGTTTCTCTTCTGGGAGGTTTTGCTGGGATGCCTCAAGATCTGAGGACATATAATTATAAACCTGAGCTTGAATATAAATTCTGTGACAACCTCTTCACAAAGCAATCTGGATCATCAAAAAACCCGTCCTCAAACAGCTGTATTTGCCTTTTATGCAAACACTATCAGAAAAAGACATTTACTTACCATTGGTTGTGGGGATGTATGGAAAAGGAAGCAGAAGAAACTTTAATTTAGCAAACAAGTGTTTGTTTAACTTCTAGAAATTTATGGATTTTTTCATTTTGGAAAGTTCACTTAAAAGGTCTGAAATCTGAGAAATCCATTTAAGGAACACTGATCTCAGAGTCGACTCAAGAGCACAAACCAAATATTTCTTTTATCTCTGGATCTTCACATTGCTCTAAATAATGTTCTCTCCCTCAATTACATTTATGACACTAAAAGATGCTTTCAAAAGAAATTGCTATGTGGATAAGCACTCAGAAGAGATACATCAATACTGTCCAAGTTTTCTATGCAGCCTTTAATTCACCCCCTTCATAAGAAGTTTTAGTCATAGCATTGCACAATATTTTTCTCACAGAGTTGTGGCCTTCCTCTGTACGTGGAAGGGGCAATACTTATTTAAGAGGCAACTATTCAGCCCTTTGTTTTTGAATTATTCTGTGTGTGGTCTCTGCCTACTATTCAAACTTGGCTCGGCAGGCAGAAGTTGTTAGTTTTTGTGAAGTTTTTCTGTATTGTTCAAAACCATGGTTTTGAGGTGTTTTGTTTCCATGGCTCTCCAATGAAGGTGGTGATGGTGACAGTACTATTTTTGTCTTACAGATGAGAAGTGGAGGCAAGGAGGAGCTGCAGGTAGGCTTTTTTCAGGTGATCAGTTTGAAATGTGTGGGACCTGGGCTTTATGTCCTCAAAATTTTTGTATGTCTATTTAAGCATGTATCTGTAAAGCATAGTTGCTCTTGAAACATCTTTTCACATGAATCTCTCTTCATGACTTTGACATTTTCTGACCTCCCAGCTATTGTTTCAGTTCATTTTCCTATTTTGTTACATATAGCCAAATATTTCTTTAGCCCTTGGGGTATTACACAGCAACATCACAGAAAGCATAGGAAAAATCAGTCTGGTCTTGCTATAGACCCTGGTTGCAACACTGAAGAAAGCCTCCATGTGGTCCTGTGCAGCATCATATCCTACTTTCTTCAAAAGCAATAGTCATTTCAGGTGAATAAGCCATAGCAGCAGCCATGGGCAGTGACAGCTGGGTGGACATTTCCCAATCACTACTTTCTGTTTTGCTGTAGAGAATATCAATTAAAGTAGTCAATTAACACTGACTAACAAGAAGAAACTTCAGTGAAAAAGAAAAAGAAGACCTTTTCTATTTCTGATAATTTTAGAGTCATAGAATCATACAATCTCTGAGGTTGGATAGGACCTTTAAGATCATCGAATCTAACAGTTAACCCAGTGCTGTCAAATCCACCCCTAAACGGTCCCCAGATGCCACATCCACAGTTTTTAAAATACCTCCAGGGATGGTGATTTCACCACTTCCCTGGATTGTCCTTCTGACCCTTCTTGTAGATGGACTTCACATTTGCCAGCCTCCTGTCAACAGGGGCCTCCCTGATTAATCAGAACTGCTGGTGAATGATGGAAAGTCACTTGGTGAGCTCTTACACCATCTCCCTGAGCAGCCTTGGGTGGATCTCATCCAGCCACATAGACTTGTGTGGGTTGTATCTGCAATTATATCTATTGATCAGCAGTCCTCTGGGCATTTGAAAGCATCCAGAATTGTTGTGATTAAAACAATGAAAAGTAGATAGATTCCAGACAAACCAAAAGTTGAAGCAGAAAGCACAGTGCATGGGTAAAGTTCCTGCCTTACATACTGAGGCTGGAACTTTCCCCGTAGATTTGGATGCTTAGCTGCTCAACTTTCAAGAGTAATTTTTAAATGCAAAATCTGGGAGAGAAGTTAGAATTCAGCTTGCTCTGAGTAAAACGCATTTATCTGAAAGGAAAATCACATTTTTGAAATGCACTTTCTGCCTCACAGCCTTCATGTGGCTCGGTATGCAGATCAAACCGAGTAGGTGCTGGATAAACATGATCAGTAAAGGCTCATATCAGACTGATGCACACCAGGCTTGTGGCTTCCAGTGTTATCCGGGCTGGGTATACCATGCAGAGAGAGGAAAGTAGATGAGGCAATGAACACTGTTTCTTTCTTTCTCCATGATCAGGCTGGCTTGGTCAGCTGCTGTAACAGAAATGCTGAAAAAAGTTGAAGAAACTTTTGTTATCTAAGAGTTGCAATTTAAGGGGGCTGGAGGAGGGGAAGTTACGAGAGAGTCTGGGCATGCCAGTCTACTTCAGGCACTGAAGTTTCTGTACAATCCTGAGCACAACAATGAAAAGTTTCATTAGGACAAAAAAAAGGTTACCCAGAAATTTAATATAGGGTTTCAACTGAAAGTTTTTAAATGGCAGGGATTGCTTGCCTAGGCTCCCTTTATTTTTCTTGTCATTCTTTCATCTGATTGAGATATACATAGCCCAGAAGTTTAATAAGTTTTATTGGTTGGTCTTTCTAAGTCTAAGTGAAGGACAGGAATCCAGTGTGAATTTGTCTTTGAGGAATTTTGTTCCTTGTCCAAATGGTATCTTGAGATATTGTGTTTTCTGCCGGGCTGTTGGGGTCCACTGTGGCTAGCTATGGACCCTTGCCCTCATGATAATTCATAGATGAAGGCAAAAGATTGAGAAGCACTCTTCTCCACATGGGAAATGTTCTCCTTTATTCCAAGAGACACATCAGGTAGACAAACCTGGGGGGGAAAGAGGGCATTCCCTGGTGGTAGGGAGCTTTTATACCCCCGGGATGGGGACAGAGGGAGAGGTCCACAGCCAATGGGACACCAGTGAGGAGTGGTGAGGGGAGGGTAACCCAGGGGAGAGACCAGCAGGGGATACTGGGGTGGGTGAGAGAAAGGCCAAGTGATGGGGGAAAGGGATAACAAACCATGTGATATAAGCTATTCTGTGCAATATAAAACTATTCTGTGCAAATTCCCAACCACACAGTGCAAAAGAACAACTAAATAAACTATTGCGGCGGTTTCCAGCCGGGCTATGCCCAGTGGGCTGCCGTGGCCAGGGTAGCTCAGGGAAGCTCTCAGCACAGCGTCCGAACTCCCAAGCAGCTCCCAGCTGCAGGCAGCCTAAGCAAGCTCAAGTGATATCAGCTCTTAGTGATTATCAGCTCTTTGTGATTTCAGCTCTTTAGCTTGCTAGGTGCTGCAGCAGCAGACACAGGGAGAGAGAGGAGAAAAGCTGTATAAGATTCCGAAGAATTCTTTATTGGTCCACGAAGGTTCTCAGTAACAGCTCTTCTGCCAAACCAGGCAGAAGTAGGGGATTATATACCTTACAGGGGTTTAGGAAATTGTCCAATAGTAAGGGTCAGGGAAAGGGACCTATAGGCTTACAGAGAGATAAGCAGGGTCCGAAGGTGAAGAGAGGGGCTTCTAAGGCCTGGCTATCATGACTTGGCATTTCCTGGCTCAGGCTTCTGACCGCCAAGGAGGCCTTGCAGGCCCTGGGCCCGCTACAGTGCACCACAACACTATCTGTCCCCTTGGAATTATCACAAAATTCTGCTCCATCTCATAGGGGCGGGGTGAGATGTTTAATGCTATCATGCAGTTTTAAGGCCATTTTTGTCACACCCAGACAAGGCGTGTTCCGAGGGCCTGGCGTATACTGGGACATTGATTAATGCAGCTGAATGAGGGTTCATCCTCATGGATGGGACATAGGAAACGTGAGTTGGGTAAGCCTTTGGCATGGAGAGCACATACCTGGTTTCTGTGAAGAAGGCTCTTCATCAAGCAGTGAAGGCACATTTTTCAATTTCTGTTTGGTCCCAGTTACTGGCAACTCTACTGGCCACCTGTATCTCCTTAATTAGTTACAAAAATTTCCTCTTCAAAATAGGTCTTGTCTCATTCATCCATATATTTGTGGTCTACTGGGAATGGTTTTCTTTACCTACAGTTCATCATTGTAGAACATAAATTCTCCATCTGCCGTAGAAAATATACTTCCTCTACAAGAGCTGCTACAACTCTAATTCAGAGAACCACCACTGTATCTCTTGATAAGACAGAATCCTGGATTTAATACCCGTTTTCTGGTTTTAACTTTGTTTGCATCACGAGACTCTGTATGTACCTTTAAAATTCAGATCTGTGTCCTGCTTATTTTCTTCTGAGTTCACCTGAGGCATCTTTGCAAACTGGTTTAAGACATGAATGATTAAGGATGAGGTACTGTGTCTCTCTTAAAACTACAGGAGCTCACTAGAGTCTGTAGGTACTTAACACACACATTCACCTCATTTCAGAAGGTGTCAAACAGCTATACTTTTTTGGCTTCTAAATACAGGGGTTTAATTGCACTGTCCACATTTAGATCTTATTACTTAGCTTCTAAGACTGAAAATTTGACCATAGCCAGCTAATCTGAACCTTCAAATGTTGAAATTTAAATGCTTTAGCATTTTCTCCCTGGCACTGCTTTCAGTATCTTTGCCTTCTCTACACCCCCAAAAGTATTTTAACATATTTTGTGCAAATTTCCTCTCTCTTCCTTAACTTCTGGGCAATTTCAGGAACTTCAAAAGCTAAATAACACCTGCTAAAAGCAAGTTCCATATATCCCTAGGGATGATATTAACTTGAGTTGCCTATGGTTTTACAAGTCTGTCAAGCACTGTGGCGCCAGTTACAGTGGTGGGAGGTGGAAGTACTACCTGCTCAAAGACCTCCAGTGGTTTTAAGGGAGATGGCAAAAAGTCACGAGTCTTTGCCTCTGGATATCTATGAAAACTCTGCTGCTGACATATAGCAATGTTCTGGGAAGAGTCTCTTCACCCACCAGGCAGCTCCAAAATTTGCCTCTCCAGTGCACAGCTGTGAAATAAATGCCATCTGCACCAGCCTGTGTCTCCTCATGGTCTTACCTCAAGGTGTCTATGTGGCTTTACTTAGCTCTCCAGCTTTGCTCATCTTCTCTGGGCATCAGTGGCAAGGGGCTGTAATAGGGAGAGCACAGAGATCTTGGGACTTTGGAAAGGAGGTAAATGCCATTGCAGGAGAGGGACTCTGGCTTGGGTTGGAACTGGATGGCTGTCAGAATGCAGTGGAGAGTTTCATGTTGTAGCTAGTGACTCGTGGAGAACACCATGTTGGTTCACTTGAGGTAGAGACAGCTGCATAGAGTTGTAATGCTCTTTGAGAGGGCTGCAGGCTGAGGAAGAGAGATTTCATAGCAGATCTAGGCTTGCTCTGCCTCTTCCTTTTCCGCTGCTGCAACATATTTGGATGGCTCTTTGCAAAAATTCTTGCTTTAAATTTGTCATCCCATCAATCAGCTGGCTTTGATAGGAGTGGAAGTGCCACATATACATATATGTATGTATATGTAGGTAGGTGTCTATCACTGCAGACAGTGATTCCAATGGACTTGCCACCTTACTCAGATTTTTGATCCATCGAGGCTCAAAAGCTCCTTAGGTTGCTGTGCAGGCAAAGATTTTCCACACTTCCTTACCTCTCCATCAGCAAGGCTACTCGGGGAATAAGGAATTACTCTCAGGGAAGGAAGCGATTGGGTTGGAACACTACTTCAAAGGTTGATTCCCAGGGTGGGTCATGAAGGGAGGCAAATATTTGGTGTCCTCTGTATGACTTGGTGCAATTGTACTCCCCAGCTCCTCTGTCTTGACCCTTGTTTTTAGCAACACATGCTTGCAGGATTCTCGATAAATGAGTGTTATTGATAAATACCATGGAAATAAATTTGAGGATTTTCTTTGGGTTTAAATAACTCTTCTCAGAAGAGATTTTTTTTTCTTTGACAACAGCAGTGCCTGTTTACAGGACTGCAGTACCAACCTGAATACCAGTGGTGTGGTGATAACGAGGAAGAAATTTTTTACTGTGAGGGAGGTGAGACACTGGAAAAGATTGCTTGGAGAAGTTGTGGATGCCCCATCCCTGGAAGTGTTCAAGGCTGTGTTGGATGGAGCTCTGAGCAACATGGTCTAGTGAAAGGTGTCCAGGACCACGACAGAGGAGTTGGAACTAGATGATCTGTAAGGTCCCTCCCAACCCAGACAGTTATGTGACTCTGATGATTCTGTGGTGTGTGTCTCTCTGCACTGCTACAGATAACCCAGCTTCTTGCCATTTCACCATGTAACACAGCTGAAGCAGAACACTGGGTATTTTAGACACCTTGAAAACATCAGCCCACAGGTTGAGGCTGGAATTTCTCCATCAAACATGGCTGATTTTCAATTAAAGAAGAGGACAACTCTCTGCAATATCTGCAAAGAGCAGAAATCTACTCCTTAAAAAAAAAAAAAAAAAAAAAAAAAAGCAAAGGTGCCTTTTATGAGCTTCTTTCAGAAAGACTAGAAAGTACCTTGACTTTCCATAAAGAAGAAAAAAATTGTATCAGAAAGTGGCCCTGGTTGCAGTCCACCTGATTCCTCAGTTTTAAAAAAATAACTGTGACAAAAGATTATTCTTAAATGAAATGGGCAGGGGAGAAGATGAAACAACACATAACTGAGGATGATAAGGCCTGAATCATTCTAGTTTGATTCATTAGGCCCCTGAACTGAATGTCAGTACACCTTTTTCTGTACTCAGTGTTAAGTTCCAGTATGAAGTCTAGTCTTTTAAAGAGAGATGTCTTACCTGAAAATCAATGTACAAATCTAGACTGGCAGGCAGATGTTTTAGTGAACCAGACCCTGAGCTGAATATCAGACTTTAGTAAAACTTAAGCCATGTGGATACAGACATTTTATTTGGTTCACAGTTTGAATGGTTTAAGAAGAAAGATTAGGCAGGGATGAATCGCTGTGTTAATGAAAACTGATAGGTCTTGGAATGGGCTGTTGCAACGTTGATGTCGGTGTCTCAAAAATGTAATGTCATTATCCAGGCTTAGAGATTATAACTGAGAAAAAGTTTCTTTGTGCACAT
Source organism: Pyrgilauda ruficollis (assembly GCF_017590135.1). NCBI lineage: Eukaryota > Metazoa > Chordata > Aves > Passeriformes > Passeridae > Pyrgilauda > Pyrgilauda ruficollis. The sequence continues at coordinate 3,150,534 of NW_024525823.1, read as the reverse complement.
AAATTTTTTTTCTCAAACTCTCTTGATTATTAGATTACACTAAAGACTTCACCCTCACAATGCGTAATGTATTATGAGACAGGCAGATAAAGAAAATAAACAAGCAGACTTTCACTGAATTAATTGCAATAACTTTTTTCCTCCTTTTGCCTATTCTCAACACACAAAATATGGCCTAGTTTCAAAGGTGTTTTGAGAAGTGATTCTTGGTTTAAAGTAAGAATTCACAGACTCCAGGTAATTTCTCTGTGTCTGCAAGCTTCTTGAAACTTGAAACTCTTTTCAGAGTGTCTCTGATTCTGTGGGACTGCAAGGACAGAGGAACCTGCAGTGCCCAGCTCGTGTGACCTCTCTCAGGACACAAGCCAGACTCCTCTCCAGTCTCTATGCCCAGATAGCTCCTACATCTTCAGAAACTTATCCAGTCCTGAAATGAAAGCTTTGAGAGATTCATAAAACCTCACCCTGTGATTCTTTTAGAAACTAATGAAGCTCCTTTTAAAAAATATGTTTATACTTTTTTCTCTAGCTTTGGCTTCGAACACCTGGATGTCTTTTCCAGCTGAACCAAAAAGCCATGTAGCATAAGAGATCTTCAAGATGCCTGCTTGCAGCAGTCAATCGCTTCTTAAGGATTTTTGTTGAAATACTATGCAGTATTTTTTATAATTTATATAATATGTATTCTATAAACTATATTATTTATATAATAAATAAATCAATAAAAACTAAGATTCTGGAATATTTTGCTATGAGGCAAATGAGTAAACATTTCTGAATGTTTACTATGACTTGAGCTTTTTCCAGTGTTTCCATCTTCCACTTGCTCAGACCTTTGGCATTCCTGACCACCAACTTCCTGTCTTTGCAGCTTCACAAGGCAGTTTCCAGGGCAGTGGAAAACCCCAGGGCAGGTGAGTGTCTGAAAACTGATCTAACTATAAAGGTTTTTCTTCCAGGAGTGGCTAGACAACACAGTAATGAAAGAGAGAGGCAAAAATCAGGATGCACTATGTACCTCCTGCATCACATATGTGTTCCAGCTGTTGAGGTGGAAAGGGAGTCTGCCAAACTATCCAGACCTGCTTTGCAACAGGCATCATTTGAAAGTTCCAGCTTAACTGAGAAGCGGGCTAAATAAAAAGTGAGCAGGGACATGTAGAGATATTTCATGTCTCTCTCTAAGTTAGCATGATGACAGACAGTCTCTTGAGATGCATGTCTGCTCGAGAGTTTAATACCTGTGGTGGAATCCTGCCACATTGGAGGAAGTTTTGTTTTGTATTATATTACCTGTTCCTGCAAAGTTTATGCAATGTGAGTGCTGTTAAATCATCAAAGTCAAAGTTGTCTTCCTTTTGAGAATTTTCCCCTTCTGTTTCTTCTGTTCTTGTTGCTTCAAGCATTGTTACAGTTAAAAAATTAAAGTCTGGATCTCTTTTCATTACAGGGCAGTTTGTAAATTCCAACCAGGCATTTCTCAATTTGCATTTGTCATCCTTCCAGCTAATTTTTACTGCTGCAAAACAACTCAAAATATTGTTTGAAGCCCTTGATTGAACTCTTCTTAACATGACTAACACAATTTTCCTGTAGTGTTTCATTTCACTCTGGCCAGTGTTTATTATCATCACAGAAGGCAAAAAAGAGGGGAAACTCTGTTTCTATCCACAAAAATAGAATGAAACTCTTTAAATAACATGACTTGGAAATGTTTTTGACCCTCCAAAATTTTATGCTATTAAAAAAAAAAAAAAAAAAAAAGTGAGCTAAACAAACAAATCACAAGGACTGAGATGAAAGAGGGTAAATTCACAAATTTTCCTGTCCTCCATACCTCTGCAGTGATTAAACAGAAAACCCTTTAGCAACCAAGTTACATTTTCACTTTAAAAATTCTTCGGCAAAATATAACCTTGCAGCTGTAAACATATGTCTGAATAATTATTCTGGCTTTATATCAAAAAAACCACCTCTGCCAGAGCAGACAGATTTTAATTTAGCATTCCCCCCAGAGCTCTGGAGGGCAAGGTGGATGATTGAGAGGGCAAGGTGACTTGGCTTCAAGGGCTATCTTTATTTGCATGAATGAGTAACCGTAAAGCACAGAAAATATCTTTAAGTAAATTCTGCCTGTCACTGACAGTGATCTAAATGGAATTATAGTTGCATGAAACTCTTTTTGCTAATATATATATATATTTTTTTCTGTGAAATATTTCCCCCCACCCATTTTAAAATCATGCAAAAAAAAAAAAAAAGTGAGAACAAAACGGGCATTTTCAAAGAGCAAGCAAGGAACATGATTAAGTACAGAGACAAATCTTTTAAAAAAATGGAATTTTACCCCTCCTAGGCTGGATGGAAGGTGTTGCAACTGCAAGCCTCCCATTTAAACCCCAAAGAGATACTGCAGAGCCCATAACAGCCAAGTCTTCCTGTAGTGGTCTGCTGATGTAGCTCAAAGGCGTCCTGGAGAGGGCCCATGCCAGATGAGTGTCTAAGCTAAGTCTATTTTTAAGACTGCAATTTAAAGTTGATGAGTTTCTGTACAAAGGAATTAGAGTTGGGAATGTTCAACCTGAATAAGACAGAAGGTATAAAGGAGGGAGGGTGCAAAGAACTGAGGCATTTTTCAGTGGTAGCCAGTGGCAGGACTATGGGCACAGAACTGCAACACACGAGGGTTCCTTTTGGACATCAGGAAATGCTTTCTTTATGGTGTGGGTGACATGGGCACAGGTTGCCCAGAGAGCATGTGGAATCTCCATCTTTGCAGGCATTCAAATCCCAACTGGATGGAATCCTGCTTATTGCTATTTGTTTGCCACCTACTCTGATAAGTTTCCAGGTTTTGGGGGAGAAAATTTGCAGTACAAGATTTTTCCAGTGAGCAGATATCCAAGATGTGACCTCCTTTGATGCACAATTAATTTATTATTGGGATTTTCCTCTCTCTCTATATGCATCATTTGCAGAGAATTTACCGAATGGAGCATGATGTTTTGGCCATTTTGCACCTGGAAGTTACAAATGGAAGGAAGAGTTGTAAGTTTTGTTGTAATTCTGAATAGTTTCTGCAGAGACTGACACATGGGAGCAAATGCCATCTACCTCAATGCAGCTGAGGTGACATTGCTACAGGACAGCCAAGAAAAAGACACCCTGACCTTGCTGCCTCCCCAGCTAAGTGTAATGGATTTTTGAAATAGTTTCTGGAGCAGGAGGAAAAGCTGGTGACATTCTCAGAGCCCTTCCCAGCTTGGGAAGCCACTGCTTCTCAAGGGAAACACAAAAGCCAGCTAAAAGGGCTACAGGCTGGCAAGAACAGAGAAACTACATGGTATTTAGAGATAGATATGATTCTGATAATTATTAGAAACCATTTCCTAGAAAAAAAAATAAGCACAGCTTGCATTTATCACCATATGGAATAATGTGACCAGCGTCTTAAGTGTACAAACAGTGGTAACCTTGTAGGTGTTTTGCAGTTATTTCTTAGCAGATTTGTTAGCCTGGTGGTCCCACTTTGACTGGAATATTTTTTTTTGGTGACAGTTCCTGGCTTCTTTTTGTTTGGTCTGATGTATTTAATAGCTTCCCAATTCCACTAAATTAATAAAGGAAAGAAGTATTTAAAATCCAAAATAATTAATGTTCAAAGCCTCAACATTTTTGCAATTTTGCCACGCTCCATCATGGTTTGGGGTCATTTCAATGTTATTCTTCTCAGCTCTATGAAATGTCATTCACAATGGGAGGAACACTGGGGAATACTGCTAAGGACTTGTCTACATGAGGAAATTTACCAGCAGAATGGTGCTGGTATAATACGACAGTGGTGTTTCATTGGAGTTCACCATGCCACTACTGATACGGCATATTTAAATGACATGGGAACTTTGAAAAACCTCTATTTGATTATGTTATGGAAAGGAATTGCATCTTCCTTTTGTGCTCACCTCTTAAAATAAAAATGATTTTTTAGAGGGTGTTTACTGAGTTAAGTGGAAGTGCAGCAAACAAAGTTAATTTTAAAAGATACATGATTCTGAAAATATGCAACTGGTAAGAAGAAGACAAGACAAAAACATCAGTCCAGTCTTCAAGAGAGAGGAAAATCTAACAAGAAGAGAACCAAGAAGGGCAAAGGTTTTGGTATTTCTTTGTATTTCATGAAGGATTAAATGAGATGGCTAAAGCAGTTAATAAGAGTAACTAATGGCTAAGGACCCCAGCTAAAATCTGAAAGAAATTTACTTGAAAGTTGAGACATTTCAAAACAGCTGGACAAGTCAGGGCTGAATAGCTTGGGAGCTGCCTGAAAGAGCTGGAGAATTAGCAGGCCTTTGGGAAGGGAGTGGGCAACTTCAGAAGTGTGGGTGATGGCAGCTTGGGGATGTATTGTCTCTGTAAAAGAGAGGGAGGGTTTCTGTGAATTAGACTAATTTTGACTTAATTATTTTATTATATTTATGATAATATATAAATTTATTTATATATATTTATTTATTATTTGATCCATTTGCTAATGGATTAGCCATCTAGATAACAAAAAAATCCAAAAAAACCATCCAACAACCAGTAATTGCCTCATCAAGCCAAACATATCCTGCCAAAGTAACTGATTTATGGGCAACAGACCTCATGGAGAAAAGAAAATGATACTCAGGATAGATCTTGATTCCTGGCTGTCATGTATCACATGACAGGTTCATGAGCAAATTTAGAAAAAACAATGACCTGTGGGCAGATGGGTGAATGGCTAAGTGGAAAGCTGGCCAAAGAAAGCCGTCAACCCTTCCCTGCTACACTGCAAGTGTGCACTGATTGCAGGGAATTGAGAGACTTAGAGAAATACCAGACTGAAGTGCATTGGTGGGCAGGGCTAGAATTCAGAATTATATTGAATATTTTAGGAATTTATCTGCAAAAACGGAGTAGACTTTGATAAATGCAGGCTCCTACACTTCACAAGCGTGATTGACTGCAGAAATGCAAGGAAGGGAATAACTGTCAAGGGAACAGTTTGGCAGCAGAGGAGCTGGAGGTTGTGATGATGAATGTACATCCAGAGCATTACATAAGAGTAATTAAAGCCACACATGCAATGTTAGCATGCAAATATTCAGATAGCATGGTGCTCAGCACTGGAGACCTCTTAGGTACCACATATTCCAGAGAGAAGAGGGGCCAGGGAAGGACAGCAGGAACAGGCACAGCAAACATGACCTTTGGAGGAAAAAATCTCACAGTTGTCTTTGCTTCCTCTGATGAAGAAATAAAAGTAAGGACATGGGGCAATTTTAACACATCATAAGCAAAAATGGGAGGTGTTTGGGTTATCTGTGTGTCTTTTGGAGGTCAGAGGAGTCATGGAGGTGTCTATCAGAGATGGGGAAGAGGAGTTTTCTGCCAGCAAGAGCAGCTGAGCACTGGACACAGTCCATGAGAAGGAATATGGGGGTGGGGTCTGAGACATTGAGAGTGGTTTTCTTCCTTTTGCAATGTACTACATCAATGTGCTAAAGGTAATGAGCCATCACTGCCTTGCCTTGTCATGTCAAACATCTTCAAGTTCTCCATGAAATAGGAATTATTTCAAGAGCCTTTTGCAAATTTTGGGGACTTTCATTTTGAAAAGTAAATTCTTCAAGTTTTATTTATTTTTTAAAATAAATTTTATGCTCTTTACTTAAAGGAATATCATACAAAATAATGATTCAAGTCGTGAAGTTTTAATAGAAATTTTTAGATTTTGCTGCTTATCTGGGACTGAAACTTTTTCTGCTGGATCAAACTCTCTTCTCTTTGTGCATTTTAATAAACTGGTTTGAAATGGTTTTATTAATCCCCAAAATAGCTTAATTAAGTATTACTAGGCTAACAGAAGAAAATTGGAAGTACCTGTTTGCAGTCACACATCATGTTTATTGTACTAAACTAGCCTCTTTAATTTGTGCTTTTATGTGACATTTTAAAATGTCAATTTGGCATTAAGATAACATAATAATTAAAATAACATTCGTAGTCTGGCCATGAAAATATGTAATGCAGTAAGAAAATATTTGCACTTAAATGAAATTCAAATAAACACAAAGTAAAATTTTTAGATTCCAAATTACATTCTTACATCACAGTGCAGATTTTTTTTTAAAAAAAGGAAATTCACAGAATGGGCAATGATTTCACCTGCAGTTATTTACAGTCAAAGCAAACTTTTGCTAAGCAATATATTTTCTGACCATTTCTGCTTCTAGTAGAGATGAGTCATATGTATGAACAGCTAGCCTTTGGTACATTTTAATAACAAATACTACATTTTAATCATATCCTTTATATTCTTGCATTTATTAAACCTATATATACTATACTTTTATTTTGCAGTTTCCCAGAATTGCCAAAAAGCCCATTTTTACATACTGGCTTTTTATGTCAGTGTTCATACTGATTAACCAGCTGACTTTAAAAATACAGACTGGGCATAGCTTCATAAAGGAAGAGAACATATGCTCTAATCAATTAGAATTTGCAAATTTTTTTTGCAAATTTTTTCCACCTCTCTGTGTGTGTATATATATATATATATATATATGTGTGTGTGTGTGTGTGTGTGTGTGTGTATGGGTTTGCAAATAGTCAGGAAAAGATAGCCCTTTTTAGCAGCTGGAATAGCAAAAACTGAAGAAAAAAAGTTCTGCAGGGAGCAGAGGACAAACCCTAAATCCTGCAGTTAAATCTTAGTGAATAGTGTCCCAGTACCTTGTCTGTGGTGGAAAGGGCTTCACAAAAAAAAAAAAATACAGATGTTCAGTATTCAGTAAGAACATATTTTCTTACAGTGCCAGCTCTTGCTGCTTGGGTTTATTGAGGAAATTAAGAGGTAAGATGATGATAGAGAAAGAGAAGGACTCCCAGGGTGCCTGGGAAAGTGTTAGGAAAATGCCTGTCTCTTCTGCTAGCAGATTCTGTGTGTCCCCACATCACTGACCTGAATGAGAAAGTAAAGTCAAATCCATTTCACCACCTAATTTCAGCTGCTTTCTGAAAAAAACTGACTGATTTACAAGAAAATATGTCATTTACTTGCAAGAAATATTAGCGCATGTAATACTGATTAATTCCACTAAGGATCTTTTCCAGGAGTCCTCACACAAGCCACCTCCCTACTGACTCCATCTGTAGAATCAAGTCCAAGGTAAGGTTTGAGTAACACTTTTTTTTCCCTCTGGTGAAATGTCAATGAATTTTAATCAAGTTATTACAAATAAGAAATTAAATCTGCAGTTATGGTAGTCAGAAAAAATTGTTTCAAAATCAGAACTGTCTGAATAACTTCAAGAGTATTGGTCTCCTTAAACAGAGAAAAAACCCACCAACATCCTGCTTCTCTTGAAGTTTAGGGCTCTGCTCAAAGGCATAGCAAGCAATCTTTACAGGAAGACCTCTCAGGACCTCTGACTTCTATTCCATTTAAGCCCTTCACTGGAAACCCTCAGGACAGACATTTTGTGCTCTCTCAGTCACCAGCTCCCAGGAACAACATTATGTAGATGATGCCTTGAACTATGTTAGCAGCACTATGAAAAAAAATGATGTGATTCAGCTTGTTTGGGCAAGGAAAGGTAGTGCAAAGTTCCTGAGCAGTAGTGTTACAGGGTGATAACTCAGTGAAATTGAAGCATTTAATCCATGAAGGATAATTAATAGCACCACTGGTTACTGATTCTTGTTTTTCTCATTGTTCCAGGTGGATTATACTTTGAAGGGCAGCAGGCATTTAGACAATGTGGATTAACATTAGACATCACTAAAATCTAAACCTTAGATATGATGAACTGGGAAAAATCTTGTAATTGTTGTTGTTTATATTATTAATGCTGGTAGCTAGATCTAGGGTAACTAACCCTACCTTCAATATGAATATTTACTTAAGCAACCACTTACATTCACACCTGACAATCTCTCTTATATTTGGATAATTAAAGGAAGCAATATTATGCATATCACATATGTATGGTATGGTTTAACTTTTTTATATAAAGGCAGTGTATAACTATTTGAAAAACTCTTTCAGTAGGTCGAAATAATGATAAATGTCCCAGGAGTACTTTCTTTGTTCTTGGAGGATTGTTTATAACATAATCCCAGATGGCCAAAATCATGCTTTCCTTACATGCAATTCTATTTATCACAGAACTTGCAGTGTTTCTGTGCTAAGAGTGGTGCAGCTGGGAACTTACAAGGGTGATGGACAGAAAAACCCTTCAAGGTCTGGGGCTGAGGTCTGTGACTTGATATTCACTTTTTATAAGGTATCATGGTAGAATCATGGAATAAATCAGATTGAAAGGGACCTCGGGAGGTCATTTAGTCCAGTGCCCTGACTGAAGCATGGACAGATATAAGACAGCAGTCTATCTCCAAGGAAACATAAGAGCGAGGATCCCTGCCCCATACTTCGTTGCCCATGACCCCAGATTATTATCAGCAACCTGACAGAGGGTTTTGGCAAGTGGCTGATTCACCCCTGAGATCTCCAGGCTCATTATAAATAATAAGTGTGTTCTGGGTAACCACTGTAACTTTTCAATTGCTGGTGCCGCAATCCAAACTGAGGGACATTTTATGGATGATAAAAGACTCCTTTAAACCACACAAATTCCCTGTACATTACACCCTTATGCTTCCTTTTCTCTGAAAAGTCTCCAGGCATCTAACAGGCAAACATGGAGTCCCAGTGCTTTGCCTTACTTGCTCATGATCTGTGTTGTGCCCACACTGGAGAAGCTGAAAAGCCCTTCTTTAGCCCTGCTTCATATTTAATTTATATCTATATGGACCCTTTGGGGTCTTCTCCAGAGATGGACATTGGTATCTAGGCTGTGGAGGCAAGATGGTTTGTGATTTCTACCAGGTATTTCTTTATACATACAAACCCCACACTGTTGCTTCTGCAATATCATTGCTGTGAGAGCTTCTCTAGGGCCTCTTGTCTTCAGTGGTTCAGAGTGTTTTTTGAGGCCCAGGCAGAGCCTGCTCTCTGCTGCCCTATGTCTTACCTGAATTACACTTCATTCACCTGTCTTAAAATGCTCGCTGCTGACTTGCAACCACCCATGCAGGCAATTCCCGTCTGCCTGGAGCAATAATCTGCTCTCCTTGTTTACCACCCTACCAATCTTAGTGCCATTGGTGAGTTGTGCAAGATTTTATTTTATTTTATCATCTGTACTGCAGATAAAAATTCAAATGTGCTCCTGCCTGTAAGCCCTCTCTTTTAGTAGTGACCATCCTTCATATTTCTCCACAACCACTGGAGTTTAGGCTCTGTTATTAAGGCCTGATACCTGCTCTGCTTTTCATAGGGTCTTTCTGAAGGAGTTCAAGGTGCAGCTTTAAAATAAAGGCAAAACAAAGCTCTTTAGATTTTGAACCGCAAATAGCAAGTAGCCCAAAATTACAGAAACAAATATTTTTTAAGCAGCAAGAATGGAAATGTCTTTCTGTTGTATTCACCTGTTCTGAGTGTTCTGCTTTCATCTCTTTATGTCTGGTAGTATCCCTAAAACTGTGCAGTAAATTCCTTTCAGTGATGGCTTGAAATGTTTGATATTACATAACATTTTATGGGAAACAGCCAGACCAGGATACAACTCCTGGAAGGTTAAAAAAAAAAAAAAAAAAAAAAACAAAACAGCTTTTACGTTTAGTTTTTCAGATTGCATTGAAATAATTTCTCTTAGAGGTGTTAATTGTGACTTTAGGTTTTGAAACTATGGCATCTAGCTTCAAGGTACTCTTGATGATTGCCAGAGTATCTTCATCACTGTGTAAACTATTTCTTCTCATCTTCCCATTACACTGAGGAGAGAGGAATACACAGTATCTTTATTTCCACAGGTGGGTCTCTGTTTGCTGGATTTGCGGCTTGTGGCACAAGAGTGCCCTGTAAGATTTCATCCCCGGCATGTCTCCCTGTGGAGGCAGAGAACACTCCCCGGGCTCTTCTTGCTGGTAGGACTGCAACAATCTGAATTTCAGCTGGGCCTTAGCTGCAGTACCAGTGAGACCCTGCTGCAGAGTGACAGAGATTTGCAGAAAATAAAACTGCAGATATGACAGAGGGTGTCCTTGATGAGGTGCACGATCCCCACACCTACAGCTTGCACTGCCTCTGCAGCCCCCTCCCCACAGCCACGGGTGCCACATCTCAGGACAGGAGCCAGGCAAAGCACACATCCTTGTGGCCTCTGGGCATCTCCCAGTCTCCATGTGCTCCTCCTAGCCAGCGTGGGGGAGGAGGCAGAGCTGCCTATTATTCCAGTCGCTATTATCCCAGGGACACCTTGGGACTATGCAGCTCTCCCAAGGGTCTGGTGTGCACTCATGTGCCACGGGGGTGTGTCCCAAATCCTGGCACACTGGCAAGGTCAGAAGGCCTGACAAACCAAAGGAGTCCTGGCTTGTAGGCACACTGTTGTTTCCTGTCCCAGGTTAGCGCTGCAGTATTATTTAAATTCAGTGCTTTCCAGAAAGGTAGTTTTAGCTAATGATTATTTTGCTAGGAGAAGAGTTCCCTTTAGCCCTTTAACTTTTATGGTGCTGCATTTTTCTGATAATTCCTATCCCTTTTGGAGCACACCAGCTCCTGAGGGTGGACCAAATCTCCTCCTAAGCAACATATTTTCCTGACACTTCTAACTGCCCCATGCTTGCTGCCTGCACCCAAGCACAAAGCCCAGCCAAAGCCACGTGCTGCTCGTCCCCTGATTAGCTAAAAACTGTGATTGGTGGCTTTGGCTGAGCAGGATCTACTGCAAGAAAAGCCTAGCAAAGCCCAACAGCTTTCCTAGTATCCCTGCTTGTCAGCAGAGGGATGGATGAAAGTGTGCTGCAAGGGAGGTGAACCCTGCAGCTGTGCCCTGTGCAGGGGTGTGTGTGCAGCTGTCCTGCAAACCAAATGTGTGCTCTGATAATGCAGAGCTAATGCAATTTGTGGGGTTCCAGCAATGAGCGTTTGGCCTAAGATGTAAATTCAATAAATGGGGAGGTGGGAAATACATACATACATACATATATATTTGTACATATATATGTATTTTTTTTTTTTGGCTTCCACTCTTGCTTATCTCAAGCCAGTTAAAAAAAAATAAAATCCCCAAGTTTCTATTGGACTTTGTATGAAGCAGAGACAGCATATTTTCCCTGTCTCTCCTGAAGCATCACACCCCACTTTGGGAACTTCATTTATATGCACATCATATTCAATCTGACTGACTCCTACTGTACCTTTGAACAGATCCAATCAGATACCCATATGCATGTAAATGAGGTTCCCAGAGCTGCGCTCTCTGTGCCGAGGAAGAGGAGTTAAAGAGCAGCTCTTCTTGAAACTTGTTACGGTGACAATCTCATCCTGCAAAACACAATAAAACCTTCCCCATCCCCCCAGCCCTGTTCCCCAGCCCTTCGCTTTTCTCTCTGCCACACATGTCAGGAGAATGCCCTGTAACTCACTTTTCCAGGCTGAGGTAATTTATTTAAACATGGATTATTTGAAAAAAAAAAAAAAATGGGAAGGGATACAGGGTTTGATTTTAATCCCTGCTAACACAGAGGAAAGAATGCTCGTGTCACAACTCAGTGAGTGTAAAAATTAAAAAAGGCTGAGACTATTGTTTGAAAACAGGCAAAATAATTAAAATTATTATGGAATAATCACATATCACACAACAACCTCCCACTCTTCTGAGCAACAATCCAAAACAGCTCCTCCAAAGCAGGCCCAGGGGCAGAGGTTCTGTATATCATTCAAAGACCATCTGTCATTCAATTCCTGTAGCCCCTTTCCACTATTCTAAGGGCAGGCTGAAATTTAGTCCTGGCATTTCTTTTTCCATTTGCTAACAAACAGCAGTGATGGCAGATAAATATGGCAAACAATAGGTGTTTGTAATGAACTGGAAAGGGATATGGATTTTTGGAACCGGCACCAAGAAGTTCCCGGTCCCGCGTGATGCTCTGGGGACCCCCAAAGCCTGGTTCTGCCATGTGGCTGCACAGACAGACATCTGCAGGCTGTGTTAGGCTTTCAAGAATTCAGCCAACCTGCTAAGGGGCTGATTTGAATAAGATCAAATTTAAGGAAAAAAAAAAAAAGAAAGACTGAAAGCTAATTCCATTCCAGGGTAGGATAAAAAGGGACACAAAAGGATCATGGATATACAGCACAAGCAGTGCAGAAAGCCCCCTGTTCTAACAATAATCTCTATTTTTTTTTTATTCTCTGCTTTTCTTAACTCATTCAGCATTTCCCATTGATTCACATAAGGGAAAAGCAGCAATGGATCCTGCTTTTATGCTGTTCTTTGGGAAGTCACGCGTGTTAAATGCTATTTAAGCCAATGCTCATTTTATATTTATTTATTGTTTGGAGACTGAAAATGAAGTGTGGTTGTGCAGAGTTGAAGCCGAATGACAGAATTACTGCTGCACACCCCTTGAATCGATACCGTTTCTGCTCACAAATTAACTCTCTGGGAAGTACTCAGTGGCTGGCATCAGAGGGATGCAAGGACTGCTGGAGAGGAAGGAGGATGTGGGAGCATGGTGCCTTACCTCTGTTCTGCCTTTGAGGAGCCACCTGGGCAATGGGACTGCCTTCATCATGTGCAGCAAATGAGATGGATGGGCAAATAATGAAAAGGGTGCAGCTGTGCTGTTGAAGTTTTGGGTGTTGGGAGGACACCCTTCAACACCCAACCCAGCAGTGAGGAGACTTTGTTTTCCTGAGTTGCTTTTCTGGTTTGTGAGAAGCCGTGCAAAGGGCTGAATGGCCCCTTGTTTGGGACACAGACCAAGACTGAGGTGGGCCACAGCCCAGAGTGGTTCTGGACTTGTCTGGATATAGCTGGCAACCCATTTCTCCCTAGAGGGAATTACCAGGAAATCTGTAACAGATCCCACAGGGACTGGGATGAGATGGCTCGTGTCCCCATCATCTTGATGCTTGGCTGTGACATCCTGCCCTGTCTGTAAAGGGCATTCCTGTGTGGCACAAAGTGCTGTAGCCCACAGTTTCCCAGGGCACGGGCAAGGCTGAACTGCATGGGTGGGAGAGGGAGGCTGGTCTTCACCACAGGCATGGGTGCCAGGGAAAGGGGAGCCCAGCCTGACTCCCTGTGCTCTGCAGCACTGCAGGAAGGAAAGGCCAGGTGAGGATTTGGCCACTTGCAGCCTCCATCTGCTGCCCTTTCCACCAGTGCCTGGGGCTGGGCCAGCTGTTACCATCACGCAGTAAACCCTTCCATGGGGGCTCAGCCCCCTGCACTGCCTCTGCCTTTACCCTAGAGAGAAGTCAAGGGTCAGCTCCAGTGGCCTGTCCCAGCTGAGGTGAACCAAAAAAGCTTGAAAACAGAGGAGTTTTTGCAATTGTCACATTTTTGCAATAGTTTTATTGCACACATAAATAAGCCAAGCTTTCTCCTGCATACTAGGAAAGGATATCACAACTCCTTTGATGCTGCCTCTATTTTTACAAGCTAGGAAGTCTTGGGTACAATGGGAAACAGGGAGAGGGAGAGCATGTATTCACACAGATACAATTTGGATCCAGTATAAAACTGGACTAGTTTTCAATTTTAGTATAGATTCTAAGCAAGTGTTCTAATAGCTCTCTTTTGGTGTCTCTAACTATAAAGTATGGATAATTCTTAACAACAGGTGTGCTATCAGGCTTAATTAATTAATGTAATGTAATTAATGAGAACTTGAAGGCAAGGTGACATGAAATGCAAACTAGCACTATAGCAATCAGTCACTTTTTCCAAGTTGATTGTCTTTGCTACCACTAAAATTCTCCTCTAGAAGAGCTTGTAGCTGCTTGTTTCAAAGTGGAAAATGATAAGCAGCATGTGTGAAACAATATGTTCTTAATATTGCACTTTGTGAAGAACTGATGACTTTGTTAGATGATTTGCAGATGACTGAGAGAGGACCCTGACCTCCAGAGCTTTCTATACTGCTTTTTTATAGCTTTTGTCCAGGACAAGAAAAAGAAAAGACTCAATGTTTCTCAGAGCTGGGACGAGGGATATGCAACTACACTGGAAAATAGTATTTTAAAGCTGAATTTTACTGAGTACTTCACTTTCTAGAGATGCCTTAGCCATGAACTCTTTTATACAAGTTAGACAGTCAGATCCTCAGAGAAATTCTTTCTCCAAAGAATTAAGAAAATGGAATTAATTGGATCATGGGAAGTGCAGACTGGATATTAGGACAGGGTTGCTCATCAAGAGGGTCATCAGTCACTGGAACAGCCTCCCCAGCAGAGTGGCCATGGCATCAAGCCTGTCAGAGTTCAAGGAACATGTGGATGACATTATTAGTCATATGATTTAATTTTAGGTAGCCCTGTGCCCTTCTAACTTGAGATATCCTATGACTCTTATGATAAGGCTTTATATTTCTGCCAGGAAGAGCTGAATGCTGGGAAAAAGCTGGTGACATCATAGAAAAAGATCATGTTGGACATTTGGATTAGAAATCATGACTGGAGCTGTGAAATTTGTTGAAGACAAAACTGTGGGGCTCCAGATGAGCTAGGATCAATGTGTAGAAACGTGGAACAATATGCCAGTGGCTCTGTCAGATCCACTTTCAATTGTTCCCCACGTGACCTCATAATTTCACAAAATTATCTAGGTATGGCTGTGGCTTCTCAGCAAAAGGAAGAAAGACTGTACACCAAGAAAGAACAGCACCAATCTGTCTGTCTGTCTATACATCAGTCAATCCTTAGGCCTGCTGGTTTTCATGGGGAAAACCTTCTAGATATCTGATTGTAGACAGATATATACATACGTGACATATTTGGTACAGGGCATGGTTTAAGTAAACTGATAAACACCTTGTTTTTCCTAAGCTTTTGCATTACTTCAAGAGAATAACGAGTTATATTGCTACTTACCTATGCTAAAAGAGCAAGAGATGAAACTTCCTCGACAGTCCCCTGGGCCATCTCGATACCTCGTGATCATTTTCAAAGGGTATAATTTACATGAGATTTTTTTTTTTCCTGCCTTGTGAGCCATAAATTTATAGGGAGCCCCTCTGAAAGACTTACTGCTTTTGTGAGGCCTCAGATGAAGTCAATCAAGCCAACCAGTATAAAATCCAAACTCCAATTAATTCCATCCCTGAGGACCATGTTGTTTGCTGTGGAATTGGAAGGTCTGTGGGGCATAGGCTATCTCATTCCTGGATGCAGAGGGCCTATGTTGGACAAGGGGCATTTTTCAGTCCACAGCTTGAGTAGCCGTATGTGCTCTCTAAGGAGGAGGAGATCATTCACAGCACTGTGAGTGTGCCATATAGGCCCTTAGAAAATGATAAATAAATAGCTGAGGGGTTAGTTTCCTTTTTTCCTCACTTGCTCCCCTCTCTACTTGCTACATTCAATTATTTTTGGAAGCTGCATAATAAGCAAAATTGTACATTTCAGTGTTCCCAGACGAGATTAGAGAGGATTAAGCATCAAGGGGTGGCAGCTGGTCAGTTTATTGCACATTTTTAATGTGGAAATGTTTCTAAATGAAAAAATGAAAGGTGGGAGGTGGTAGCAAATTCAGACTCTTGCATCTGCTCTCCAGAAAGCCACTATATCCATGGAGAGGGGATAAAGGGCATGGATGATAGGGCAACTTCATGGAGCTGGTGTGGGTAAGAAGCCAGGCTAAGGCATTCACAGCAGACCTAAAACTGGGATAATTTTAGTCAGGGACCACAGGGGGCCCTGGTGAACACCAGGGCTGTCAAAATACTGGTGCTGAGTCTTGTGCTTGCACACAACAATGTGGTGGTGGCAGCAGTGGCAGTGGCACCACAGACCCTCACTGCCAGGACGGGATGCTCAGCCTCTGAGCTCACCTGCTCCCTGACCTCTCGTTGGAGACCAGCCACCCGAGTGTCAATTAGTGCTAATTGTGAGGGGTTCTGTTTGTCATGTGGCCACCTGTCCTCCAGGAGCCAGGCTGAGACCCCTGGCAGCCTGTAATGAGCAGCTGTCAGCCTCCAGCCACGCTCACACTCATGCCCAGGGCTGCATCCCAACATACCTCAAGGTGGAGGTGTATGGACCTTGTTCCTGGGAAATTTCTGTGTCATCCCCATCATGTCTTAAGCATAACCTATATTTTAAAGAAATAGAAATGTGTCTTGGATTTTTTTTTTTGGCTGATTAAATTACACCCACCTCTGTAATTCCAAGATGTGCATTAAAGAGTGTAATTAAATGAAAGCTCAAGTCACTAATTAGAACAATTCTTGAAGGGATACATTCTCCCAGTGATACTCATGTAACCTCTGTATGTGAATGATAGGCATCTTGGCGTTGAAAAATATGTGGTTACCCTTATGCAAGATTTTTCTGAAACAACAAAAAAAAACTACAGAAGAAAATTTGAGAGGTCGATCTGATTTCACCACTGTGCTCTTTGCTGAAAGGCTTTGTTTGGCAGTGTATCTTCTGAAACACCCCAATAGGAACACAGCCATTGATGTGGGGATTGAGGGTTAATGTCAGTGTGTGAAACCTTGACACAAATCCTGCCATGTTCTGAGGAGAATCTAGTGCTGCAGCCCTGGGTATGGTAATTCCCAGCACTCCTTCTCCCTTCCCCTGTCTTTCCTGTGAGGCCCTACTGCCTTTATATCTCCTCCTAGTTCTGCAAATACCGTTTAAATGATTTAAAAAAACAGTCCTATAACCAAAATGTCTGTGTGTGTGCCCCTATAAGCAAGGCTCCCTGATGCCCATTGTAGGGCTCCTATTTCAAAGAAGAGGAGCAGCAAAAATCCATGGCTGAGGCCCAGCTTAGGGGCTGGCAATAACACACTAAGGTTTTCCACTATTCCTGACTGTGAGGGCATTCAAAAGTCCTGCATAGTAGTTTTTTAAGTCCTGCTTCCCAGCCATATGTGAGGGGACATGACTCTTTTTGCTCTGCTTTGATGTTGCCCTGGGGCACCGAGGAGTTGATCGTACATGAAAGTGGAGGCAGTAGCTGGTCTGTAGTTTCCTCATGAAATTTTAGGGCATGTCTGGGTAACACTGTTCCAGAAATGAGAGGGAAAATTTTGGCAGTCAGATGAGGTAGAAATATCTGTGGATTAGTGTGGACCAGACGCTGACCTGACGGTCCTAGACACTGGGAATGGAACACCTTGGCAGAGGAGGCGATGACACATTGTGAAACTCGACTCACAGACAGGGAATACGGGCTGCATTCGTTATGTGGGGTAGCTGTCTCTCTGGGACTGTGTTCAGAGGGAAAAAAAGAGCATCTCTCTGCCTTTGCTTCTTTCCAACAGCATGCCAAGAATAGCTCTGCAGGGACTGAGCAGAGGAAAGCTGATTACATCTTTTGATTGATGGTGCCTTACACATTTAAGAGCGATTTCATACGGGAGCCTGATTTACTTGCACATCAGTTCTAGAGAAGGGCCCAGAGCAAAGCCCTGGACTCAGATACCTCAAGCTTTTAGGAAATTCAGAAGGGCATCTGAATTTTCATGTATAAATTGCCTTGTACCAATTCTTCTGTAACTGTGAATCTACTCTCTCCTTCTATTCCTTGCTCCCTAAGGCCCCTTCCTAATAAACCATCTCCAGAGTAATTCAGGATGCTGAGGCCATTGATCACCCTGTACATCTCACAAGGCTGGCACACTGCAGTCCTGTGTGACTCACGCTGCTCAGACCCAGGCCATGCCCTCTGGCTGGCCCAGAATGCCCTGGGCAGAGAAGCAAGGTTTGTATGGATGGTATCTCTCACCTGCAGGAGCACACGCTGAACCTTGGTGCAAGGACTACAGCTGCAATTGATTTCTGGATTTGCTATTTGTAAGGCATCGATGTTGCCTTTACAGTAAAATGCCAGGTGATTCCAAATGACACAAACTAGAGACACTTTGTGACATGCAAACACACAAAATTACATGTAGAATTGTGTGTTTGAGTATGTAATGAAGACAGCTGCTTCATTTACAGATAAATTTTATATCTGATTGTTGAAATGAATGCTCTTATACTTAATGTTTACTGTAATGAGCTGCCTGAAATACTATTTTTTTGTCCAGCGCGGGCATGGAACCAAGTATTGAAGTGAGTATGGAAAATGATGTCTAAAAAAAGGAGTGATTATAAAAAGGGTTAAAGTGGGCAGTATTTGCAGTCTCATTTATCACAGTTGCTATCTTTGCGCAGCATAATAAACCAAGCCTTAATCCTATTAATAGTAACACTTGTGCAGTAATGTGTATTGCTGGATGCCAGTGCTTTACCAAAATACTCCCCCCATGAATGCAATGAGGCTGGATTGCCAGCCCTTCATCTATGAAAGCTGTAAGGCTGGTGAAGTATCTTATCTGCTCACTGTATACTTTCTGTCCTTTTGCTGTGGTGGATTTTTCACTTTCCTTGCCAAACTTGTAAGAGCATCAATCCCCCACTGCCTTCCTTGTCCCAGCTACCTGCATTTTCCAGGGTTTGTTGGCATCTGCAGCTCTAAGGTACAGAGGCAGACACCATCCTTTTAAGCATACCTAACCTTTTAGAAGAAAAAGCTACTGGATTTTTTAAAGAAGAACAGTTTTATATCAGTTTTTCAAATGAAATGTATCGAATTAAATGGCCTTCTTTTCTCCAAAGCTGCTGAGCTTCCATATTTGAAGCTGATGGAAACCATGGTAGATAGAGACCTCAGATAAGCAGCCAAAACATAATGTGGTCTGTAATTTTTCTAGTCTTATTATGGGGATGCTAAGTTTTTTCCCCCATTCAAATCTCTCTTAGCTAAAGCAAAGCCTGGGAAAGAAACTGTATTTTATTCAGTTTAGATGAGAATTTGGAAGGCTGGTAGAAAAGGTACCTTCAGTAAGATGCAAGATTGCAAGATAATCAAAGCCTGGGTAAATATTTCATTCTTCAGAGGTTACTAACAGGTGACTGCTGAAAAAAAAATATGGAAAGGAAAATATTTCTAGAAATCCAAATCCCTCATCTACAGTATTTCATCAGCAATATGTCCTGACTCAAGTTGCTGGAAGGTCCAGGCATGGGCTGGGATATTGTGGCTCCAGAGACTACAAAAGCACTGAAGAACAAGAGAGTTTCTGTCCTGAACTACAACATATAGAAAGAAGACCAGGAGACACACAGGTACAGATAGACACAGGACCAGAAATACTGGTCATCAAGAAAAACAGAGGTGCCAGGGAAGGTGAAGGAAATCAGGTTTTGTGATGCTGCATTTGAAGTGGAGATGGAAGAATGAAAACAAGGCCCTGGATGCCTAACCATACAGAGCTCCTTTTCATCTCTTGCACCAGCATCCTCAGAAACCAAGTGGATCTGGGCAGGATTGAGGATTACAGGTCATTTTTCTATCAATGTCACTTGTAAGAACACCTAAGGATAGTGCTGCCAAGGAACAAGGAGATAGCTATGGGTAAAGACTGGTAAATTTGGCAAGTGGGAAGAGCAGTAGGAGGATGCAGGAGGAGGAAGAGGAAGAGGAGCAACCAAACTCAGAGGTACTAACTGTAGTCATGAGAGTAGGGCACATATTGTCTGAAAGTCTTGGGAGGAAAGACACAGAGATTTATCACTTGCATGCATCAAAGGAACTGCATAGATCAAAGAGGATGAAAATAAAGAAGGAATCTTGTAAATATATGTGTTGCAAAAATACTTCAGGTAAGGGGGCGAGCAAGGCTTTATTGCACTCCTCTACACTGTGAAGTGCTCCTTTTCCAAATCCATGTGCTTTCATATGACTCACACATCCTTTAGGTTCTCTTTTATGAGCAAAATCTTGCACAGACAGATAGTTTCTGAAGCAAGATGGGTCCATAACCATACTGTGCAGATGTTACTGAAATCAGTGAGAAGTGGAGGCATTTGTCCGAAGGGAGGCTGGGGCTTTCAGCTCTGAAGTCTGAGGTCCTGATTGGGCTTCTTTGTTTGAAAGCTGAGCTCGAATGGCTCCATTTATTCTTCTCATTTTTCTTTTCCTTCTTTGGCTTCATGTGCTGCTTTTAAAACTAAACTGGAAAATTTTTAAACATTTGATATGGCATCAAGGAAAGAATAGCTCTGCTGATGGAAGAGAAACAGTGAGAAAAGAAGAATTTATTTTTTTTCCTTCTTCTGGACTGAAAATATAATAAAAGCCTGGACCTGGTGTGATGCACTGTTATTCAGCATGTTTTCTACTGTGAGATGACAAGCGGGGGGTGGGGGGTGAGGATGGAGTTTCAGCTAATTCCATGAAACTATGCTGATTATCTGAGGTGTCAGATGTATATGTGTCAAGAAGCATTTGAGTCTTTGCTTCTTGTCAGATCATTTTTTAAATCAGGGTGCCTGGGGCCCTTCTCATAAGCAAAAACAGGATATAAGCCTTTCCCCCCCAAGATGATTATCAGTTTTAGAAGTACATTTGTATACTTTCAGAAGTCTGCTTGAAATGTAACCAGGCAACTCATCTGGGGAAGGAAACAAATGTCAACCCAAACTCAAGGCTGAACTGCAATACAACTTTATAAATTCTGCCTTTGAAAGAAAAGACAGTGGGTCAACTTTTGTGGCCAGGGAAGCTGGTACAAACTGGATTCACTGCTTACATTTACTGTACACAAAAGGTAGGAGATATACATGCTGCTTAGGAAAGGCACAAGTTAAATTGGAAACTAATCTGTTTGAGCCAATAACTCCTTATTATGGGGATTCTGTGATTTTCGTAGATTATACTTCCCTCTCTCTTGGGTGCTTGACTTAGAGACTCCAGTAGTTTCAGATGGCCAGATTCTGAAGGGCATAAAGCCCATGTGAGTTTCAAAGTCCAATTCTTAACTGTCCTGCTACACACTATTGATGCTTGCATTGGGCATGGTTACAGGGACACTATACAGACTTTAAGACTCCTATTGCAGAAGTGCTATTCCAAAATTGCTAGCTCAGGCAGGCCTGAGATGTCTCTCCAATTGCTCAACCCTGTGCAGAGGGTGGGAATGTGTATCCTGTCATTCAGAAATGCTCTGCACTCATTTTCCAAGGGAAAGTGAAGACGCACAGGTCCAGACTCTCACAGAAGAAGATGTTGCAGATACTTGTTGTGGGCAGGGACTGGTGGTTTGTGCTATCTGCAAAGAATATTTTTCCTTTGATTTGACTGTGAGTTTGCCCAAAGGTGACTTTTGAATGTTCTTCTTTTCCTTCTTGAAAACCTGCATGACGGAGGAATATTTTAGACTGTCCTCCATATGCCTGGAGCCAGCTTCTCCAAGTTACTAAAATCTACCCAGAAACAAGTATCTTTGAAACACCAGGGCTTCAGCATCTTGGTACTTACAGCAGGTGATATAAATAAGCCTGTTCATTCCCTGTGCATGTTCTCCTCCCCAACTCAGCCCCCACAGATTTGGGACAGAGCAGGGCATTGCTCTGCCACTGATAAACCAAGGTGCTGCCTCCATACTTTGTCCCACTGAGTGTACAGGGCACTGCTGCTGCTCTTAAAAATGGAAAATTGCCATTTTGTTTGTGTTGTTGCCGATCACCCTCCCCCTGGTGTTCTTTGGATGCAGTGGGACTCCTGTCAGAGCCACCAGTGGTCCCCCAAGGGTCTGACCTCCGAGGAAGTTGTGTTGGAAGTGGAAGACAAACCTGTGTGAGAAGCGCTAAAGGCAGACTTGTTCCCCTGCCCTCTTCGGGGCCCTGCTGCCCATGTGCTGTCAGGAAGGAGCACAAGTGTAGGGGTTCCCCTCCTGTGCTCTGGGTTCTGCCATGCTGCACAGGTTCGTAGTGGCATGTTCC
The DNA here is from genome assembly GCF_017590135.1 of Pyrgilauda ruficollis. Lineage (NCBI taxonomy): Eukaryota > Metazoa > Chordata > Aves > Passeriformes > Passeridae > Pyrgilauda > Pyrgilauda ruficollis. The sequence goes on along the minus strand of NW_024525823.1, from coordinate 3,128,651 downwards.
ATTTGGCAGCTCCCTTTTGTCTCACTTGTCTTGCATTGTCAGTGTGTCTTTGTATGGAAAACTGCCAGCTTTTCTTTTAAATGATTTTGAGTACTGAATACCACTCCCTACTTTAAGGACTTTTGCTTCTTACAGAAAATGCACTTTTTACTTATATTTTCTCCTCCCTCATGGTCTCCTATTTACAGACAATCAATCTTTGGAATGATTCAGGATGCAGAAGCAGTTGATCCCTGTATAAATTTCATGTTTCAGAGTAGATGCAGTAAACATGTATGACTCTAAAGCTGCATTGTCCTGGTACATGAAATTATTTTTTATTAAAAAATCAGACTTTAGAAAATATTAGGTCTTTTCATTTGGGAACTGGCTGAAAACACCAAAACTGGTTGTTAAAAATATGACATTTTCTGAATTTAGAGTTCACTCTGCTTACTACCTTTGTAGCCTGGGAGGTGAATACCTTTTGTATCTTGTCAGAACAGGCACTAAACCATCAACAGAATTTTGACTTTGTCCACAGCAACACAGCCTGCATACTGCTCCACAAGGGTGGAACCAGACCAGGATGAAAGGCCACACTGCAAGGGCTGGCAGTGACCAGCCTGTCCTGAGGTGGTGGAGCCAGAAAGAACAGTAGGAGTGGGATGGATCTGGCAGTTGCAGGACCCATCTCCTCTCACGGTCACCAGCTTTTTTTTGTCACAAGGGTCAGTTGCTACCTGCCTGGTCACCTCCCTGGCACTGGACAGTCTTGTTCCCTCCTTCATGTATCTCTTACCTGGCAAGTATTTGAACCATTAAGTTAGATGTTTTATGGAAATGAAGAGAGTACTAAAATTGCTGTCTATTTTTACAATGACTATTGAAAGGATTCCTAGGCTATCTTTGGATCTGTGATCCAGAGGTAATAATCCATTATTATTTCAGTTGGCCACATAAAAATAATCTTATTGATCAAAAAATCAAAACTCAAACCCTGCAATATGGAAAAAATTCCATGGAAATCTTTCATGTGGCCACATACCCTTTAACACTGTTTTCTTGGATTTAACACTGCCAGGGTCATTCATAGAAGAGCCTTGGTGTGACACCTCCATTGAATAATAGGCTTTGATATCTCTCCACAATCTTTCTCTTCGAGGAGTGGAAGTAAAATCTGTCAACAAAAGGGAAAATACAGTGATCAGAGGTGGCAAAAAGCAACATGTGTGACATACTGTGTGTGCATGCCCTAAGTACCATTTAAACAGTGTAAAATAAACCATGCTAGTTTATCTGGCAGCAGGACAGTCTTGGCCACTCACAAAAACTACCTGAAAATAGCTTACACTGATGATGATGAGAAAGAATATAACTGTTTTAAATGTGGCATTTACCTGGTTAGTAAATGGAAGGAAGCTGTCACTTGGGACTTCTCCAATGAATTATTTAAATGCAAAATATGTATTTATTATAACATGCAATTTTAAATTGGTGTTGATCACTTAATATTGTCCATCAAGTTTTAAAAAAAATGTAAATTTCTTCTTCAGATCCAAATGTTTGTGCTATACTAATACAGACATCTCAGCTTATATTAATTAAAAAAAGAAACATAAAAAGCTGAGAGAAAGGGTTTTCAGATATTGCATCTTTCAGGAAGAATGGGTTGTAAGAATTTTAAAGACTCAAGAGAGGTCATTTATTCCAACACAGCAGCATTTTAATTTTAGATGAAACCTTACCTGTGCTGGCTACTGTTACAAAAAATTAAGGAAAATACCTTTCTAAAGTGGAAGATGAAGTAAATGCACAGAACATGAGTGCACCAGGTAGGAACATTGCAACAACTCCCAAATGAAGTCCCATCATTCTGAAGTGGGTGCAAAACTGTCTGTGAGAGCACTGGGACTCAGATTTCCCTTGATGCTTTCTTTTCACATGCAGGAAAAGCTTGCATGGCAGCAGGATTGCAAGTCAATGCGCTGACACAGTGAGTCATGTCATGAATATATTTTGATGCTCCTTCTGATACTGTAGTATATTTATAATTTAAATTATAAACTATGGGGAACAAGTATTGTGTCTTTTAAAAGCAGCATTTAATATGCTAATGTGTTCAATAAAGAACAGGCGCACGCACAGAAATAAATATCTCCTTGTTTCATTTATGCTTTGTCAGGTTAGGGGTACATTAGCAATACAATTTTTTATTTTTCCACAATGAATTGCTTGTTATAAAGCAATAAAGCCACTACTGAGGACCCACTTCACTCCAGCATCTGGGACCTACATGTATACTGTAGAGTGGATCTTCTGATTTCATTTTTTGGTTTGTTCCCTGCCCATCAGCCCTTTTCTGTCTCTCTGGTCAGCATCAGTGAACCTGTCCCTGCTTAATTGTCTCTCAGGCATGGTAATCTACTGCAACTTAGAGTGCGAAAAATCTTATCAGCACTAAAGCAGTTTTAAACCTCAGGCATCCAGATCTATTAAGCCATATAGGCCAGAAAATTCAGTCTCCAGAAAATTCTTGGTGCTCCAGTACACAGACAAATTTGGAAAGCTTCCTGGAGACCCAAAGGGTTGTGGTTTTTTGTTTGGTTGGCTTTTTTCCTTTTTATTTTTCTCTTCCTTGGAAATTACAACCTATCTATATGCCCAGGGAATTGAGGGGGTATGGAATCAAAAAATTTTCATATGGCAATGTGATGGTTGGAGACAAGTGATGCTGGTAACTATAATGAAACTTCAGTGTTACATTTACGCCTATAGAAATCTGTGTGTGCATCTGTGGGAGGTGAGTGGGAGAGAGAGGGAAATGCAAAAATACAATTAATTCCAGTAACCTCCACAGGTATCTCCCCGGCTGACATAGATATTCCCAGACAACCAGGAATGTGCTGCAGATTAGAGTGATATATAATTTCCTTTGCCTTTGACAACGCCCCCAGCCCCATGCACCAGCACGTAGCTCCTCACCTTCCAAACAGCTCAGAGTCAGGCTCTGCTGTCTCTCCTCAGTACACACAGTCTCAAAGACACTCATTTTCCCCACCACTCCAAATGTAATTCTTGCTTTCTGCTTCCCCTGCATGATCACCTACTATGCTGTCTTTTCCTATGCTCTACCTTTTCCTCTCTTTTTTTTCTTCTGTCCCTCTCACAGCTGCTGATCCGTCTCTAATTTTTCTCACACCTCCCTGTCTCTGCTTACGTTAGCCAAAACTGCCTTTCCTCCTTAGTGATGCAGAAGAAGTGATGTCCCTGTGCATCAGGTAACCCCAAGTAGCTTTTTCTCCCACTTGTCCAAAGCATTCCTAGTTGTGATAGCTCACTTCTACTACCTTCATCTACTCTTTTTGCACTATCCTTCACGGACAGTGGATAAACATGTGAAGTGACCTCCTTGTTCAACAGGGAAGCAGCCCTCATCTTCCCTCACCTTCCCACACGAGTCCCCATGACAGTGTTATTCTCCAGGTTAAACTGTAAACCCATCTGGGCAGGCGGCTTTGCCTCTGGGGCTTCCCTGGACTACTAAGGCAGAACTCTCTGACTACTCAGAAACATCAGCAGCAGTATTTTCCTCCATGCTTCTAGCATGCTTCTTGTGCTACCCTTGTAAAAACAGATGCTTACAAATATATGAAATTAAAGCAGCCTCATGGGAAAGAAAGCCTGGAGCACCCCAGGCAGGGAGCCTCCCTGCTGGCACCCAATTTGTGCATTAGAAGATGATAAGCTGGAGATGCAGCACGGAGCCATGCCGCTCTCCTGGTGGTTTTGTTGTTGTTGTCACAACATGGTAGAGAATATCCAGACTTGCCAGTAAGTCGAGGAACAATCTCTTCATATTATGCCAGCTCGAATACTAAACCGGCTTACAGTCACACATCTGCATGATCCTAACCTTCCCTCATTACAAACGCAGTAGGGATTTACTTGCACCACACTAGCTGCATGGGGCCAATATTTTTATCCAGCAAAATCACATATTGTTACCTCCATATGTACAGTGGAAACAGCGTGAGTAATGGAACCTTTAATCCTCATTTTTCAAAATTAGATTATAGTTTTACCTCCACTTTCTCTTAGTTTTTAGATCTCTCCCAAAGCCCAGCACTGACGATGCTGCTCCCCCTCTAATCACATTCTCTGGTGGATCCAGTCATAGCTGGCTGGAAGGGGCTGCCTATGGAGATCCCGACCACAGGAGACTGCCTGTATCACCTTCAGTCACCTTCCTTGTGTCCCTTGAAGAATTAGTTTAATCAGAGAAGATAAAGTAAATGCCACATAATGTAAAATTAAATTAAAACCTATATGCAACAACAAAGATAGTATTAAGATGTATCCATCATGCCTCCATATCTCTGCACTTGCAGATAAACAGAGAGATTTATAAGAGATTTATAAGTTCCTGCCAGAGAGTACCAGAGGCTGGCAATATTGAATTAAGCTGCATATATTTTTCAAAAGCTTTTTGAAAGTAGTGTGGTCTTCACAGTGCAGTGTTTTGTACCTCCTGCCATGCTCTGGGGTGAAACACATTACACAGCATAACACAGTGGATCCTGCTTCAAGGTACAAAGCAAAATCATTGTGTGATCTACTCACCTGTCTCACACTCCAGTTACATTGTTTTAGCCAGCACAGATGTTCAGCTGTGCTGCCATGTAGTATCCTTGAGGATCTCTTAATAAATTCCCTTTAATCACTGTAATTTAATTATTCTGCAAACTGCAGTCTTCTAGGAAGAACTAGACATCCTTGCATAACCATGGCAGTGACCATTTTTTGGTCCCCTGTAACTATGGCTAGGACACTTTCTTTCATGGCCTGGAAATTGCCATGTTTATGGTGATAAGAACAGAAAATATTGCTGGAAGCTTTGAATACTCTGTGCCAAGCTGGTCTTGAATTAAATGTAAACAAAAGCCACCTGATTGAGGCACCTTCACTAATAGGAATGTTTATATTATCATGCATTAATTATTAGTGTTTGAACTACAAGATGCGGTATGGATCTTCAGCAAATACCTGCAGACACATTTATGCTACTCACTGAATAAAATGATGGTCCTCCTCTATATGTCAAATGATCTTTCTTTCACATGCATGTATATATGTGTGTGTATATATAGTATACATGTGTAAGCACCACAGTGTACAGTGTCTCAGTGATTTCACCTTTGTCATGTTCATCTCCTATCAGTCACAGCAGAATGCTCTGGTGGGTCAAAAGGCCTTGGAATTGAAGTCAGGTTCTTGTCCTAGGTGTGAATTCCTGGCCTCTCCAACTCACTTCCAACACAACCAACTAGTCCAGAGACAAATCTTTGCTCTGTAGTGCTGCATCAAGAAATCAAGCTTATCTCCAGGTCAGAATTACTGCTCCATCTGTAAGCAGCAGCTTGGGCCTGTTGAATGTGGTTAGTGCCCTACATCTCTCTGTCCATTCCCTTCAAGGAAAGTTGCGCCCTCATTGCCACTTCTCTAGAAACACGTGCTGACTTCTGACATGTTTGAATTCTTCAGACTGTACCTTGTGTTCCATATCTGTGCTGGCATGCCTCTTACTCCTCATGCCTTTGCTCCTCCTAGGCATTTTTGGGTGTTTGAGTGCTTCTCAGTGTCTGCCAGAGCCTCCACAGTGGTGGCTCACCAGGATCCCAGCTTGCCAGAGACTTTGCTCCTTTTTTCCCCCTTTTTTACTCTTAACCCCTTGTGCAATTTTCACTCCACTCCCCATATCCCTGCTCTCTTCAGGCACCTCCACAGAGCTCAATCCCCCCTGAGAGAGGCAGCTCAGGGAAGGCAGCCCCATGGGCAGCAAGCATGACTTTTCCCTTGCCTACGAGCACAACTGAGTGTCTGGGTCACAGCAAAGCCCCAGAGCCTTCCAGCAGCCACAGCCTGCTCTGTGCCCTCAGTCTCCTGAGCAGAGACAGCTATAAAAAGCTTTTTACTCCACGAGTTGATAGGCGCTCGCCCCGGATCACCTGTGGAACACTGCTATGGGATTTGTAAGCTGAGCTGTAATTAACTTAAAAAGCATATAAAAAAAAAAGTAAAGGAAAGTTGCAGGATTTGAAGCAGGAAGCCTCATGAAAGGAGATTGCATATTTAATTTGCTCTGTCAGACAATAAGAAGATCAAATGATTTAAACAGTTGATGTGTTGTGAAAACACATCCTGTCGCAGCTGGGATGTGGATGGAGTCCTAATCATTCATTTCCCCTCAGAGTCATTCCCCCTCTGTTTGCTGTGACACCATGGAGTTTGGAGTTTAATGTGCTGGTAATTGAAAGATGCTTCTCTCAATATATTTCAAGACAGAATTTTCAGAGCAAGAGACCCATTGTATTTTCAATATGTGAGATAATGCCATTAATTTCTTGTACCCCAGTTTTGTCCTTTGCCTTGTCCCCTTGGTAAATCATTAGTAACCTTTGTTTACGGCTTCAGTTTTTTATTCATATCCTGCTTCAATTTTTTACCCATATCCTGGTTTTCTCCCCCTCCTTTTTGCTTTTCTCCAATTTTTTCTGCTTCTCACCATCTTTTCTTTCCCCTTTGAATCCAGCATCCCAGGAAGTTCAGTGAGCATGCCCTGCTCAGTATTATTCATGCAGGTGTCTTATAGGACTCTTTTAAACATGCTGTGAGGAATTGAGTTCACTCTTGGGCAAAGGTTTCTGAGGAAGGTGACTTTTATTACTCAGATTCACTCTGCAGAATACAGATAAACTTCAGTACTCCCCTCTAACCCTCCGTCCTCTTCTAGCACTCCCAGCACAGAGAGTTATCTTCATTAACAAGTTCACATCAGCACATCAGTACCCACTTGCAGCACCAGTGGTCAATGATCACACGTTTTACTCGCTCTGTGAGATGAGCTAAACGAGGAAGTTACTTCCCCTGGTCAAAAACATCCTCTTTCCTTAATGGAACAGCTTAATTATTCTTTCTTTCTGCTGGTCCTGGGGGACAGATTATTGAAGACAGATGGGCAGAGAAGTGTGCATACATTAGCGGGTGAGGCTGGATGTAGCCGTTCCGTGGATGGGGGGGCCGACAGCTGCACGGTCACATCCAGACACCCGGGAAATTGCCTGAGCCTGGGGAGTGTGTGGAGCACTGGTGACCCCGTGTTGCTCTGATGCCTTCAGCTGGGGGCCCACGGTGGCACATGTGCCTGCACATGAAATCCTGCATGGCCCTGCAGGCTTGGCCATGGCCATCAGACCTGTGCAGAGGTGCAAATCACACAGACATGACTTCTTAAAAAAGTCATCTCTTTGCACCAGCCTCATGTTCTCTCTTCCCTATTGCTTTGTGACAGTCTTTCAAAATCTATGTTATTGCTGTCTCTTTTGGTGCCACTGGTTCCTGTCCTTCTGCAAACTCTCTGAAGCTGCTTGTCTGGAAGGTGGCATTGCCTTCTTGTGAACAGGGAAGCTAGCAAGGCTGCCATCAGAGCCCAGCTGAGGAGAGGAACCTAGATGCTTGATGCTCAGTTTCTACAGGTGGATTTTGGGCTGTGCTGAGTGAAGAAATGTGATACTAATGTTTCATGTTTAAGGACAAATCCAGAATGATGATAACTATATACTGATCCCTGCTGTGACCGGCAGGATTTCTACCATTCTGGTCCCAACACTAATATAAAGCCTGTCCTTCAAGTCTGGCAGGTCATTAAGGAGATTTTAAAGTGTCTAGATAATTTAGGAACAGAAATTCCATTGGCTGTAGGTTGATATTTCTTGGCCCATTTACCACTATTTAAAATTGGTGGCATTTTTTGAATGACCTTCTTGGATGGTGTCTCACTTGAACAACAGTGGTAACCATCACTTGTGTGCAGCTGAAACAAGGCTCGAGTCACACAAATTCTCCCCACGCTGTGTTGGTAACTAGAGTCAGCCACTGCAAAGTCTCATAACTAACATCAAATATTCAGCGGTCCTGAGGGGGACTCAGCTATCCAGATCTAAGATCTTACTTGTGCTGTGAGATGGCTTCAGTGCCTCTCTATAAAAGTGCAACTATGCTTTGATAGTGCAAATGATCAGGATGGTGAAAGTGCATGTGATCAGGATATTAAGTGCATCCATTGCACTGGTGAGGGGGCCCCAAATTTTTTTCCAGAATGCATCTTGGGAGCCCACTGGCTCATCACTGAGTGGTGGTGTGTAAGAAATGTGCTTCATGTGTGACATGTGTGACATGACACAAAGAATCCTTTATTGGGAAACTCCTTGGGATGGAGGGGCCATGCTCCTTCTTGTCTCAGTGCAGCACCTAAAACCAGTTTCCCAAGCTGTAACTAGGATTATGACAAAAGGCAACCAAAAGAGCAGATACACTAAGAGTTAGCTCAGACAGTAGCAGTGCTCTCTAGCTAGTGAGCAAAGCCAAATACAGATTGTCAGCCTTCCTTTTTATTTTTCCTTTTTTTTTTTTTTCTTTCTATTGAGAGGACCCCATGATAAGTGGTTTCATTAATCCTCCCACAGAGATAGTTAGAAAACTTTGAAATAAAGTCAGCTGCTGGAAACCCTGTCTGGAGTCTGCACACCCTAATTTGCATTTTGATGTCTGTGATTTAACTGAAGGCACAGGTTGTCACTGCCAAATATCCCTCGCCTACCGAGGGATATACAAGGTAGAACTGCCCAAAGCAGCCTGACTTATGAGGACTGCCACAGCAACACAACCAATGCATCCCTAAACATTTAGTAATAAAAAATCTGTTGTTCTTTAGTCGCCAGGATTTAACAAGCCTAATCCCTAGGAGAGGTGATAAAAATTCATTAATCTAATTAAATACTTCTTATTGCCAAAGTGACTTTGTAGAGGAGCTTTGCTGAAGGATAAGTGCAAAGTAAAATGGAGTCCCAGCAGAGAAACAAACGTTAGACTTCAGCAAGCTGGTACACGCTTCATTAAACTCATAATTATCCTTTGGTTCTAAGTAGCTGATAATATTTAATGAGTATCCAAGATAATTTAAAGAAAATGTTTACTAATGAGGAACAAACAGTGCTATGGAAAACTGATATCTGGGGTACCATAGCCATGTATCTTACCTGTATCTTGTGTTCTTGCTTTTGAACAAGAGATTCAAGTGTTCTTTTCCAAACTGTTTTAGTACTGGCTGGTGTTGCTGGTTTCACCGAGCTCCCCTGTGAACTACAAGGCACCCAAGGGAGAAAAGGATGTGCTGGGGAGCAGGCAGGCTGTGAGGGATGGCAGGCAAAATAAACCTGAGGGGCCTGAGCACAGACTGGGGAGTAAGGATTGGGATCCCTCAGTGATGTCAGGGGGCAGTTTGACTAGGATTCTCCTAAACATTAACTTCTGGGTTCTAAATTGTGATGGAACCTGATTTTTGGCTCCTTGTGGGAGGTTTGTCTGGTCAAGGTAAATGCCCAGCAATCTGTGTAGCTTTTATTATTAAATTTAATAGAAGAATTATTTGACTCCTGACAACCTACATATCATCTGTTGGCAAGTGAAGCAGGATAGCCAGCCAAGCACTGGCCAATTGCTTTCCTCCAATATTCCTTTACAGGGATTGGTTTCTTCTCCACTGGGGACGTGTGGCTTCCAGATCAGAATATTCTGTGTTGGAGACAGTGTGTTTTCTTTGTGCTGGCATCCTGCAAAGATGCAGCTGTGTATCTTTCTAGGACAGAGGAGCTGATCTATATTTAAAAGATGTCAGGAAAGAAAATGAACTGTTTTGTGTGGATGCTAAGGTGATGAGAAGTAGAAAGTGAATGTGTGATGAGGAGGGGCTCACCACTGGAGAGTGAGCTGAACCCCTATCCACCTCTTGTGAGTGCTTTGCTTCTGCTCGGGCAGCAGCTACATCCTCCCTCCCCATCCTGGGAGACCTGACCCAGCTCCCTCTTGCTGGCTGGCTCCCACTCCTGTTTGCAAACATGCTGCTTTGGCATGTCTGTTGTGTTTGCTCCCCCACAGCAGAGTGCCCAGAGTGAGCTGTAATGACTCAAATCAGCATTGCCACACCACAGCATTATTTATTTTATGTGCAGCAGCCAGTATAAAAAGAAACAACCTGCATTTCCTGTGCCTGGCTCTCAGTCTGCTGTTTCCCTTGGGATGCGAGCTAGCCTGATTTGTCACTGATGGATCAATTTCTGGGAGCTGCCATTACTTTTACTAACACCATGTCCCTCCCTGCTCAGTGAGGTTGTCCAACTGAAGTGACACAACCCTTCCTTAAGATAAGGGTGGTTGTGCCCAGTTTGAACAGTACCAAACTTAATATGTGAGTTTTTGGGTGAATATCAGCTGCTGAGCTCTCTAAAGTCATCGAATGCTTTCCTGCAGTGTGTGGCAAACCCCGATAGCAGCCAACACTTTGAAACCAGATAGCAAACAGCAGGGCAGAAGCAGGCATAAATACAAAATTAATGTAGGTATTTCTCACTTTCATCATAGCAGAAAAACAGCCTCTTTTCCAAAATGCCTGCATATAGCCTTGTGTCCTGATGGCGTACGTATATTATTGCAGGGATTTTGGTGCTGGAATGAAAAGAAATGGGGACTGTGTGGATTAGGAGACCACATGCATGTGCCTATTTTATGGCTGTGATTATCTTTGTGAGGTGCTTAAATGCTGCAAGTGTAGCATCCTATAAATGGGTGGGCAGATTAGATTAGATCTGCAGTTCTCAGCAAGGGAGTTTATACCTGCTTGGCTCACTTGGAGGCTGAGTTTCTCTTTAAATGCAGTATTGCTAGCTGTTTCTTATGCCCTTTATCAACTGAGCTTCCAACCGGCAGCCTCATAGGGCTTGATGCTGTATCTTTGATCTCAGATAGATTTTTGTATATAAAATAATATTTCACACCAGCTTTGCAAGATGTTATGTTAATTCATTGGCTGTCTGCTATCCTGGCTGCTATAAACACAATAAATACAGCATAAGGAATATATAAAGTAACACCCATCCATGCACCCAGTCTTGCTCCTGAAGCGAAATCCAGGGCAAACCTTTCATGTGGGGGAAGGGAAGGATTTTCTTCCACATCTGTATGTATCAGATTTTCAATTTTTGCCTGATGGAAGCCTGATGATTTCAGAGGGGTTGAAAAATAGCTGGTGCTTGGTCCATAATGTCTGTGCTACTGTTATATCACAGTGCTCCACTGAAGCCAGGACTCTCATTCAGACAGATTGGCAGAATGCCTGGACTCTTTTTTTTTTTTTTTTTTTTTTGTTTGTTTGGTTTGTAAGCAGGAATTGAGTAAATTGCTCTTTTGCAATATTAGTAAACTAGTAAACCTTGCCACTGGTCATTGGCTTTCAAGCAGGAAAAGTATCCTTGTGACAGCTGCCTTTCCTGTCTTTGACAGCAGCCCTGCAGTTCAGTTTCCCATTTTGCCCCAGAAGATTCCAAACTAGCCAGCGGTCATCAGCCCATTGGAAAGAAACTGCCTGTTCACATTTGGAGCATACAGGTATGGGAATGAGAATGGCTTATGCACCTCTTCTTGGAGGCAGGGAAGGAGTCATAAAATTGTCCCAGCTTTTTACAAGTTGGCTCCTTTCAAATTCCAGAACACCCTTCCTATTCAGCATCTTACAGCTGAGCAGGTATGTTGATGTGTTTACAACTACTGTGAAGGGTAGAGTTAAGTGTAACACTGATGTGAGCTTCAGAGCTCAGTGTAATATAACTTTACCCTTGTGAAATGCAATTATTTCAGCTCTTGTTTTTAAATAGTTGTTTTTCTCAGTGTGAAAGCTAAATCACATAACATAACGATGCTATTCATAAAAGTAGGAGGTTTTTGTTCCCAGCAAATTTGCTTTGATTTTAAAGGGGAAATCAAATGTAAACATTTTTTTTCTTAAAATGTACAAGTACTACATAAAACAATAGATAAAAATGCCTTTCAACAAACCAGCCCATTCAAGCAAGTCTAAAAGGAGTACCTATTCCTTTTGTTTCACATAAATACATGAGGTAAGGAGTAGCACAGTTTAGAGCTTTCTGATACATCTAATTTTCTCTTTGCCACAAAATTGTCATTGGTTTGAGTGAGGAAATACTGTGTAATAGCATTTAAAGTAGATTGTGGTTATAGGCTTAGGGCCTTATCCTGGCTCTTATTCTTAACTCAAGGTGTTTCAGTGAGGTGGTGTTTGAAAAAATGTGACTACTGTCCTGTCCTGTTGGAAGCTAAAGTGTGTTGGAGGACTGCTCATGGGTACCTGCTTCCAGAGAGGTGCAGTGTGTGCTCTGCCCCTTGCCTGTTCTGCTTGCACCAGATGGGCTGTTGAGAGCTGGAAGGCTTTGTGTGGGCTCTGATGACCACCCCAGCTCACACAGGGAAGCAGCAGTCGAGGTAACTGCAGCAGTGAGTTTGTAGAAATACAGATAATGAAAGAAAAAAAAGCCTTCTGGATGGTTTTTTTATGCTGACATGAAAAAAATACAGCAGTTTCAACTCTTTGAGCCTAAAACTCTGCATCCAAAGTACCCACAAACTGGAATTTGATTACAGTGATGAAAACATAAGGAGAAAATAGTAGAATATTAATAAAAAGTTGAAACTTCAGCTGAGGAATAGATCCTTCTTCTTACCTCAAAAATTAACCCTTTGATGTGTTTTTCATAGTTTTGTATATAACTTCTGACTTCCACAATTGAGATTTAATTATAATTCTGCCAAAGTTTCAAAGGTAGCTTTTAAAAACAGCCATTGTTTTAGTAGGACAGGTTGAAGGGAAAGTCTTTCTCCTCAATAATTTATGAAGAGCACATATTAAGTATCCGGTGTATGCCAGGTAATTGCACTGAGATACTAGGTTTTCACACTAGGTAAACAAATAACTATAATGGAAACCCAGCTGATTAATGGTCAGCTAAGAGTAACTGTAAGCAGTGGGCTTCAGTTCCAAAACCCAAGAGAGTTTTTGGGGCTAGAAAATAGCTGCTGTGTATGAGTAGACAGAAGGTTGCAAGGTTTGCTGAGATGGAAACTAGAACCCTGTAAATAGGAAGGCCATAGAAGGGCAGAGGAAAAGATAGAGGATACTGATGTGTGAGATGTTCTCACACCACTCAAAGATTAAAAATTGGTGTGGATGATGGTTTGTGTGTTAAACAGGGTGGCAAAGTTGATCTGATAGCCTTGTCTCTGAAAAGTTTGAGCAAGAAGGGAAAATGCTTTGTTTATGTCTGCACCATGGACAAGGGTAACAATGTGCAATATGCTGTGTTCATCCAATCGATATAAAGTCTGTCTGTACTAAAGTCTTTGTATAGCATAAGAACTGGGTATAGAGATATACATTTTATTTCACTGTCTGGTTTTTCCTCCTCTGTTTTCCTCCAGCACTTTTAATATCTCTTTCCATTCAAACTTTTATCCCATTGGCTGGGGTCATAAGGAAAAAGGGAGCACAGCACAGAAAAACTGACCATATTCAGCAACCCAGATGCTCTTTTCAGCCCTGCCACCAGCTCACTGAGCAGGCTTGGGCACATCAGCCTCCCTGCCTGCAGCCTGGGGCCAGCACTGCTGCTCAGCACCCTGGGATGGGCTGGTGAGCAGCACTGCATCAGCCCTGGCTTCATTCCATCTGTTATTAATGATGACCCCGAAGGACTGAAAGGAAGCTGCCTCTGCTTCCCTTGTGGGTCACTGACACACTGGTGAACTCAGTTTGTTTTCCAGCATCAGGTATCTGTGGCCGAAGCCTTGTCCTCTCCCTGGCCATTGGCAGGGCAGGGGGGCTGGAGGGAGCCTCTGGCAGCAGATGCTGTGCACGTGGGACAGCGTATGGTCTGTGCTGCAAGTGCTGCTGCAAGACAAACCTGAAGGCTTTACAATGCCACTCGTGCATTTCATATGGAAAGTGTGTTCATATTGTTGGAAGAATTGAGTCAAACTAACCTGCAGCAGGGATGTATTCATTTTTGCATGTAAGACTTCACAGCTGTTATGTCACGGGCACAGCATAGCATTCTCTCAAATTGTTTGTAATTCAGCATTTAAAATGATGTGGTGGTGTTAGTTAAGCAATTATCAAGACCTCAATTCCAAGGCACAGGGGTTCCAGGTTATAGGTCTCGTGAGTTTTATTTACTTTAATTCATGTCAGCTCATTATCAACCTCATCAGGGAGTGCAGACTTAAAAGTAAGCCTGGATCAGTCATTATTCTAGGTACACATGTGGATTAAGGGTCTTTTCATCTGTACAGTTTGGGAAAGCAGAGCAGAAATCTATATTGTTTCACTTTCCATTATTCAAATTTGTAAAATAATTTTTAGATGAGTCAGGGAGGCCATGGAGATCACTAATAACATCTCTTGTATCAGAAGTAATTTGGTTTGTAACTCTCTATGATCAGATCAAATAATCCTTTTATACCTGACCAAAATTGCTTTGTAGGGTTCATGTGCTATCGCTAATAATTATCATCACAGTGTGTCTTTGAACTATTAGGCATTATGTTATACACATTTTTATGATGAGGGTGTTAGAACTAGAGACCTTGTGTTTCTTTTTGATGGATTCCCTGAAACACAAGTACTTTTCCTAAATTGGACACAAGTGTGTCCACTATTGGAATCTCTTGGAAACTACAAGTCAGCCTTCAAGTTCAGAAAGATGTCATGGTACCTTCATGACCCCAGCCTCCTTTTTCTGCTGCAAGTGTCCACTCAGTTAGACTTAGTCTTACTGACTTCTCTTGGTAAGGATAACAACCAACTTTAAAAAACAGGTAAGCTGGTATTTAACTGATCACATTGTGTCAAAGCAAGAATGCAGAATCTCTAAATTACCGTGGGAAAGTGTGAACTTAAACTTTAGTTCTTTTTTCTTTTTCCTTGGTAAAATTGTGGGCAAACTTCTTAATCTTTGTTAAGTTATGTCTCTGTCCCTAGGGATTTCTTGCTGCATTAAATCTCTCAGCTATGTTTCTCATTTGGGGTATCATTCTGCACAGGAGGAGAAATATGATTCTAGTTCCTTCTGGAAAGCTTCACTTTATTCAGATTTCAACATAAAACATAGTAACTGTTGGTGTGCTAGTCAAAATTTTGTAATTTATCATCCCTGTGCTAATGAGTACTGAGGTGTAGGCTTTTCCTTCCCCCTTCCCTCACATGTTGATCCAAATCCTGTAAAATACAAACTATTTTGTAATTTTAACCACTACATTCATTTCAATACAAGACTGGCATCCCCGTGTGTGTTTATGAGATGCATCTGTCACTGTGACATTATACCTTGCATATTTTTGATAAGGCTTCTACTCTGGGGTCCCCCCTGGGATTTTGCAGTCCTCTGATAGTGGATGAGCAGACCCTGGATGCTGAAGCCTGCAGCTGGTCAGACTGCTGAATTCTAGGTGCTAGCTAGAACAGGATATTTAAGCCTTATGCATGTCATAACAATGAGGGCAAATAAGAGAAGCCAGTATAATGTACTTAAAAGAAAAAAAAAGGATTACAACTTTTTTTTTCCAGGGGCAGGGAATTGCAGAGTTTGAGGGCTGCCTGAGTCTGGCTCCTGCCAGCTTTACCTTTGAGTTAAACAGCCAAAGTGTCCTATTTAAAAGCAGATGTACAAATGAGGCAGGTTGGGAGAGATCATTTCTCTGATAATCTGGAGTCAGGCCATTTAGGCCTTAGCAGATTGTAACTGATATCTTGATTTTCACCAGGAAGAAAATGGGTGGCCAGCACAAAGTAATGAAAGGCTTTATTACCATGCGGTACCTTAGAAAGCTCCTTCATTGTACAGTGACAAAGAACTAAAAATTGCTTAATCAGATCAATCTAAAAAGGAGAAAAAAAGTAAAAAAATAAACAAACTTTGCCAAGAGCTTGAAGACAGAAGTAGAAAAAGGCACAGGAGGTCCCTTCCCTCCCTTGTCTTTTGCTGCTCAGCAACTCTTGCTCTGAGGATCCCTCAAGAGGGTACCTTTCTGTTCTCTGTCTCTGTGCTCATCCCAAAGTGCAGATTCTGCCTCTGCTAAGTTGATCGCTCCCGGGTTTTATCTTGTTTGCAGCAGAAAAATAGCAGGGAAGACAATCAGGGAATAAATGGTCCTGTAAAGGTTGCAGAGTCCTGTTGTGTGGGAGAGCCTCAGCACCAGTTCCTGGTGCTTGTTTTCCTTCACTTTTTGTGGAAAAGTATGTCAACGGATGTCAAGGTAAATTCTTCTCTTCCTCTCCTTCCTCCCTTCCCCCCACCTCTCCTCCTTCAAGTCTGTCTTTGTGTCATCTCTTCAAAGTACACTACCTGTAAAATATTGATTCACAGCAGGCTGAGCTGCCAGGTTTAGATTTCTTTTTCACTGGCAGCAATAATAAACTACTACAGACAGTGCAGGCTCAGTACCAGCCTCATCATTGCACCACAAGCACATCGGTCTGTCTTATGCGTGACTCAACATAATGAAACAAGGATCCAGAGGTATCTCAAAAGGAAGAGGGAACTGAGAAACAACCACAGGGGACATCAAAGGAGCCTAAGGAGGATGTAAGCTGAGGATGTAGCAAGTGCCACCTTAAACAGCAGTAACAGCAGCTCTGTTTATTCAAAATAACTTGTCAGAAAAAAACCCAATACAATAAAACAACTGGTGCCACTTGAGATTGGAAACCTAGAATAAACAAACTCTCTGTCTCCTCTGTTCAGCTAAAAAACAGGAATACCACCCACTCCTAGCTATCTTCATAGTCTTTATGTTGTTGGAAAAAAAGTGTCAGGAATGATTACAGGAAGGCAAAAAGACCCTCAATAGCTTATGGCAGTGCTATGAAAATTGTGCCTGGTGGGAACAGTGGATCGACGTACGCAGTGTATGAAATGTATTCCAGTTTGATCAGAGGCAAGAGTTTCTTGCCTTATGAGCCGTACAAAGAGTAAGGAAGAGGTTTTGGTGTAAACCAGGGTCCCATGCTGGCACTTCCCTCTTTGGTGTGTACTCACTGGAATGCTTGAAGACTCAAGTAATAAAGCCAGGCAAAGGACAGATGTAAAATATTCTTTACTGAGGGGAAAAAAGATGGAGCAGGGTATTATTTTCCTTGCTGTAATATCCATATAAATACTGTTTTCTTTATACTTGTATTTTCTTTAAACTGTGACTGTTCTGAATAGTTCTCATGCAGAAGCAAATCGGAAATGTCACATGATCTCTTCTACACTTTCTGCCACTTGCCTGACATTTAAAAATGTGGAGGAAGAGGAAACAAACAAGCAATGCCAATAAATTGACAGGAACAGTCAATGACTCCAGCTTTGCATTCTTGTTTTCCTGAAGTTTTCAGAAAGCAGTGGTGGCTGCCTTGACATGCAGTGCTGAAGCTCTGAATGGCTGTGGCACCCCACAGCTTTCACCCTTGGGATCCTACGCTTCCAGTGGAGCCAGAATGCATATTTGAGCCCAGATGTTATAGTTCTGCAAATTGTCCTTGATCCCCTGAGCTTTCAGGCCACCCCTTTGGAACCCCTTCCAGCAAGGGACTCAGAGAAAACAAGAAGCCACTGCTGCAACGTGGCCAGTAGCTTGGAAATTTGGCTGTGTCCAAACAGATATCAATAACTGAGGGGCTTTGAAAAGCACTAAGAGGAGGGATATTGCCTGGATTTGGATATCCTCAGATGTCTGTCCTAGCCAGCCACTCCAGCAGGAGCTGAGGAAGAGGAAGGGGAACACCCAGGGCTCATTGTTTAAGAGAGAGGTACCTGAAAATGTCACACACAGTGACATGCATGTAAAAGCCTGGCTTGGTGTAAAGTACCCAGAAATTACAATCTGTGTTCCCAAAATAATGAAGTTAATTTAAAAATATTGAGATTTTAAAAATAACACATAAAAAGGACTTAGTTTCAAATACTTTGCAATTTTCTAAGATCATGTTTCCAGCATTTTTCCATGCTCACAGGCCCTGGAAAGGCAATTATCCCTAGCAAAGTTGGATTTGCTATGGATGTCTTGCTTCCCTCTGCTACAACTCCCCGGTATCTCTCCCATAGTGTCACCGAGTCGTGTTACCACTGCTCCTCCTTGTGTCCCACAGTCCCCTCAGTGCCAGGTCAGCCACAGGCTGCTGGGATTTGTGACCAATTGGTGGCTACAGAACTCACACTGTGTGGCAGCAATTTGTGCCTCTCCTCTTTTCCCAGACACAGATTTTCTCAAAGCTTCTCAGGACACCATATCTTTGCAAACTTTCTGTGCTCTGGCTGATGGGATCAGAAGCTGCAAAGGAACAATGGTGTGTAAACATCATCCTATGCACTGAGGCTCTTACCAAAGACAAGCCCACTCAGTTCTGGGGTAAACACTTTTTCCAAGATTCAGGTCTCAATGATAAAAATAAAGCCAAGAGGTAGAGATGATGCAGTTATAATTTCTCTCTGGCCCTGCCTGCTACCTTTATGGATTCTGTGTTCAATACAAATAATCTCGTGCCCGATTTTGTCACTGTCATTGCTGCTGAGCGGTGCAATAGAGCTGCTGCCCTGCCTGGCAGAGCAGGTTTTTCTTCCTGCATCCACACACCATTACTCATGGGTGCAGCTTCTCTCAGGGAGGAGGGATTGCTGCTGCAGGAAACCATCCTCAGAGGAGCCAGGGTGCCTCTATCAGCAGTGCAGGAGCTCCTTGGCTGGACTGGGTTCCAGCACTGGTCCCCATTTGATGGACCCCACCCTGGGTCTGCCCGGACCATTGTCACCACCCCACTGGGAGCAAGGGGCAGGATTGGAGCCTTCTGGGTCAGGACCACCTTCATGCAGGCACGCAGCAAGAAAGGAATAACACAGACGTGCCCATGAAGCCACAGAGGAGAAAACAAGATTAGAGATCCTGTGTTTGTAGTTGTCTTATTTTGGCGGCATTTTGGATGAAACCTACTCCCAGTTTAGGGATAGTCCAACATCTGGGTGTCCATTACCATTTCTAACCGGGTCTCCAGATAAATAGTTGTGTGGAAATCCATCTCTGACACAGAAATTTCATCCTGCATGCTGCCAAAGGTACAGCCTTAGGAGGGGTGAACACAATAGATCCCTCCATTGCCCCTCTAATCCTTTCAGTGCTGTGCAGTAGGCTCTCAGCAGATAAAGCAACTGCACCCAGATTTATTTTTCAGTATCACTTTAATAAATATGAGGATGGCAGCAGTTGTCTTCCAAGGCATGCTCTCCAGTGTGACCTCCTTTTTTATCATGGGCTGTAAACTTGGGTCTTCATTTTGTGTCCTGCTCAGCAGTGAGCACTCTGCTGTCAGTCAGGGAAGGATGCTGGCAGGGAGCAGCAGAAGATGGTGCTGCTGTCAGTCCTCTGTAAAGCGAAGTGGAGAGCTCAATGCAAGCATTTCCCTCTCCTTCACTCTCAGACACAATTCAATGCCTTGCCACTGGCAGGGTTCTACTGAGACCTTTCTGGGGGTGATGTAAATCACGTCAGTGCTCCCAGCCCTCTTCACTGGAGCAGGTGGGAAAGGGCAACACAAGCACTGTTCCCTCCCTTGGGCAGACCAGGTCAAGGAAACAGCGGTTAGCTCCTTGCTCACGTGGAAAGGGAGGTGGTGCAGGATGCAGGAGAGGTGGGCTGGGCTCCTCGGTGGGCTCATAATGTTTTGTCTCAACTCTCGAGGCTGCCCCTAAAGCAAGGATTTCTATTTCATCTGTGCTTCAGCCACCACAAAGATCCTTGAGATTCAAGAGAATGGTAAACAACTTAAGATCAATTCAACAATTGGTAAACAACTTAAGATCTGATAGCTCATTTTTAACCCTTTGCCTATACCGTTCACTTCTCATCACTGCACCTGGGCCCTGCTGAGTGGGAGGGGGGATCTGGTGGATGGGGCGAGAGAATGATGTGATTGTGTTGCATCACTCCTGGAGAGGGAGAATTGCAACTCTCAAAGACCAGTGGCACTGAAGATTTGTTACATTTACCTTTTGTCTGTATTACTAGATTGCAAGTTGCACTAAAAGAAAAAGGAAAAATTCTTGAGGAGCTATGCAAGTTAAAAAATTGAATCAGAGCAACACATTCATAATGGAGATGTTACCTGTTTAATTGCAGGCAATGTCGAAGTTAGTCCCTGCCTGTGCTCCATCCCTACTTGGCAGGGAAGAGCCCTTACTTTTCTGTTCCAGCTTTCCCATTTCTGGTTTACAACATCAAAGCTTAAAGAGCTGTGGTTCTCCCCCACTAAAAAAAAACCAAAACCAACCAAACAAAACCAACCAACCAACCAACCAAACAAAAACAAGAAAAAAGAAGCCACAAAGGAAAAGGAAGAACAGAAAAGGCAAGTTCCAACCTTTTTCTTTGAGCGTGTCTGTCCATTTACTTACTCTTCCTGTCTACTCTTCCTTCCCTGCATTTTTAATAAGGCAGCATAAGCATCCTTGAGGGATGCTCCCTGGTCTGCATTCACTGCCTGATACTCACAGATCTCCTACCACTTTTTTGGCTGGGGTCCATGGGGCAGAAAGCAGGCACAGGCTTCCAGTGAGGATGCTGAGCCTGGATTTAGAGATCCTATTGCTCTAATACAGTGACTGTGAATACACAAAGGAAAGGTAAACAAGCACATATAAAGGAGGAAATCTTTTTTCAAATATTTTTGTAACCACTGTGGCCACCAGGTGCCATCAGGTGCCCACCCAAGCTGCTTGATCTTTCCCCTCTTTGCAGGACAAAGAGAAAACATAAGGATGGCTGGTGGGTTGGGATAAGGACAAGGAGAGCTCACTTGTCAGTTGCCATCATGAGCAAAACAGACTCAACTTAGGGAAATTCATTTAATTTATTAACAAACAAATCAAAGTAGGATAATGAGAAAATAAAACTACGTCTTAATACACCTTCCCTGCACCCCTGACTTCTTCCCGGCCTGAACTTTACTCCCAAATTCTCTACTTTCTCCTCCTCAGTAGTAATGGAGGCTGTAGTCAGTTCATCACACAGTTCCTTCCTCCTCACACTCTTTCCCTGCTCCAGAGTGGGGTCCCTCCCACAAGAAGCAGTTCTCCAAAGACTTTTTCACTGTGATTCCTTCCCATTGGCTGTAGTTCTTCACAAACTGCTCTGGTGTAGCTCCTTCAGGAGCAGATTGCTCCAGCACGGGTTCCCTATGGGGTCACAAGTCCTTCCAGGAGCCTGTTCCAGCATGGACTCCTTTCTCCATGGGTACCCAGGTCCTGCCAGGAGCCTGCTCCAGCACAGGCTTCCCCCAGGGTCACAGTCTCCTTTGGGGACCCAGTGCTCCAGCAAGGGATTCTCTACGGGCTGCAGTGGAAATCTGCCCCATTGAGGATCTCCATGGGCTGCTGGAGCTCAGCTGCCTCACCATGGTCTGTACCAGGGGCTGCAGGGGAACCTCTGGTCTGATGCCTGGAGCACCTCCTCCCCCTCTTTGTCCACCAACCTTGGTGCCTGCGGAGCTGTTTCTCGCACACACTCCCACTCCTCTCTGGCTGCGGTCACTGTTGCATGGTAACTCTCCCCCCACCCCTTCTTACATCTGTCACCCCTCAGGTGCCACCATCATTGCTGACAGGGCTGGACTTGGCCAGTGTGGGTCCGTCCTGGAGCCAGCTGGCATTGGCTCTGTGGGACATGGGGGAAGCTTCTGGCAGCTTCTCACAGAAACCATCCCTGCAGCCCCCACTACCAAAACCTGGCCATGCAAACTCAGTGCAGTATCTCTCTTTCTTTCCTTAAGAATTCATGAGTTTGTCCTAGCAATAATAGTGTGCTTGATCTTTCATCCTTTTTTATCAGTTTATAGCAGATAAGAAGTCTGTCTGATAACTTTAGACTTGATTCAATTTCATATTTTAAAATCTTTTGTGTTTTCTCTGAAGGCCTCATGACTGCTGTCTTTTAAATCCATTCTTGGTTCCGTGCTATAGACATCAAAATTTTGCTCATGATTTAATTCAGAGTCTCTATTCCTTGTTCTCATCAGTCATTAAAAGCTCAGCCATTCACCAGAGATTTGTCTTTTGTGGTACTTTTTGGTCACAGCTTCTTTTTCTCTGAGGAAAGGGTCTCAATGAAGAGCTGTGATTTAAGAATTAAGGCGATGGCTCTGTGCAGAAAGCATTCCAGAAAGCTCTTTTGATTTCCTGTTTCCATATGAGGGCTTTTAAGCTACTTTTTTGGTGGAAATCCTCTATTTTTGATGAAATAGAATTGACAACAGACTTGGCAATGCTGTCTTGATTATAGGGGAAAGTTAATCTTGATTATAAGAAACAGGGCATTTTGTCACTTGTGTTTGTGCTGTTTTATGTTTTTCAGGTGGTAATTGTTCCTCATATTCTTCTCTAGTACAGTAACAAGGAAGAAACAGTATTCAGGCAATTTCTTCTTAAACCCTTTGTATCGCTTATTATTTTTCCCCTATTGTTGACTCCACCACAGTTTCCCCACAGCTGTTTTACAAAGACAAAGCAGTTTTCAGAGCTGAGATGTATTCTTTCATGAGAAACATCCTTTCCCAACCTTTTCCACAGCACTTCCCCTGCTGTTGATGTTACAGATGGATGAAAGCACCATGTGCTGCACTGAGGGCTTCACTGTCCCCTGAGAAGACCTGGAGCCCATGGTACTAATGCAAAGCTAATAGGCAAAGAGAAGTAGCTAAAAACACAAATGAGTGTTAGGGAGGAGCCCTTGAGAGGAAGAAAATTAGAAAAGGTCAAAAGTACAAAATGCCATTTTAGGACAATAACTCTGAAATAAGAAGTAGAAAGATGACCCTTACAATTGCGTGATATATAAAAGCTGGTGAAATCACACCTTGATTTCTGGCTTCCAAGGGGAAGGACATGAGTGCACAGTCTATTTTGAGAGTTTCTTCAAATAGAACAAGCAAGACCATTTGTGTACTGTGTTTTCTTTGCCATTTCACCATATTCCCAAGAAGGCAGCAAGTCCATGGCTAGGTGTTGACATGGTTTCTTTCAACTTGTTAACCCTAGCACTGATCTGTTAAGATTACCTCACAAAACCCATCACAAAAAATAGAACAGCAAGACTGCAAATTGTTGAAAATATTGCAGACAGGGCTCTGCTCCCAGGTGGTGGGAATACTCCAGGCTTACACCACTTGGTTAAATTTAGCCAGAGCATTCATAGGGCATGTCTTTTGAAACTGCCAAACATTAAACAAAGCAGAAATATTGGTACTGTGAATATGCAATGCTAAATGTTCAGGTGCAAAGATTTTTTACTCATTATGAAGTTGTAAAACAATGGGAAATAAGCCACTGAAGAAATTCTGAGCTGAGGGAGGATACATGTCCCTAGAACCTCTCCCCCCAAAAATATCTTAATGGTAAGCAAGAGCGGCATGTAATAGTTAAAAGAATCAAAATCAATATCTTTAACATTTGATGATTGTGTTCTAGGGTATATATGAGAAGGAGGGAGGGAATAAACCAAGTTTTTACTAGGCCAATGCTTTTTTAAACATTTAATTTAGTGTAATACACTCATCACTTGTCAGACACAATGCTGGTCACCAGTGTGACTGAGGGAGAGAAATAGGTTTCATTGCTATCTTGTAAGAACTGTGCTTAGCTATTGTTCTCTGAAACAGCTGTCAGGAGAATCCCTCTGCTACACGGGGAGATGTCAACAGCTGGAATAACTGACATTGTCAGAAGGTGTGGTGCAGTGACTTTCCACTGAATGGACACCAGTGTTGGATATGTTGAAAACGGGGTAGGAGGAATGGAAAATTATGAGGATAGAGTATTGATTGGTTCTTTTCTTACTCTTCTTGCTAGCCCCTAACCTGGTCACTGCCAAGGAACAGAGAGCCCAAGGGTCCTTTGGTTTGCACCTGAAGAGCAGCTCCATTGCTCTGTGTGAAATGTAACTGTCTCAGCTACCGTGACATTTAGAGGCTGTAACTTGCTCAGGCTTCCATGCTCAGTTGGTGCACACCTGCCTGATAAAGTTCTTAATACTTTTCCTTGGCATGTGGAGTCCCCACTCTTTGTCCCAGAGCAACCTGCCCTCCTTCCTAAGGGCAGCACACACCTTGCCCCATATGGGGCTCTGCTAGCACTGCTCACACTCTTCAGTCTCTTTTATACTCCCGCAAGACCAAAGGTTTCCACTAAAACAGTAATCCTGAAAAGCCAGAACCAGGTAGATGAAGTGCTTTGAAACAAAGTGAAAGTCTTATTCCTTTGAGCAAAGGTAGATGCACAGTAAACATTTCAGCATCATCAGTACAGTTTCTGCTACTGCTGGATATTGACTGCAGAAATCTATCTGACCACATAACTGCTTTAACAAAGCATCTCAACTTCAGAAGTGAAACTTGTTTGCTATGCTTCAGCTGGTTCCCAAAGTGAAGCAGATGTTCACACTACTTGCTCTAGCAATGTGTGCCTGTTTTTGCATACCTGTTAGGTCAGTGCTGGGCAGGGACTGGGGTTCCCAAGTGGATGGTTTTGCTGGTGGTGGGGAGGGGCACCAGTTAGGTTTCCCAGTTAGGACACAGTTTGGCTGTAAAAAACTGTGGCTGACTTAGGGGCTGACTGAGAATTGGTGCTGACAGGGTTCACTGCTCTGCATCTGCTTTCCTGGCTCTGATCCCACTGCTCATCCTCCAGTGTGTTTGTGTCAGCCCTATGGGGTTTCTCAGGAAGGTGTAGAGCTGTAGCTGCAAATGCTCATTACTTGTTGTAGAGGCCAAATTGATTGCTGCTGAAGATGGCACTCATTGCCATCACAGTTTAAGCCTTTTGTGCATCAGAGGAGGATTATCAGAAAAATTACAGTATGCTTTCTAAGCTCAAAACTTTCATAATTCTTTGAAAAGATCCCATTCAAAGATGTTTTCTCTGTACTCTCTCTTCCCATTCTAATTACTGTACATGTAACTATGAGATTTCAAAAATAATAGCAAGTTTTTAGGGGCTGCCTATGTGTTTCTTTTCCTGAACTTTGCAGCACTTTGTTTTTAAGAACAGTGCTTTTCTACACCAGCCTATAGGCCAGATCTAAAGCTGCCATCAGTGGCCTTGAGCAGCTCCCAGCAGTGAGACCCCAGGCCCATGCATTCACAAGGTGCCTGCAATGAAAAATGAGTTGCTAGGCCTGCATGCTGAGGTTCCTTGAAGAGAGGTCCTGTTTCCATGACCAACAGAGGCCAGGATTGCTGTTTGCAACAGAGTGGTCACTGATACTTGACTGAAAATTTTGGCAATTTTAATAAAATTGTACCCACAGGAAAGTGATAAATGGGGATTGATCCTTCCTATGAATCTCCACTGTTCAAGCACAGAAATTCTGGTTAGGTGATTTAGCAACAGAGTATTAGATTTCTAAAACTCCTGAGCAATTTCCTAAAAGGCATTACCACAGCTGCCAAACATATAATCCTTTCTTATGGGTTACAATTATCTATTGTTTGTCTGGTGCTTTGGAAATGTAAGAGGCAAAACATGGTTAGAAAGTGTTAATTTTCTAGTGGGACCACTCCAGAGGTGGCACAGCCACCAGGCAGGGCGTTCTGCCTGCTTCCATCCAGCACTGCTGCTGCCAGCTGCTTCAGGTAGCTGTGATGTGAGAGGAACAAAGCCATCCATGGCTCCAGCTGATCCAGAAGAGTGCTTTAGAGTCTCCCACTTCCTTCCTGACATTTAAGTGTGATGTTCTCCCTTCTGCCTCAGCCACATGTAGTGTGTCTCTGATATACTGATACAAAAGCCTCAAACTTTACTGCTATCAACTGTAGATCTCAGAGAAGCCTCAGGAAATGTCCTTAATTATTTAAAAGGAAATCTCTAATAATAATAGCACGCTATCTGTGATTAAGTGAGCAGTGGCAGCATGATAGATTTTTTTTTAAAGGCATTGAAGGATAGCATGGTGGATCCATGAGGGCCATGAAAGTCATCTGATAGAATAGCTCTGGATTGTCCAGAGACTTTGTATAAAACAGCCACGGAGTAAACATTTTGCACATTTCTGAGGTTTAAAGAGAATATAATGCTTGTGGAGCTGATGACTGGTGGCAGCAGTCACAGATATCACCCCAGTTCACCCTGCTTGGCTGTGTCTGTGCCAGTAGGCCAGCATGGTTTGGCAGGAGCAGGTAGGTAATGTTACTGAATGGTGCCAAAACCTTCCATTCACCCTACACTGGTTTAGAGGGCATTATCAGGTCTAGAGCCATGGACTGAATGCCCACAGTGCTGGAGACCATGAAATGCCTCTCCCATGGAGTAAATCTGCTCTGGGCATGAGCTGTGGTGAGAGCCAGAGCTCCGTAAGTGGAGTGCAGTGGGAAGGCTTACGGTGAAACCACCCTCTGGATCTGAATAGAGAGGCTGATGTGGACTCATCCTTCTCCTGCTGAATTGGTGGTGCAGGCATCCTCTCATCTGTGATGCTTTACATCCCCCTGGCTCAGTATTCTCTTAGGTCTGGAGAAGCCTTTGTCCTGGAATGCTAGTGCAATGGCACAAAGGCTGTCTAGGGCTTGGTCATGTCTGCTCTCATGTCTTGGTCTCTGTCATGTCTGCTGGAAATATAAATGTCTAAACACTCACTAATAAAGAGAAGTGGAATTGGTCATCACAGCACCAGGGCCTTCCAGAAAGGGACTGTTACCAGAAATATTGCAGCAAATGGGATTGGCAAAGGAGATAGGAGGTTCTTCATTTGAAAGTGTTATGAATACTTGTGGGTATTAAAAGAGTCTTTCATAAGATTGATATAGAGCAGATAGAATTAATACTCCTTCTATCATTCTCTTGATCTTTTGTAACTCCAGATTTCCCCAAATTCACTGTTGCTTGTAAATTTGTAGGCATTACATCAGATATCATCAGGATGATGCTATTATTTCATTTAAAGTCTGGCAAACAGAAACCTATTTTTAAACAGCTTGGGATAAAATAATGATGATGATGATAATAATAATAATAATAATAATAATAGTAGTAATAATGATGATATTAGTAACCACCTGTTATTATGTACTACTGTAAACAGAAGGGAAGTGAAAACATTTTGCCCAGAAGTTCACAGTACAATATGGGAACAACTACTTTTAGACTGTGCCTTTCTCAGCAGAGGACACATTTGAAAATTTGAAGCCAATGACCTTAGAGAACTTATATGCATAGCTTGTGAACATTAAGCCCCTTTTACAACATGCTGCTGGCTAGGACAGCATGGCAGGGTCCCACCCCAGACTCTTGAGAATTGATGGCAGTTGTCTCCTAATGAGAAAGGCACAGAAACTCAGCACCGATGTCACGGTGGAGTCCCCACTGAGAATATGACATCAATGGAGAAAAAAGTTCCTCTTTTGGCAAGGTGTATGAATATAAAGGAACTTATAATTGGATTTCCTTAAAGACTTGTAGAACTAACACTCTTACAACTCTTCACATTGAAAGGAAGTTCTTTTAAATTCTGTTAGTTCTCCAGCCTACATTTTATAGAAAAGTAAGATGTGCAGCTTCTGAAGAAAGCCAGGAACAATGAGGTGAGCCGTATTTGCATTCACGAGTTATTCTGTGGTGGCACGTTGTCATCTTTTGTTGAAATATCACAACTTTCAAAAAGACTCCTTTGAAGCTAAAGAATTATATTTCATCTTGTTTTCTAAAAAGTTACACTGAATACACACTTTGAAATGACAACGTGAGATCTGACTGCCCTTTAGCATAGGTCTGTCACCTAAGGTGCCTGTGTTCAAATCAAGGTCATTGTGTTTTCTGTTAGCTGTGGATAGTACACATCACATCACTCTGCATCCACACCACTGGCATCCCAACATTTGGTATGAAAGTCTACAAGATATTCTGTTTGGAAGATGAACAAGAGTGAACTAATAAGGACATTAGATTTAAATACTAGTCTCTGCTTTGAGTGGTTTCTCAAGATCAAAGTTGAAACTGATGCAGGGCTATATGCCATAGAGAATTAATGCTCTGCAAGACTGAAAGAAGGTGTTTTAAATGTGTGAGGTGTGCAGTGCTGAAAGACTTCTGCTGTCCCTAATCAGTGGGACAGTGTGGTCCCAAACTTTTAAGACAAAGCAACCATGGCAGGATTATGAACCAAATGACACCTCCAGCCTGGAAGCAGTTTCTTTCTTTAAAAAATTGAGAACAAATAGCAACAGTTTACAGCCAGTCTCAAAATGAGCATTAAGAATGTATCTGCAGTAGGAAAGCACCTCAGCCACAAATGGGCATTCAAGAACTTGCACGGGGTTGAGATCAGGTTCTCTGAACCACCTGTCTCTCTCTATGGTCTGTAGGTTTTCACCCTGGTGTGCACCAGTGACTAATTTAGGCACAATCAAAAGGTACTTGAAACTTCCAGTGAAGCCCAGTGAGCTGCTTTGCATATCCTAGATTTGAATGTACTCATTGCCTGTCTTGCTGCAGCCTTGTCTTATTAACAATGTGCTTTTTATTCAGGTAGTTACCATTCTGCAGAGGTCTAGAGTCCAGCCCAAAGCCTACTGCTGACTTCTCCTTCATGACCCAGGCAGAAAGCTCAACTCCTGTGCTGTCAATTCCCCATTAGCTAGAAGGAGAACATGAAATTTTTTGTAAACTTGTGAGGCCTGTTTCAATAATCTGGGAAAAAATGCTTTTTAGCATTTTAAAATGAGGTATATAGGGGATTTGATTTTCTTCTTTATTATTTTTGGGCTGAATCCTGAACACCTTACCTAGGCAAAATCCCAGTCTGGAATACTTCTGAGAAGAAATAATGACCAAATCAGCATTTGCTGCAATGACTACAACATTTCTCTGGTTATGATGCCCAGTGAGCACACTGCTTTCCAAGAACATGCCCAACATCTGGCAGAAACATGTCATTTCAGGACTGACTTGCTCTTAAAGAGGCATCAATTTTGCTCTAAGTGCTATTCCATTAAGAAGAGCTCAACTGATGCTAGGACTTTATGTTAATATGTGGTCTGAAAGCTTAAAAACATAGACTGCTCAGCAATTAGGAAACAGCACATCGATTAGGAGAGCTGAATTTGGTGCTTTGCCAACCTTACAGATTTCATATATGACCCAGAATAATCACAGGACCAAATTTGTAAAAGGGTACATTAACCCCAGTTGAAATTGGCCTCACTTTGCCATGGCTCATCTAAGCAACAGCTCCTGCTCTATGCAAGACATCTCTGTCTCACAGAAAGAAAGCTCCATCCCACCTGGTTTCCCAGGCAAATAGAAATAGCACATTTTTTTTGTGCTCAGCTGTTATTGATGATCATTTTTGTTCTGTACTGAGGGAGCCTGGCCCATTGGGCCAAGAACACCTTCCTCAGCCCCCAGGTACCCTGAGAGAGGCCCCTGATTTTCTGCTGCTGGATTTCTCTAGTCTTCCTCTGCACATGGGCAGAGCATCTGCATTGCAGGCTTTTGTGGTGGAAGGGACCACTGGGGTATAAGCCTTTCACTGCACTAATCCCAAGGGAATCTGGCCCTTCTCTCCCAGCTGGGAACCCTTCATCTCTCTGTGTGTCTGTTTCTTATTTGTACAGTGGAGATAACGACACTACCACATCCCACAGAGATTTTGCAAACAGAAATCTATGAATATAGTCCTTGGGATTAGCAGAAAGGCTGTGATGATTGGGATCGCAGAATAACCAGATAGATCTCTTACGGAAACAGCTGGTAAAGGTATTGGGAGGGATTTAACTGTCCTCTGAACAATTAAAATAAGAAAAGGCCATAGTTCTAACTTACTAAGTAGGAGTAAAACTGAACTACTGGATTTTACTCTGCTTAAATGAGAAAAACTGTACATAGTGTAATTAGGTAGTAGAATTCTCTGATACATTCAGTTACTTTTTATATCCAGTGGTTTACAAAATAGGAGTAATCTCTGAGACCTCTCAAAATGTGTTTAAATAAACCCAGTGCCAATTAATATGAATGGAAAAGGTTGCACCCAAACAATCACAAGCCTGGAATTGTTAGCATGGTCATTTATGGAGAAATCAGTGCTGAAATATGAGCAGCAGAATTTGCTCAAGATTTGAGAAGGAGTTGCACAGCCCACTAATGTTCCTGTCTCTAAAGGTCAGCTGTGGAAAGAGAGGGTCAATAGAAACTGGCTAGAAATCTTATCGTGGTGGATACTAGAAGTGAACATAATTTTTACATCAGCAGAACAGAATGTACAAATATTATGACTTGTGATCACAGTCTGCATTGCTCCATTTCCACTCTTCTAAGCTCTTTTACATCCTATTAGGAGTCTGACTCAAGTGACCAGACTTTCTGTGTTGAGACACACTGAAATCTTGTGGCACCTCTTCTAGCATGGGACAGGGGCAGCTTGAGGCCCTGGGACCTGAGCTCAGTCATTGCACACGCTTTCTCTTGGAGTGGGAAATGAATTTGTTGAGAACTTTCAAAGCTTGACAAAAGGCTCACATAGTATGCATCTGTATGTAAACCTTGAGATAAGAAATGCTGATTTAGAAATGCTATGGAATAGGACAGACATTGTTGAGAGAGAAATGGAACTAGAAATAAGTTTCAAAAGGTGGCTTTGCGAATAAGACTAAATACTTTGGAGAAATAGAACTATGAAAGATACATTGTAGTAGAACCCACGAGGAGTAATTTTAGATGATTGGCTTTAAGGCATTAAACAGTATAGTGTGGCTAAAGCTGATAGGCCAAGAAACGCTTATAATGTATTATAATTAAGAAGTAGTTATCTTCTGATTGCAATGGCCTGAATTATAACATCTGTATTGTTTCACCTTTCTCATGAGACTGAAATTAGAATAAAAGTTTTTAAAATACCTCTCAGTTACCCCATCTCTAGGTCAAAAAAGGGCTTAATCCAACATCTTGGTAAAAATGTCTCAGGTGAGTAGAGCAGCCCTGGCGAACGCTACACGCTGCTGCTGCTGTGGCAGGTAATGCCGTGGAGCACCAGCTGCTGGGACTCTGTGTGTACTCTTTGTTTGGGCTTCAAAAAGTGTATTTACACATGCAATCCTGTTGTTTTGTTTGGGTTTTTTTTTTTTATGCTTCCATATGCTTTCATTATGAAGTCTATGAGTTTGCATTTATTAGAATTGAATTTTGGTTTTGCATAATCAGTCTTTGCTCTAATACTGGCATTGTGCTGGTGTTGAATGATTCTTAGTTCTGTCACTGCTTGTTTTCTTGACCTATGGAGAACTACAGTGTGTGAACAGTGCTCATTAAACCCTGTTCTGCAAGCAGTTTACCTTGCTGTTTCTGTCAGTCCTGGGCTTAGTGAGAGTGTAGGAGAACAGCTGAGAAGTAGAAGGGACAAAGAACTAGGTAGGGACATTTCCAGGCACTGTGAGAAGCAAGATAGTGGCATGTTCCACTAAGAGGCTGAGTCCAGGCAGTACATACAGTCGATTAATGACATATCTGCATGATGCTAGGCACTGTACAGATGTTCTGTATCTTTCTCTAAGTCCTCACGGCCAATGCCCCTTAAATCAACCATTCCGATGGTGTCATCCATCATGCACAAGCTGGAAATATAGTTACATAAATGTCAACTGACATTTCACATAAATAGGGCAATCAAAGGCAATACAAGTTTTATTTTGACTATGAAATTATGAACTCATGATTCCAGAAGACACTGCTGTTTTGCCTGCTGTTTTGCCAGCAACAGTTCCCTGAGAGATTTTGCCATCTACAAAGTGTGATTCTCTAGGAATGCAATGTGGAAGCAGAGGTCCAGTTAAGATCAACCCATTTATCCCAGGCTTTGACACCTTGTTATGTCTGTGTGTGTGATGACTTTTTCTGCAGTACAAGGTGTTCAAGAAGATAATTTCTTGAGGGATGGTGGAGGGCCAGGAGCTGGATCTAGTCAGGAATATGCACAGGCTCATGTTTTGTGAGGAAGAGCTTTAACATGAGGTGGGGACGCTGAGAAAGCTGCTGTGCCTGGAGGAGGGCTGGATGAGGCTCTGATGAGGGGAGAACGGACACTCTGGACAGCCAGTGATGCCATGCTTATACTGGGGTGGTTCCTTCGTGGGTGATTCCCAGCAGGGCTCCGGCTGTGACCGCCCCGTGTCTGCGCGGCTCTGTAAGGGTGAGCGTGCCTCATGCCTGAGCGACTGGCAGAAGAGAGCAGCAGCGTGTCGCTCCCTTCCAGGCCTTCTGGGGAGCCCTTCACACGTGTCCTATTTCCTCCAGCCCCCTGACAAAGTGGCAGAAACCGAAATCTGATTTACAGCTTCCATTCGCTTGCCTTAATAGAGCAGGGTGTGATCCGAGCTCACACGCCTTGCTGCTCATCGCATCTGACAGTCCAGGCTTGCACCTCCAGGACTAGGAGGGCCACATCCTGCAGCAGCTCTCATTATTTCACTCCAGTTAATAATGTCTGTCTCCGTATGGGAAGCTTTTTTTTTTCTTTTTTTTTTTTGCATGGAAAAGTTAGGAAGCAACCCAAGTCCTGTGATTTTCTCAGATATTACATTCATTATTTTCTCATCAATGTAATAGTCAGATTCTCCCATGATACGACAGGAGCATGAACAGAGATTACAGCTGAACAATCCCCTTTTACAAGAACGAGCCCTTTATCACTGTCTCCTACCCCCTTCTGCAATATTCTGTGGTTTTGACAGAAACTCAGTTTCTGAAATCTTAAAGAACTGTATTAAATATCACTATTGTGATTTCTTTTCACTGAGCATTCGGCTTTCTCTTATTCTGAAAAGAGAACCCTCAGTTCTGATACAGGATCTGCATAACATGAACAATAAGGGGAGCAGCAAAGCATGCGGGAGAGCCTTTCACAGTTTTTTTCTTGTATTTTTCCATCTTCCTCCTCCTCCTGCTTTAGATTCTCCAAGTGCTCTGCTACTTGCCATCGAATAAACAATCCTTGTGAAACCTTGGGCTGAATTAAAGTGTTAAATATGCTACTACAACCCTTCTTAACTTTGCTTAGAGTTGATTGTATAGATCTAAAGGTAAAAATCTCTCATCAACCTATATATATTCAAAAGAGCACCAAAATGCATTCTAAAATGGGACGAAAAAAGGTTGAGGTTTTCACATTACAAGGCAATTTTGGGAGCATTAGCTAAGAAGTTTGCCATTATGCTTTATATATGATGTTATTGTGCTTAAAAAGATATTACCACACATGTGATGTGACTGGAAGCATGATACAAAAGACTAATTGGGCAGGTGCTGCCTATAATTACTTTGGTAATTTAAAATCTTTGAAAATACTCAGGTATTTATATTTGTTATCTCTTCTAATTTGTCTTGTAAATAGGTCAGTTTACAACACACAAATGAAAGCATCTGAAAGAAGGAAAAATTCCCACTTCCATTTCTCCCAGTTTCCACTTACATTTCAAAATCTACACATCTCTCTACTTCAGATCCCAAAGTTGGAGGCACTAAATTTTCCTTCCAACCCAACATTTTGATTAATTTTTCTTCTGTTTTAAGAAGTAGAAGAGGAAAAAAAAATACTCCATGTTCTTGGTGGAGAGGTACAGAGTGGATATTATCTAAACTTCCAGTGAATCACAGCTGACAGTGTTGCTATTTCTAGGCCAGAGAATCACTCTTTGAACAAAATGCAATTGCTGTGTCTTTTCAACCTGCGCTTCAGCAGAGTGAAACAGCAGGATTCCCGTACTGTATAATAACTGTCAGAAACAATTTCTGCTCTGTAAGTGAGGTGAAGCAAAATGTCAAAATATTTGAATACATTTCATTGAGGATATCTTCTTTTAAATTAGTGAAGGCTAGAGGAAGAGAATCCTATTCTCTCACATAATAAATATGCATGGAACAGTGGGGCCAAGTGAATTCTAATAAAGCTGAGTCCTTGCTCATTAATGTGTTAGAGAACAACAACAATAAAACACAATAATTATTAGTTAAAGAAATGCCAGCACTGGCCTTTTACCAAGACTCCTGAACATATAAATTGCAATAAATTTAGGCTGTCTGAAGAAGCTGCGTTAATTACCATATTTTACAAAATGCCTTGGGTAGGGGGGAGAAATCACAGTGGCCGAGAAGGGTCCCAGCCTGAGCGTGTACATCTCGTTATTACTACAGCTGCTTTCCTTGGAAATCATTAGCCAAAGCATGTTATCTACACTCCTACCCAGAGAAGAATGGTAAGGAAAGTTTTCTAGCAAGTCCCCATAATATTATAGGATTTTCTAGCCCAAAGCAGCTTATGATGAAAATGCTTGATAGTTTGCAAACACCTAGGGTTGAGATACTTTCAGTGCAATTACCCTGAATTTGCAAACAATTCTCTTGTGCTCCCACTCACTGCTTGCAAAGAAAGGCTGCACAGGTTAACAAGTCTCGTGCCCAGTGATAAGCAGCAAGGTGACACATTTGTGCCCAGGACGATGGGTGAGCAGAGCACCTGATTCATGTGCCTCAAGAGCTGCCAGTCATGCAACCCTTTCAAGCAATTCAATACAAGATTCAAAAAAGCTGCAAAGGACCAGAAGAGACCTGTAATACTGAAAGGCAGGACCTTTATCTGAAGTCCCACAACAGTGAGGGAATTACAGGGAGGCATCTCAGGAATTCTAAGATGTGGATCACTCTTACATGCCACGGACAAGTTGGCTCCCTGCTTTTCTCTTGTCCCTGCCAACTTGATGTGGAGCACCAAAGCACTCAGGTAATGGACGCATCCAAAGCACCCAGTATTTTGTCCAACTATAGCCAGTCTAAGCTGATTCAGAGTAAAGCAGAAAAAAGCCTGCCAGAAGCCAAACTGTATGGTGAGGAAAGGAAAAATTATCTCCTGTCCCTGCAGGTCACCTGTGGAAATGAAAACATCACACTAATGTTAAGTAAGAGAAAGGTCAGTGAAATATATATTTGTACAGGTATAATTTTAGCAAGAGGAATATGAATGCCCATAAAAACAACCTCCCTCCAGTTTTCTGAGTGAGCGTTCTTGCTGACTGTGTTGAAATGCTGAAGTGGCTCCATCATTAAGGTGGTGAGCAGAAATAATAAGCACAATTTATAATGACATGGGCACACACACACACACACACACAAACACACACACACACACAGAGGCAGGAATTCTCTGTGTCAGTGAAAATAAGGCTGGCCCTGAATTGATTTAGGATTCATTAGTTCACAGAGCTCTTTATGCAACGTCATGAGATAACAGCTCAGATCCTATTTTTGGTTTACTGCTATAACCCATATAAAGCATTATTTTTGCTGTTGAGGCTAAAATGTTCACATCTGAAAAAGCCCATTTCTAATAACTTTTTAACTTACTGTTTTTTAAAAAGTATTGATCTGAGTAGCTAATGCTGGTGGACTGCTATGTAATACATTGATCTTCCCATAAATGCCTACTCTGCTTGGCATTGTGATCCTTTGCCCATTTAGGACCCTGGAAAAATCTCTCAGGAGGTGACCAGAATGGGTTACCATACTGTTGTGTAATGTAAACCCGAAATCTTTTTTGGTAAAAAGTTTACACTTACAGAAAAAAATGAAAAAAACCTGGGTTGCAGGGTTTTCTGCTGAAACTAATACCAGTCAATAGCCTTGTTTAGAAATGTTGACCAAATTTGTTGCATTCCAAACCTCTACTAGAGAAGGAGATTAAATCTAGTAAATATCTATCTAGATGCCCTGTTATCAGAGGGCATTTTGATAGCAGTCCAGTGTGTAATGACAGATTACAACATATTGACTGTGCTGACCATATGTTGACGCTGCCAGTTACACCAGTTCTACAAAAATGCATTATTTTTAGTGCAGGGCTTTTTGTATCTATCCAACATGTTTCCTCTGTGGGGGAAAAAATAGAATTTACACTTGTTGTTTACATTCTTAAGATGCCTGGGTGATTTTATTTTGAAGGCAAGTGATAGAAAAAAAATAATGTTGTTTTCTTTCAGATAAAATCTTCCTAATTTGCGAGGATTCTGCTTGTTGATGTGATTGCTGGGCTGCATTATTTAAAATAACGTAGCTAGAGATTACAGGTTTCTTTGGTAATACTGAGATAAAATTACAAACCATTTTGCTGGTGTTCAGAGGAAGATAATGGCAGCCCTTGGAAATGTACAGTGGTCTGCCAAAATTGCTGAAAAGAAAGAGGAAATTTCATCTAATCCACATAAATTGAGTATGGGGATTATCAGGCTCTCTGAAAAATGCTTGTTTTACTTTTGGTGTGTGGCAGGTAGCTATCCAAAATGAAATATGCATTTCTGCTCCTCTAACCATAGAATATGCAGGATTGGTCTCAACTGTGTGTTTGCAAGTATTTTGAGTAAATTCAATAATTGTAATTGCCTTGTTTTCCTCATAGTTTCTTTGTGTTACTGTTCAGCCTAATCTCTCTCTTCTTGTGTTTTCTCACAATGGGGATCAAGGGATTGTCTCTAATATAGTTTAATACCTCCCCCATTACTAGTTTTTGATTCTCTTCTCCATCCCATTAAGAGTCTGACTAATTGAAACCTCTTCTGTATGTAATATTCCTTGCTATGGACTTCTTGTTGATTGTTCTTTTATCTGTTTACACTGTACACTTCCTGTAGCTGAGCATGCATCCTGCTCACAGGCTGAGTGAAAAAAATTGAAAAAAAAAGTCAATTTGTAACAATTTTTTATTTAAAAATGTCTTATTTTATTTGAAGATTACACAGATGGTAATGGTTCTCTTACTCTTCTTTCTGGACTATAGCTGTGAGGAAATTTAAATGAGAAGGTTGTCTTTTAGTGAACTTTTTAACTAGTTTTGGACATATATACATAAGGGGAACACGTTGCTTTTGGAAGTATTAATCTGGCATGTACTCAAATGGTTTAAATTCATTGAATAGTATATTTTTAAGGGTATAAAAGAAGAGGCTCCTTGGTAAGCATTAGAAAGCACACCATTTGCAGTTCAGATGTCAATAATTTTTGATGCTGCTGTGGCACCAAAGAACAAGCAGTGTTACCATAAGCCTTTTAAAAGCTTAACAAGTTTTCATTTTTACTTCTCTAAAAATGTTGATGGGATTCTGTTTGCCTTTTCCAGAAAATGCTCTACTAAGGAGGGAATAAACAATATGGCTGTTTGATGAGGTAAATGTTTTGACGAAGTCGTAACCTTTTCTTATGGTTTTACAGGAAAAAGTAATACAGACTTGAATGGGAGAGTACAATGCACAGTGAAATAAAGATGACTCTGAACAGACATATAAAGGGGAAGGTACCATAGGACTGCTGTTGCTTTTCATGTGGGTTCCCAGTATCTCATAAACCCCAAGTCCCTCTGAGAAGCCAAAGCAAGAGCTGATGAATATAATTGACCCTATTGCAATTGAAATTTCCTGGCTGATGTGATATAAGAGGTTTGGATCGAATCTGTTGAAGAAGGATAGCAGGTTTGGATCAATGCTCTTTCATATTACTGTAACAGATGAGCATCAAAATTCCTGTAAATATTTCTCTTGCAGTTGCCAGTAATTATCTGTGTAAATGACAATTGAATGGCTTTAATATAAATTTAAATCATGAAATCAGTGCCATCTCTACGTTTCTCACTTGTCATAATCTTTTATGTTTTGTTCTTTCCTACCCCTGTCTGTATTTCCTTCATCACTTTTCTTCAATCTTTATCTAAATACGTGTAACTTTTGAATGCCAGTTGTTCCTCAGGCCTGCAATCTCCTTCGGGTCTTTCATTTAAGCAACAGAGTGCAACAGATGGAAATGGGACTGGAGCTACTGGATCTGTTAATGAATTGGAAAACGTGTCATGTTGCTTTGTGGAAGAAGACTGGGATGAACATCAGTGAGTAGCAAAGTGAAGCCTTTGTTTTAGGGAAAATATTATTTAGCCTGTCTGGGACAGCAAAACCTTTGGAAAACTTCAGCTGTAAGAGGGGCCGAAGCTAAGTCAAGCACATGAGTGATTCTTCCACCTGTGTGAGTTTTAACCCACCAAGGTGCAAAAGACAGTTGGGAAGGTGAACAAATTCTTTCTTCTAGAGGGTTTTTACTGTCTGACAGAAATACACAAAAAATCACGGAATCATAGAATAGTTTGGGTTGGGAGGGACCCTAAGGATCATTTGGTTCCAACTCCCTGACATGGGCAGGGGCACCTTTTACCAGACCAGGCTGCTCAAAGCCCTCCCTATCTAAAAATTTGTAAGCAGCCCAAATGCATATTTCCCTAATTGTGACATATATTTAACTTGGATTAAAAAAAAAAACCTGCTAATGAAAAATTATCCATAATACATATATTCTGAAAAGCAGATAAAGCAGGAAGAAATGAAAACAAAACAGAACTATCAGGAAGGGTAAAAGGCAACTTAGCTATGAAAATGAGAATAAAAATGTCTCCAGAAGCTGAAATTGAATATACAGTAGACCAGCACCTGAAGTAAAGTCTCAGACCCTTTCAGAAGGATTTTGTTGCAGGCATAATTCAGGAAAAATTAATTCATTTGAGCCACTTCCTTAATCATAAGATTCTGTCTTACAGGAGCAACGAGACTTACAAAAATAATTAGGGGCATGGAGTGAATTCATTTACAAGGGGAAAGATAGCTAGTTATCTTTGCTAGGTGATGATTAAGAGTGGGAGAGGGATGCATAATAAGAATTTACAAATATTAGAGGCATAAATATACAAAAAGCAGATTATAAATATGCAGCAAAGTATTTTTAAATCCAAGGACCAATGTTTGGGCTGTAGGTGACTTATTTGCTAAGGGAAAAAAACACATGATATAAAGCCTTTTTCTGGGTAGGTTACTGGTTCAAATCTGTCCCTGGCATGACATGACTTTATAAGTTAAAGACTATTTAGAATTCTGCTTGAAATAAATTTTGTCCTGTTTCAGGAGAAAATGTCTTCATTACAAAGGCTGAAGGCTGGACCAGCACTGCTGCTTGTTGACTCAACAGAGCAGTGACTGGCACACACAGCCCCTTCCCAGGGCTGGGAAAGTGACATTTGTTGGTGTGGGAAGGGAGGGAGGGAAGTGCAAGAGGGAGACTTCCACTATCGCTGTGCATTTGCACCTTTACTTTGTCCTGCAGGATCTTATTTGTGATAAAATGTGCAGGCAATTAGTGAAACTGATTAGTGAATGCGATTACACGGGCCCAGGTTTGTGCAAAAATTGCACATATGTTAAAGCCTGTGGGAAGGGGGTTGCAGGAACAGACTTGCATTTATTGCACTCACATACAGAATTAAGGATATACAATTTCAAAAAGACAAAAAAAATTATTATGATCCTCTCTAATATAATCCTAAACTCTAACATGACAGGACACTGTTATGTGCCCACTGACACCTAGACAAGCACTAGGATTTATCAAGGATCTCTGCTTAAGGACTGATCCATCTGCTGCACAGGCTGATGCCTGCAGGACAAAGAAGCCCTACAAACCAGTACCCCCCTCTCTTGCCTCACCAGCCACCAAACAAAATGTCTCCAAATCGGCAAAGTTTTAGCCCACTCTGTTTGTAATCACAACTGAATTGCATACATACTCTATGACCTATACGGAGAGCCAGAAGAAGGACTAAAACCCCCTCCAATAATAACAGCAGTAGCAGGTGGTCTGGATGCTTCCAGCAACATGTGTAAGTGAATCAGAATGCTCTTGCGAAGCAGACTGACAAATACTCCCTGTAGAAGTAAAAGCTGCTTTTTAAGCTACCTGATATTTGACAAAGGCAATCCGCTGTGTACACCTATACTAATCCAAGTGACAAGAAATATCTTTCTCAGAAATGCTGCACATCGTTTGACTTAGAAGGGGGAGAACAAATAAGTAATTTGCTAAATCTGCGAGATGTTTGTAGCGCTTCCTTTTGCTGCACCAGAACACACATTGCATTAGGACTCCTTAATGTAGGTATTGTTTCACTGTGAAAAGTTATTGAAACTAAGAGTTTCAGAGAAAATGGATTTGGTAATAATTAAATACATCCCATGTAGAAATAAACTTATCTCATCTAAGAAATACAGTAGTGTATTTAATTTTGCAGTTCTCAGGTTCCTTTACAGACCATAACATGCAAGCTCCTTTTAAGCAGAAATCTCTGCTGGTTTGGGTTTTACTGTCTTTAATCAAGTAAATTCACCTGCATCAATTAAGATCTGAAGAATTAGCACTTAGTGTCATAAAAGTATGTATTCTAATTTCATTTACAATGCACAAATTGATGACATAAGGCAATCTGTGCCTCTCATTTTCTGCCCCTCTCTCGCTCCCTCCATCCTCCCTTCTGAGTAATGTGGTTCAGAGCAGGAAAGGTCAAGATTTCAATACCTATGCGAATGAAGGTTTCTTTTTAGTGTGACACAAGGTCTCCTTTTCTCACAATTTGAAAATTCAGAATAGATTTTTTTCATGACTTGCCCTTGACTATAGTTAGCCCTTCTCAGTGTAAAATAGGATCTACCCATAGTTGAATTATCTTTATTATTGATAATGAAAGGTTTTAAGAGGGATGATGGATGAATACCAGAATCCTTGACTGCAACTGGTACTCTGAGCAGATTCTTCTGGAATTTCCCCTAATGTGTCTAGGCTCTTTTTTTATGTTTGGGTTTTAGGGGGTTTTTTAGCCTTTTTTTTTATCTCTCCACAGAGTTCAGTTTATGGAGTTCAGAGAATGGGGAGATATTATCCTCTGTCCTATCTGTAAGTGAATGGCTGTATCTACTGTCTGTGTGGGTTGAAATGAACCTGTTATGTACTTCTTTTTCAGATCAGTCAGATCCTGGTCTGCAGACTCTCTTTTGTTGCCAGATGCAGTTCTAATATTCATCTTACTATCTGTTTTTTTCCCTTGCAAATGTGGCAGCAAGCATGCATGGGTGGTATAAAAGGACACACCTGCCCTGACTTGAAAAGGAAATTGCTTTACACCAGCTGAAGATTTACTGAAGAGCAGCTTCTCTGCTGGTTTCGGGGAGGCTGGGTGGCCAATAACAACCAGAAAAAGGAATGTCACTACACATTTTGCTCTCCATTTTATCAGGGTAATAATGCTTGTACTGTTCAAGGTTTCTCTTTCAGTCCTTTTCTGTCAATACATTTCAAATCCAGCATCTAGTGGTACAAGCCAATTAAATCCCAAATTCACTTGTCAGAGCATTCCTCTGTGTGTCTGCCGTATTCTGGAGCCAAGTTCTTCAGTTTCTTGGGTTTAGTCCAAGAGGAAACATTAACAATAAATAACGATGAAGATCTGTATGCTGGGAATTAAAACAATATCTATTAAAGGCACTCCACAGAAATGAACTTGAAATGCATGATGTGAAGATTAAATAAAACCTGCAAGAATATTAAAGCTCCAAAGAAATAAATGGGATGACTGCTGAGAAAAACTGAAAATTAGGTGCCCAGTGTTTTAAACAGTTTTAAACTCTTTGGGTTTTTGGCAGCTTGCACAGTAAGTAAAGGCTTTGAATCAGAAAAATTCCAAACAACTTTCAATTGCCCTTAAGCATATTTTGGACTCAGTTCTCAGTGTGGACAAATGTCACAGAGGGGAAGAAATCTGGCTCAAAACGATGAAGTGTAAGTATTGTAAAAACTTAAATATGCACAATGTGTGACTTTTATATTTTTAATAACATTTCAAGGTTGGATACATAACTCATGGCATTTTGGAAATCTTGAGAGAAAGTACAGGGTTGTAAAATTTCTGGATCAGCATCTCTTGGCTTGAGAAAAGACCCATACCTCTGAAACTCTTTCAGCTCCTTTAAAACTGAAATCTGAATACAAAAAATCCAATGCTATGATCCAAAAACCACTGAAAAGAAAATTAAAATTCTACTTATTCAAAAACATGCTATAAAACTGCCTGCATTGTGTAGGGGGAAGGACTCATCCCTTATGTGGAATGTTTAGAAATGCAAGGCAACAAAGCAGCGTGCACTTCAGCAATTTCTGTTTTAAGAAAGAAGCGATCATCTCCTTGTGGAAGAGACCCATTATCTCAGAGAGTTTATCTGTTGTTGTTGGCTTTTTCATCACAGCAGCAGCCACAACAAAACATGGGATGGCAGTTACTATGACTGGTGAACACCTTGGTTGGGCACCACACCAAGCCATGTTTTTAAGGTGACATTTGGATAACTTTGCCCTGAAGCTGCCCTTGCATGTGGATGGTGAGGTGCCCATGGTGCTTTCCCCTCTGTCTGAGACTCCTTCTTGGATCCTCTAGAAGGAAATAAACTTCACTGCTTGCAAATATCTGTGGGATTTTTTTTCTGCTTGGGTGTTTTGAATCCACTCATTTTTTTTCTGTTGAAAATGAAAACTGAGCTGTATAATTGTACGCAGCTCCCAGTCCCTGCAGTGCTGAGGTCAACCCAAGCTAAAACATGAGTTGCCTTTCCAAGCTCACCCTGGAGACAATCATCCTAAAGCCGACCGAAAACAGAGCGCAGTGCAAGCACTCGAGTTGCAGTCCCTTTCATCGGCTCTGAAAGGCTTTTGGCGCGATGTCAGATGGCACCTCCCGGCCCCACCATTGCTGGCAGCTCTGCCGCCGTGCAGGGGCTGGCTGGCTCCCCAGGGCACTTCACCCTCTCCCCCTACAGCCTCCGAAAGTGGGAGGCTCCTGCTGCCCTCCTCCCCACAGGGGCCACTGGGGTTGCTCTTCAACACGGTCTGCTCAACAGTTGTCTCTCGACTGGAGACATTCAGGGAGGTCCTTCTGCGCGAGACCCAGCCGTGGGATAAAAGCCACACGTTAAATAATAGCTGCTGTTCTCAACCCTCTATACACAGACTTTGAGGGAGAAAAGAAAAGAAGAAAGGGAGAGTGAGCGCTGTGAAAATAAGTAGTGTTCTGTGTGCTTTAGACTCTGACCAAAAAAATGCTGATAGGAATGAAAATAAAAAGCAGGTAATGTCCCCACTATCAGGAATGAAATATTCCTTTAATAACTGTTTTCCTCAGATAGTCTTACAATAACTTCAGAGTCTTGTTGTCTTGATGTTTTACATGTATTTTTGGTGGAC
Source organism: Pyrgilauda ruficollis (assembly GCF_017590135.1). Classification (NCBI taxonomy): domain Eukaryota; kingdom Metazoa; phylum Chordata; class Aves; order Passeriformes; family Passeridae; genus Pyrgilauda; species Pyrgilauda ruficollis. Next base: position 3,085,566 of record NW_024525823.1, on the reverse strand, counting down.
TAAGTCTGTTCTTTCCTTCACATAACCCCAGAATCAAAATAGGATCTCAAAGGACTTCAGTCACCATGCCCCTCTCCTGATGCTCTTTGTCCTCCCCAACAGAACAATTTACGGCTGGGTAATGTTATAAACATCTGGCCAGAGGTTTTTTAATACAGACCTTGAGGGCAACCCAACCTTCTGGATGTACGTGTCCTCGCAATTTTCCTTTTTTCCTTCTGCTACTGTGATGATAAGTAGCTGCAACACCCTCCAGGGTGCAGTTCTGCATGTTGTCTCCTTTCAAAGAAGGTCACCAAGAGAACAAACCTGTCTGGGGCAAGAATCACCCATACCAAGATGGCTTGCTTGACTACCTCCTCAATAACCCTCTCCCATAAGTACGACCAGCACTAGGGAGTGCCAAATTAAGAGCAATGTGAAATCTTTGCAAATGGTGACTAAATGATGGAGACAATAACAATGTAAATAACTTGGTAATTTAAATAGCTGGTTTATAAATAAACCAGAGTCAATATATATTCCTGCTGGTCTCTAAAGAAATTAGACCAGTAAATTCCTGTGAATCACAATAAGGAACATATTTTGTGCTTTTAAAATAAATCTCCAAGCTGCATGATTAAGTACTTTTAATTATTGTAGAGTGTTACAGGCAACAGCTTTATATATTATATCTCTCCAATCAATAACAAAAGAACTGCTTTGCAGGAACTGATGCCGTACTTTTGCAAGAAAATTAGTTGTACTTCAAAAGAAAAAGTCAAATGTTAACTTTAGTTTGTCCTTGCTAGTCATTTTATTTGACATGTATTTTAAAATTAAGTTGGCTATTTCATGAAGGAACACAGTGCTTAAAAGAATGCAGTGTACCTTGAACTGGGTAAAATTTTGGCTGGATTTTGCATTTTAATTGTAGCTGATGAGGGAAAAAACAATGGAGAAATACTTTGACTTCATAAGCAACATGTATGAATGCAGTGATAAGTTCTCTAAACTTCCTTTTATTTAAAAAAAAATATGAAAGAAACTCTGAAAGGTGGGCACTTGAGAATGGTATTTTATTTTAAAAGAAATGAAAAAATGCTCACAGTAGGCAAAATCCCCAAATGAAGCCTGTAGCCCGTTGCATTCAGCGGGTAGCCTGGATTGTTAGCATAATAGTGAAACTCCAACAGTGACACTTGAAGCAAAACTTTATGCATTTTTAAAGACAGCTAAAAAAACCCCCCATCCTTAACTTGATTCTTGCATTCTTGTTTTCAAACATGCCACTGGAAAAATAAGCCAATATATAGTCTTAGCAATGAGTGTTAGCAGCCTGGACTTTTCTCAGAAGAGCTCTGTGCAGCATGAACACTTGAGAGATGTTGGTCCCACTCAAGGTCACTGTGGGCCCATTTTTCAGAAAACCCACCTCACTGATAGGTGGCTTCATGTTTAGATAACCACATCTGTCCTTCTGTGGCCCTTTGGAATCATTGTTTTGCCTTGCTGTCATTCCTAAAACAAGTCTTTTACCCCTCCTTACCTGAGCAAGTAGGGATCATGCTATCAGAAAGGAATAGAATCCTGTAAAAACGCCTTAGTGGCACAGGAGCCCGCAGCTAACACCACTGCTGACCACACTCAGAGGAACTGGACAGCTTGGGCCTGCTAGCAGAGCTTGACCCAGGCATGTGGGAGGGAAGCTCATCTCCAGAGCTGGAGCTACTGTGCTAAACTGCATTAGCTCTCCTTCTTTTAGCAATGCAGGCTTTTTTTCCTCAGAAGACAGGGCTGCTCACTGCCAGTAGCAGAGCCTGCAGCCAGAAGTGCTTGCTTTGCTTTTGATATTGGCAGGTATTTTGTCCAGGAAGGAGCCACTATTAGCTATTCATTGTGTTATTTCACACCTCAGGTCTCTCTCAAGCTCCAGCTGTGTTGTGGATTACTCCAAACCTATTGGAAATGGGCATCAGCTCAAGATGGCTTCAAAGACATTTTCTCCATTTAACCATCATAGAATATTTCGGCACCTACTTTCTCATCTTTGTCATGTTTAGCACATCTGGCAGAGTGGTTGCACTCATAACAGCTGACATTCCAGTGGCACTCCTGCACACAGCAATCCAGCAAACTTTGCAGAAATGGCCAGCTGCCCCCAGGGTAGCAGTTATCTGTGGTTCCTCAACTGTACCAGGCAACATCCAGCCTGAGGATGGGCAGAATGAAATACATAGTTTTATACTGACCCCAGGGCTAAAATTACACTGGAAAGAAGTCTTTGATAATTTTAATGACTATAGCAATTCAAGAAAAAGTCTCTCCACTAGATCTCATTCTAGTGTAGTGTCTTCTCAATGCTGCCCTGAATAGCAAACAGCAGTGAGGAAGTGTCCTCTGCCCAGCCTCTCTGCCCCAGCTCTGCTCCTGCTGTCCCTCCTCTCCCACAGGGCTCTGAATGCCCTCACACACTCCTCCTAGGGATGGAAGAGGAGTTTCCCAAATAAAAAGGATAAGAGTTGGCCCAAAATATTCAGATACTTGCTCTGAATTTCACCTGCACCTATATTAAAATTCACTGCCCACATAGCTCTGCCAGTCAGAGGAGTGGGATTTCTCATCAGAGGGACGACAGCAAAGTGGCACTTTCCCCAAGAACAGCTTGGATTTTGTCTGTGGGAGGGAAGGGCACTGATTTCAGAGGACATATCAGAATGTCCACAGGAGTGCCTTCCCAGTGTATCAATCCTCGCTGTCTGATAGAGACAGATGAACTGCTTCCAAGTGGAAGAGAATTATGTCCTGAGCAGTGCAGCTAACTGCAGCTCTCCCCCTTTGCCTCCACACTCTGCCAGCCAAACTGCTCACAGAATGACTCTGTTTGGTTGACAAGAGCTGCTGTGATCACAGTCCAAGGTGACAGATTCCTCCTTTGCAGGAAGCCATGGGTTAAAGTACAATTGACCTTCAAAACCCACCAGCACAGGCAGTGCTACGCTGGAGTGAAATGCAAGACTAATTTATGAATGGGGCAACTCATCAGCAGCATTTTAATGAATAAACGATGTGCCCATTCATTATTTTTCCATTTCCAAGTGTTAATAAACAGGCCAGTGATAATTAACTGAAATTCTACCTTTATAGAAAAGTGGCACTTCATAAATATCAAATTGTGCTATTATCGTACATATCTGCTGGATTTCCATGAATATATAAATTCAGCAATTACCTCTGGAACTGTTTGCTAAAACATAAGAGCAGGTTAGCGAAGAAGAGGAAAGTCATACAGCAATTAAAATTTGAGAAACAAACAAAACATCCTCCTGATTCAAGAATTCAATGACAGTAAACAGGGCAATGCAATCAGGAAGGAAAGCCCTGTCCTAATCAACAGAGGTGATTTTTCACGTAGCTTGAGATGTGAGCTGAGCAAGCAGCGGGGAAAACTGCCTGCAATCAGCTGAGTGAGGCTTTAAGGCACTGAGCATCTGAAATTCCTACTCAAGGAAGCTGAGCCTGGAGTCACACAATTATACCAGAAGGGCAACTTCCTTTCAGAGAACAAACACAAACCCCCAAATTTTTGAGCCTTCCAAAAAATTACTCTGAAAAAAAAATTTAAAAATGAACTGACCTTTACCAGGGCTGGGATCTGCACATTGCTGGCAGAGGTGGGAGCTGCATCTCTCATAGCAATGAGATGCTAAATCCTGTACTCTCTTTCTGCAGGGAGACACCAGGTTCTACTGGAGCAGGAAGCTGTGGGAGCAGGGTGAAAGTGAGGAATGGGACCCTCAGGCTGGAGCACTGGCTTGGTTTGGCCGAGCCCAGTGCAGCACAGTGACTGGCTAGGTTGGATCTGAGACCCTATACCCTGGTCCTGGGTTTGGTTATTCAACATCTGTGACATCGAGTGGGGTGGTGGGGGACATCTAGAGACTAGTGGCTAAGTGACATCAGGACAGAGAGGTGACACATGTGAGGCATGTTGGACTAGAGGGTTAGGGCTAGAATGCAATCTTTGTTCCTCCTTCTTATTGCAAAAAGGTGTTGTGCCCTCCCCAGGAACAGTGCTCCTTCACTGAGTGGAAAAACCTGGACCCTCTCACTCCCAGATAAGGGAGAGCATCCAAGGAATAGCACTGAGACAGGAAAGGTGGGAAGGGCCTCACATTGCTATTTCAGCTGCAAACCCAAACTCTGGCTCTGGGGCACAGGGTGGTGAGCACAGGGACCCCCTCCTGCCCTGTATTTACAAACACAGGCTGAGCAGGACAGCGCTGTGGTCAGACCGTGGAGCACTCGCCTGTGTGCAGGAGCTCTCCACCAGCCTGGACGAGGAGGAGATTATCTTGCCCACAGCAGGTGACAGTGTTGATTCATGGCTCAGCCAGCCCTGGTTGCTTAGCTATGCAGCTGCCATCCCCCGGCTTCCCACATCTCCATACAGTTCCTGAAGCCAAGACTACTCCAGCAAGGGAATGCACTGGGCCTAGAAGGGCAACTTCCTTTGATGAGGACCTTTCAAACCTCTTTGACCTGACCCCACTGACAAAAGAGCCCTTCAAAGAAGATGAACTGTTTCATGTGGCAGCAATTTCTCATGTCAATCAAAAAGATTTTTTTCTTACAGCAACAACTCTCTATCCTTTCCCCACAAAATTATTCATTTTAATACAGCTATCCTCCTCTCTGCAGTGAACACCCTTGGGTAGCATCTTCCAGTGTCTCACAGATACACTCTTCAATTTGAATTTTCATATTTTATTTTCTTTCAAAAGTGGGGGAGGGGAATGAAGGGAACTTTCTTTGATTAAAATTCTTTATTTTTAAGATTCTTCATTTTTAAAACACACATCTTCTGAAAAGAAAATTTCTGCATAAGATCTGGTGATCTTCTGAATATCTTTTAAGAAATAGATGCTTAGCTTTCTTCCTTTTTTTTTTTTTTTAATGATAGAATATTTGACCTGTTGGCCCCAAATTTTTAACCTAGTTTTCTCCCTTAAAATATTGCTGCAGCAGTATTTGAACTTCTATGACATTGGGAGATACAAGTGAAACAAATATTTCTGATGTTGAAGTAACTATTAAACTTCAATGTGGATCCATAACCTTGAACCATATTCTTGCCAGGAAGGAAGTAAATATGGATTCACAATCCAGAAGAAGCCATAAAAGCTTCTTGAAATAGCCTACAATAGATTTTAACCCATAGAATTGTACTGCATTGAAAGTCCATTCTCTCACATTTTTCCCAGGCTCAAAGGGAGCCTCAACCTCCTCTGTGACTCTGGTAACCTCTACAGCTTTGGGAAGGAGAGGTTTCCTTCCCAGTGATATAAAGCATCTGTCCTCATGCTTGAGCAGGAAATACAAAAGAAACGACCTAGCAAATTAGTTTAGAAGAAAAGCTTTTATCTGTTTAGAGGTTTGGAACATCTCAAGAGCTTCAGCAGAGATGGATGGATGGTCAGGGAGTCAATGAGGTGGTCAAATACACAGGCACGATTTAGTCACACTGTCACTCCTGGCAGTTCCACACTCTGCCATATGGCCAGCATTACCCTAAATGTGTGACACCTCTGTATGCTGAACTTGTTCATAAGCACAACTCTGTTCAATGCCTGCAGTTAGGACCAAAGAACCATTTCACCTTCTCACCTGCTCCTGATTTGTTACTCTTTACCTCTTCCTTTGCAACTGTCAGCATTTTCTCAGTTCTGTAATTACTTATTTTTCCATTTATTTGGAAAGGTGGTTGGCTTAGGCATATTTTAAACTTTAAAAAACCTAACACTTTTTTCAAATGAGACCAAACTTGTCAAAGCAAACATAAACTGGACATTTTTGAGAAAGAGGATGTGTAGAAGAGCAAAATGGGCTTCCTGTCAGCTGGTGGAAATTAGCTGTGATTTGAAAAAATGGTAAGGGTTTTTATAAAATGTCCTGGTTTTGTCATGTTCTCTGCATTTAATAATGTGTTGTGATCACAGCCTAGTGGTTCCGTGGGAATGCCTAGTGTAGGAGTATATAAATCACACTTTGCTTTTCTCAATGTCTATTGTAGTTGTATGGAAATATTTCCAATAAGCTGCCAGAGAGATGCTTGTCACTGCTAGTGTCCAAGTTTTATCCATAAAACTCAGGAAATTTATCCATATAACTCAGGAAATTTTACATTAAATGAGACACAAAGTTTGATCCCAGATTGTATCTCCTGGCACTAACAGATCTATGTATGTGGCAGACTAGATCTATTCCAGTCATTTTAAAGAAATAAAAAAAATCCATAAGTGTTCTCTTAGAATATTACTAATGAAGAAAAAATAAAGGTCCAAAATCAGGGAAAAAGCTTAAAAGCAGCACATGAACTTTAATTCTGGTCTCTGAATTAGACTTATAATTATGCCATCAAGCAGTCCTGTGCAGAATCCTGGGTCGCTGTGAACGCTGAAACCTCTTGATTATTTCTTGCATAATATCTGCCTCAGTTATCCCCAGACACCCTGGGATGAAAGAGTGGGAGCCTCATGACTCCACAAATCACAGTTAAAATGAGGAATATGGCTATGAGCCAAAGCTCAGGCTGAGCTGAACATGCAGCTGCAGTTTTTTCAGAGGTCAGTATTACTTTTTCCATGGCATACCAATGGGTGAGGAAAACGGAGGTTGTTTTAGCTGTTGGTCTTACTTACGTGGACTTTATGTAATGCCAAAAAGTAGCTAACCTGACTGTCTCTTAAAAGGAAAAATGAGCTTTTGAAAGAGGCTGTAACTGAGACTTTTGATCAGAGCTGTTTGTTGCAGCTCTCATTTGGAAAAGTAGATACAGGAAAGGAATTCTGACAAAGTTTCCCTGTTTTGCAAGGGAAAAAAAAAAAAAAAAGACTTAAGCCTTTACTTCCTAAGACTTGATCCCTCATTTTACCCAATCCCATTCTTCATAACTTCTTTACTCCACTGATGATTTTTGTAAACAAGTTTTACAGACTGTAGCTCTCAGATATGCAATTTTATCAGAAACTGTGAAAAGCAGCATCTGCAAAAGGAAGAAGGATCCAAGGCAATGCTGTGCTGAAGATTTCCTCCGGGAGGAGCTCAGTGGCAGGAGCCTGAGCCCAGCAGTTATCTGCAGGGTTTAGTTGCCAGCTGGCCAAGCACGAGGTCACCACTGGCCAGACAACCAGCACCCTCATCCCTCGGGCCAGGCCAGGGCACATGCAAACACTCGGGCAACGTGGGGGATGGCAGAGAGGTGACAGTGCTGGGAGAGCACAAGAGCATGGTGGAGGATGCTGTGGGAGGCCATCAAAGCCATAGGGAATGTGGTGAGGATTTGGGATGGTTGACGGGGAGGAGTGGAACAGGAATATAGGACACAGTTTCATAGTAAACTAGGCTTCATTAACAATGCGGCTCTCAGAACTGCTTGTTTTCTAACTTGCAAAGAGTCTGTCAAGTGCTGCCTTTTTTTCTCTTTTAGACTTTTCTCCTCATTACTGTGTTCTTTTCTTTATTGCCATCCCATGCTGTGACTTTGATTCTCTGCTCTGAGTCACAACATATCTACTGCTGCTTTATATTTCGAAATGTCTTCACATCAGCATTAATATAAGAATGCATTTTGGCATCATAATTATATTCAGTTATTGACCACATAATCAATAGTGAAGAGTTGGTAGAACCTTTGCTTCCATCTAAATCAAATCATTAACCAAAGCAATAAGAACCTAAATGTATAGACTTGTAAACGTTCCTAACAGTTGCTTTTTATTAAAGAGAAACAAGGGACTCAAGTTTGGGGTTTTTTTTCCTCCCAGTCCTACACAGAGCTGCCAAATAAAATGATTTCATCCTTTTGTTCATCTCTCAAGCAACACAGGACTAGGCACAAATTACCACAAGTGTCAGGCTGGGCTCCCAGAAAGTGAAGGGCAGCAGTGGAGGCGACTGCAAGCTGTGTCACGCCTGGACTGCACTGGCAGAGTGATCCAGGAGCCACAGTCACACATTACACCTCATGGATGAGCCTGGCGCTTGCTCTCAAAGCAAAAATCAAGTTGTAACAGGCTGTGTCTGCTGCTGAATTACACAGGGCTGGGGAGCAAGCCTGACTGCTGGCCATCCAGGCTGCTTAACCATTAGCTGCGAGCTCACACCTCGGCGTGCTCTGGAGATGTGCCGACTTCCCTCCCTCAGGGAACACCGGGATGCAGCTGGCACAGTCCGTGAGGGCACACCAGGCTCTGCTGCTGCTGTCCTGCAGGCATCCAGGATGCTCTCTTCAATGCCCCATCCCATGCAGTTGCAGCAGAGTGCCTGGGGGTCCTGCTAGGAAAACATCACTGTCATGGTCTGCAGCCCTCGTGATTCAGTGCCAAATACAGCAATGACAAAGCCAGATCGTCACATTTATATCCCAGGCCTGTGGGAGCATCCTGCAGAGCCCATGGAAGAGCCAGAGCCGAGTGATATGCAGCTGGAAAGGCTGTGCCTGTCTGAGCCAGAGAACAGGTCCTCCATTTAATTCAGCAGCACAGATACAGAGATGCTGTGATGAGGAATGCAAACACCTCAGGTGGAGATATTTCTGCAAGGGCTGGGGTAAGGTGATACAATGAGCCCTCTCATCCCATTTGCAAAGGTGTTTTTTAGGCTAGAGCAGCCTTTCTGCATGGAATATTGATGTCTTAAGTTTTAGACATTGTTAATTTTCAGCATTAGGGAAACTAAGACTTACACCAGGCATCTAGGAACTGAGGAGCCCAGCTCATAGTTTACTTTTGAAATTCCTGCTCTGAATCTCTGGTTCACCAAATCACAGAATGGCTTGGGTTTGAAGACACCGTAAAGTTCATCCCCTGCCACCCACTAGACCAGGTTGTGCAAAACCCCATTCAGCCTGGCCTTGAACCCTTCCAGGGATGGGGCATTTACAACTTGTCTGGACAATCTTTTCAAGTGCCTCACTGGAAGAATTTCTTTACATCATTTAATACAAATCTCTGCTCTTTTGGCTTAACTGTTCCCTGTTGTCCTATCACTATCTGCCCGTGTAAAAAGTCACTCTCTCTTTTTTTATAAGCTCCCTTTAAGTACTGTAATGCCTCGCTGAGGTCTCCTCAGTCTTCTCTATCTCAATCTAATGAGGTATCATATGATACCTCATTATGACATGTAAGAGTGTCTCACTGCTGTACTTTCTCCAAGAGCCTGACTCAGTTCTTGCTCATTCCAATATAAGGAGAATTACTCCCACTAATGGCAAAGGTATTTCATCAATGTAAAGTTTCACAGATGTTTCGGGGTCAAGAAGAAATCACACTGACACTGGTGCTGACCTCCCTCTACTTGCTGCCACCCAGACAAGACATCCCAATATTGTTTTGCCCTCTGCAGCATGCATTGGCCGTGATGGACATGTGCACATCCTTAAAACACCTCCATGCTTTTGAAACTAATTGTGTGCAGTGCTTTAGGAAGGCTGTGTTTTTACAAGACTGACTAAAGATATTTGAGAAAACAGAAGACAATGCACTGCTTTTGTCCCTTCAAGTCTTCTTTTTATATAATGCAGAAAAAATGGGTTCCGTTCTCCAAAGCCATCCTTGCACTGTGAGCATCACACCCACAATTCAGTCTTGGTGGTCTCACACTCTCCACAGAGAACTTGTCCTACTATAGGCTTTTCTCATTCCATCCTTTCTCCACCTCTATGATCAGCTGAGCAGTTGTTACACCACAACCCAGAAGAAAGGAAAGGAAAAGAAGTCTTCAGAGATCTTCATTGGGGCAGCTCACATCTGCATCCCAGCCAGGACAGCTCCCAAATCCCCCCCTCTCAGGTGTCTCTCTTGTCTCTTGGCCTCTCACCCCAGGGTTGCACGAGTTTTCCAGAATTCATCTTTTTTTTTTTGTAGTCAAAGGGCTACCTACAACTCAGATGTCAATTTAATGTACAACATAAATGTAAATTGCACACATAACAGAGAAGCTCTAAGTCTAAGCTTTGATGATGATGGTGATGTGGAACATTTTCTAGGTGTGCTTGTAAAACCATAAGCAGACCATGAGTGGTCCTTCCCTGGTGGTCCACAGATCTTTTTGAAACGTGACTGCATCATCTGCTGGCAATGTTGTCTACATATCTGTAAGCTTTGTTTTTCATGCATATTCATGTGGTAGGTCATTTAAACACAGCATAAACAATAACAGGCCAAGGACTATGTCTGATGGACCTCAACAGGACTAGGCTGAAAAGAAGATTTAGTGCTTCTAGTAACAATATTTTGTTGGCAATTTGACAGCTTTGACCTAAGCCAAGTGACAGCGTTAGGTGATACACAGTGTGCTGACAACTTATTACATAAAGTATCATGGTTGGCTGTCAGAAGCTTTCTTGGAATCCAGAAATATAGCTCTGGCCAATTTTTATGGCAGTGAAAATGTGTTCAGTAATTTCTACCAAGGCAGTTGTTGAGTGGCTGAAAGACAGGACTGATGGAGAGTTATTTGATAACAACAACAAGTTGTCCACCTGCAATTGGGCAGCTTTATCCACATGGTTTAGTAATCTTCTTTGGCAGTGACTCAGATGTTACAACACAGTCCGGATAATTCCCTTTCCTTTTTGGGGGAAAATGCAATCCCATCTAAAAATGAATTGAGAAGGACTAGCAGTGCATGGGGGTAATAAAACAATGCCAGTTGGATTCTGTGCCTCAGAAATATCGGACACTTCATTTTATGCCTTGGAACTGTGAGGATTTTTGAGGGCCAGAGAACATTGCTCATCCTTGTACAGCTCTGGGAAGCTTCAGGGTATTAGCAAAGCCAAGGATTTGGCAGACCTAGGAGTTTGTTTTTTCAGTAATGATTTGGAAATACAAAATCACATATCGTCAATTTTTTTTTTTCTGAAGCTTTGCTTGCTTAAAAACAAATAAATAGATGATTCTTAGGTTATGTCATACAGCTTTGTGAGAAGGATTGATATGGCAGGAATGGTCACTTCTGGGCTGTCCTGAACATCTCTTCCTTTGCCTCTGTTAAGGTAAGGGATCAGCACATGTCCAAGCAGCTGGAGAATATGCAGTGTTTCAAGGGGGGCAGATAGCTGCACTGCAGAGTGTAAGACAGCAGGCACATGACTCACACCTGATGCTCAGGTATCCTACCAGGTCTGTTCAGATCTGGGGATCTTCCTATGTGACTTTTTCTATAGTCGTTACATTCTGTGAGTTACAGAGGTAGCCGTATACATTTTAAATGTAAACCAAACATAGCATAATAGACAAGTGCTCTGATTTAGAAACCTTAATCTTCTTTGGACCAACACAGCAGTTTCTCTTATAGAAAAAGAACATGATCCCAGGGAATTTAATAAGTTAGTGTGCTGTAGGCTGGGGAAAAAATCCAGGAGGATCCATTGTCCAGGGATGCATCAACAGTCAGCTGGTCTTCAGCTTTGGTCACTTGAGTTTGATACCTGTGCTCCAGTCCTGCTGGTGGGATGCAGTGGGAAGAGAAGCAATGAGGAGGTAAGGAAGGTAAGGCACTGCAGTTATTGGCAGTGACTTTTCCTTCATGGGATGCCAACCCATTCAGCACATCCAGATAAAATGAACAGGTAAGAAGAGTGAAGCTACCACAGACAACTGTTTTCAACTGCCTGCACATGATCAGACACACAGTCCCCTTCTTCTGGCATGTCTCACACAGTCTTAATTAAGAAAGTCAGGAGCTGGAGTTGAAAATACGGTATCACATTTCCCATAATGTGCGAATTGATGGTTTCCTGCAGTCAGTGCTGACAAAAATCTTCCCTTCCTCCAAGTTCAAAGTAACTGTTGAATATACAGATGGGCCATATCTACACCTTTCCCCTCACAGCAAAAAGTGCTTTAGATAATTAAGATTTGAAACTGTATTATGAGCAAGAACCTTGGCCATTTAAAGGAATAAGGGTTTCCTTAGAAACCGTGAAAAGTAGTTTAGGAGCAGACGTTTATGAGGACGAATATGTACACCATCAATTAACACCTTGTTTCTTTCACAAGTTCAGTTATATTTACAACACTGCTATGAAGCAGTGAAAGCAGACAGTTTTGTATGTGCATCAGGGCTGTGAAAGATAGACTCGGCGCTACCAGACAAACAGGGATTCACACCATATGGCTGGTTCAGGAGTTTTGACCGATTTAGAACAAATGCATAGTAATTTCCCACTGGGGTCGGGTTAGGATGAATATTAATACAGATCAGACATGACAAACAGAGAAATGGACAAAGATTGCCCCTGGATTACATCCCCCGCTTCTGCCTTACATTAAGCTTTAAAGAAGTTTTCTTGGCAAAGGCAGTGGCTTGCACCTGATTTCCATGGTACTTACATCAGGTCCCTGTAAAATCCCACCAAATGTTTCCAATTCCAAGCAGCAGATCATTGGCTGCAGTCTGACATCCAGAGGAGTTCATAGGCTGAACATGTTTAAAAAGCAGACAAACAAGCCAAAAGCTCAACAGCTAACAATGTTGAGGAGGCTGTAGACACTGAGCTTGGCACTGACAAACACTGCTGCCATTCCTACTTTTAGTGCTGGTTTTATCCAGAGATTGTTTTATACCAAATGCTGGAATACCCAGCACAAGGCATCTACATATCCTGAGAGGCTGCAGTACTAATACATTACATAGAACTTAGCAGTTCAGCTGACAAGCAGAAGAGTAAACTATTGTGGACTTGGCATAAAATTAAACCAAGTTTAATCCTGCTTTCACTGAAGGTTTATTCCCCTTCTCTGCAAGAAGATAAGTTAGAAGATAGTTCATAATTGCCTATGAGACTCTCCTCAATTCAATTTCTGATTAGCTTGTGTAGTGAAAATAACTCTGATCCAAAACCTGAGTTCCAGGTTTGGTGCTAAAATTGACATTTTGAGTCATAGTCCTCTACCTTTTCAGAGATAGAGCACTGTGTTCAGCTCCTTGGAAAGCAAAGGTGCTGCCAACACTGAGAAGCAAGTACTGTTCCTCTGGAAGCAAGCCTTTTTGGAGATGATGCCTGAATGGTGTTGTGCCCCACGTGCTCACCACCTGCAGGAACATAACAGGAAAAGGTCCTGCTATGCCTAGGGTACACTGATCCTCTCTACGGGTATTCTGTTTTCAAGCTCCAAACATGTGAGTGGAGATTTTTTCATTCAGTGGCTTGTTTCAGGATGGCTGATCTGAAAGAATTCAATTAAAAATGACGCAGCTGATTCTGAGGACAGGTTAGTAGAATGACTGTCTTCTGATGTTAAAAAAAAATTTATTTGAGGGACTCTTTAATGCAAATGCTCTGGAGTGGTGCCTTCATATTTGGCAGGATGAGTGACTTTTCTGCACAAGATTTGCTTTTTGCAGTTATTCTGAATATTCTCATGCAAAGCCTTTTAAAAGCATAATTAATACATACCCTCTAATATACAAGTCTGGTTTTATGAAACTGAATTGTTAAGTATGTTGACATGGGGATTTCCTTGAGACTTCTTAATTTTCTTTTTTATTCATTCTCTATTTGGATTTTGGGTACCACTGAGCTATAGTGTTCATGTTATACCTATTTTACTTCCAAAGAGAATATATAAAGGACTATTAAGATATGAATTGTCACATTCATATTTTCTGAAAAATCCATTTGCCCAGGATTTTTCTCCTGGGAAGCTGAGAAGCCTCAGAGAAAAAAGAAAACAATAATTATCTCATTTGCTTCTCCTGTGTTTTGCTCCTTTGGAATGTGTTTGGAGATCGTTTATCCACAGGTGATTGTTTCATTGGTTTCTGCTGTGGGTTTTTTTGACTCAGTGACCAATCAGGGTTAAGCTGTGTTGGGACTCTGGAAAGAGTCACGAGTTTTCATTATTATCTTTTTAGCATTCTGTAAGCATCCTTTCTGTATTTTTTTAGTATAGTATAGTTTAGTATTCTTTAATATTATATAGTATCATAAAATAACAAATTAGCCTTCTGAGAACATGGAGTCAGATTCATCATTCCTTCCTTCCTTCACGTGGGGACCCTGCAAATACAATAATGAATTCAAAATTAAACAATAGCCCAAGTTTAATTTCTCCTTGCCCACTCAATGTACATAAGGAACTGTGTGAAGCAAACCAAGTAACTCAGCAACTATGTGTATTTTAATTTTTTTCCTGGGTCTGGTATGCTTTATTTTTTATATATTGTTGTATTTTCTAAATGTTATTCAAGTTGGTATTTTGGTCCAAAATTTTTTGATTTTTCCAAGCTTGCAAGACACCCTCAAAGATGCATCTTCACATTTCAAACACAAGGTTAATTTTTGCAATACTAATTTTTAAAGTCTGATCTTGCCACCTTTGAAATAGTCTCATTAAGTAAACTGTTTATCCATTAAAAAAAATCAGAGAACAGAACAGACATAGTATTCAAAAAACCACAGAATTCATAGAACTCAGAAAGAGCCTCTGCATCAGGTTTAGATGCCAAAAACGAAAGGCAATTCTGAGAGACTAACATATACTATAACGTATGGGAGAAAAATCAAAAGCATGGCTGAGATACAGTTCACTTTGAGCTACAGCAAAATCCTTCCTTGAGAATAAACACACGTCAAGGGCCTCCTCCTGAATGGGATCCATGCAACTGCATCTTCTGACCCTTGGCAAACACCAGCCCTCACCTTACAAAAAAAACCCACAGCAGGCTTGAAAATCCTCGCAGCCTATCGCAGGCGGCGTGAGACGGGCTCTGTGAACCGCAGGACCCGCTTTTCATCAGCGAGGCCGGCGCTCACCTCCCGAGCGCTTCCATCAGCCCGCTGGCAGATGCGCTCCCGCCCCAGCCTCCTGCCCGCCCCCCTCCCCCGTTGCTCCCAGCATTGTTCGGCAGAGGCGAGACAAAGATAAATGGAAGTGCAGAAGCTGTATTTACACAGCATTTAAACATACTGTAGGCTGGGGATTGAAGAGCTTGCTGATAGGTGACACTGCAGGTTTCAATAGGGAGCACGTCTAGTAGAGCCCTTCTGCCTCATTCAGGTCATGTGGCCCCCGTGACTTTACTTAAGGGTTGTTGTTTTGCCTGAAAAACATTTCTTCTTCTTTTTTTTTTTTTTTGTGTGTGTGTGTGTGTGGAAAAAATCCAAACAATAGTGAAGTCTGATCCCTGGTCAAACAGCAAAGCAGGAACATTGCTCTCCCAGAAATGTTTTTTTATTATTCAAAGATTATCCAAATCCAAATAAGAAATAAATATGAAAAGGAACATACACAAAAAGCAGAGAACCAGCAAAAAAAAATTACTTTTAAAATACATTGATTTTGCTCTATAAGCCAAAAACATGAAGCAAAAATAGAAAGATTACATTAATTTTTCATCATTTGCCATTCAAATAACATCTCCATTTGGCATACCTTTAGACACCAGTCTTACACTTCACAGAGTGTTAATATTACAGCTGGAAGAACATGAAGCTGCAAGAAATATCTGTAACAAAACAGATCTTCACAGAGGTAGGTCAATTTTCAAGTTCACATAACAATGACAAAACTGGAATAAACTTTTGACATTTTGAAGACTGTCAATCCATTTTTATCATAGGATGAGTTTGGAATTTTATGTTGAAGACTGGCATAAAGGTAATATCAAGAGATATTACAAGATGAGTCTTCAAGGAATATTTTACTACACAGAAATGAAGAAATCACCACACTTAACCACATCTCCTTTCAAGAAGTCCTTTGTTCTGTTGTGAGTCACTGACAGAGAATACAGACTATGAATGGCAATAAACACAGTAGTATAAAATAATAAATAAATTTTCATTGTAAAGGTTTATTTTAACCAGCTCTCCTTGGCTGGTGAATACAATGTTTTGGTACCAAGGCAATCAAAATCTTGATGTTACTGCTCTGGGAGTGCAAGGGATGAAGGACTATTAATGTTACCAGCATCTCTGTTGGACATTAAATACAGAAAGGTAGCGGGTCACGTATTCTAGTTGTGCAGGTAGTGCCTGAGCACTTGGCAGAGCTGCATCAGGTGCTGCACCACAGGGGAGGTGAGATTCAGCTGTCTGGCTGCTCCCTGCAGGCAGGTGTGGAGAGGTTTGTGAGAACTGGCCAGAGTTGTGGGGTGTTCTCTTCCCTCAGAAGCTGGTTCTGATTGTTACAGGATTCATTCCTGGTGACACTTCATCCCTTTTTGCAGGGGGGGAATGACTACGGAGAGGGATGCTGCTCTCCCATCATATGCTGGGGGTTACAGCCCCTCCGGCTCCTGCTGTTCCCTCTTTGCCCATGAAACTATGCCTGCCTTATTGTCATGCAAAATAATTCAGCAGAAATAAAAGTAAAATACTTCAACCAGATGAAATTTAAATGGTATAAAATTGTGATTTGTGAAGCAAAACTGCTGAACGAGTAAAAGAAAAAGGAGCATGAAACATTTTGTATCAGTTTTCCCATTTCAAAAGGCTTGCCTGTAGAATGACCCATCTAGCATTCTTCAGGCTTTAATTAATTAAAAGCAGGGAGAAAGTTAGGATTTTGGCACAGGATAAATATTCCAGACTTGAACAGAAGATGTTGCTTTAATGACCTGGACACCATCCAGGAAGTACGCAAAGGCTAGCAGACACTTCTGACAGCTAATATATCTGATAAAAAAGAGCATTCTGGCCAATTAAAGAGCTGGAGTAGAAATAATGATTTGTCACCAAGCCTGTAACTGAGGCCAATTGGTCCAGATTAACCAATGGGTTATCCTTTGTAAGTGAATTTAAAGGTCACGATGAGCTGTCTGGGTAGGTAAAAGATAAAAATGTTAAATTAATATGGTGGCAAAAAATTTTCAAATGTGAGACGTGGAGATAAAAATTAGATTTGCAAATCATGCAAAATCACCTGGAGTGGACTAAGCAAATTGCTCTTATGGCAGAAGGTCATTAAGAAAAAAGTGTGAATAAAAGTATGAATTTCTATCCACCACAGAAAGCAGAAGCTTTCTTTAAGTATTCATAGGCAAATGTACTCCTGAAGGACTTTATTATAAACTACCAGCTGGGTGTATATGCCTCTCTATTCCTGGGGAAAGTGAGGTGAGGCTGTTTTAAGGCAATCTAGTTTCCACCTTCTACAACAGAACAATTGGTTATATCATTGATAGCTGACCTAGGCAATACAATTTGACCATGAAGAGATTATCTCTAATCTAGCTGTAAATGTTATCATTTCCGTGTTGCAGAATGTCCCAGGACAAACTCCACTGAAAAGGACTCTCTTAAAAACCTTCCATTGCACACAGAGGCAAAGCTTGACAATGACTCTGGACAAAGATGGTCACGGACTTCAGGACCCCTACAAGACCCATAGGTAAAATGTCCTGCCCTTGTGCCTGTGGGGCATGAGGGATGAAGAAGCAGCCTCACAGCTCTGGGTCTTGTCTGCCAGCACTGGGGGCTCCCATCAAAGCACCCTGCCAGGTGGCTGCTGCTCGCCAGCCACTCCTCAAGTGCACCTCTGTCCCATCCCTCTCCAGAAAGTCCTGTAGTGCCATGAACATTAAAAAAGACTCTGTCCAACAAATACTTCTGATTTCATGTGCATCTCAGCCAGCAACTGTATTCAAATTACTCTCTTTGCTGCTACTTGAGAGATAAGGTTCCCAAAATAAGGCAATAAATATCCACAGTAGCTGTTGCTTATTTTTACGAGCACCTGCAATACGGGGGCTCCACATCATCACTGCAGTGCATAAAAATGCAGCTGCTTATAACAGGCCAAGTCTAGGCAGCCCCCTAGAGAGGCATTTTAGTGCTCATAGCTCCTTGGTGCTTTCTTCCCACCCAGAGGGGGAACCCTTGTGCCCCAGCCAGGAGGATGCAGCTTCCTGCTTTTTCTAAGTCCGTTTCCCAAGCAGATGAATAGCCTGGGAAGGACCCTGCCTGCCAGCCTGCTGGAGCTCAGCTGCTACAGACAGGCAGGTGGGCACTTTCCTTGTCTTCCAAGTGTGCAGGTGAGGAGAAGGAGAGCACTGATGCCCCTGAGTGCAGAAGCAAAGAGCAGAACCAAGGAGGCTGCATTTGGCTGTCCCTTTCCTCCTGGCACAGCGCAAATATTTGGTTTTTAGCTTTTTTCTTCCAGCCCCGGGTCTGACTGTGTGCAATCTGCTGCTCTGACCAGATTTGGGTGGCTTTGAAGGCACAGGTAACAGCAACAGCTCTGCCAAAGTTCAAACACTCCAATCCTGTATATAACATTGAGATCATCGTCCAGGGTGTGAGATTTCAGGACTTCAGATATACAAGTATATAACCAGTGATCATAAACAGTATTTATTTTTCTTTATGGGAGTACCTAAAACACCCAAACCACACATAAAGCAGCAATTTATTTCTCTGAGGAGCATTTAAAATACCTGTTCTTTCATGGATTACCTGTGTGAGCGGATGAACTTAAACCACTAAAGAGTTGATTCTGAGCCAAATTTTCAATGGATATTAAAAAAGATGAACACATACCTAGGAAAGTGAGCATTGCCACACGAGGCAAATGCATGCAAATGAAGATATCCAAGTACAATGGCCATAAAGCGTTGATGAAAGGTATTTTATTGACACCGAAGTAACCTTGTTGAATTGCAAATTTGGACTTCATTTCCTTTTCTGAAACCACTGCAAAAGCAAAGAAAGGATCTGATTTCCTGGAAGCAGGTTTGTCTTATCTGTTAATATATAGTCCTACCTTTTACGTTGGGCCAATATATTTATATGCCCTTGGTTGGCATAATTTGGGACAAAAAGAAGGAAATATCTTGATTTTTCAGAGAGAAGCAGCTATTTTGAGGACAGAATCTAGGCAAGTATTTTGTCATTTCTTTAAAGAAAATGTTAAAACAAATCACATCTAGTCACAGCATTAGCAAATTGCCCTTCCAGTAGAGGGAATTAGAGTACCAAAACATTTAATACATGGTTTCCTATAGGTAGTTTCCCTTGTAGGGCTTTGTAGAAAGAGAGACAGACAAGTTGAAGTTAGCTAGTGTGTGATATTCCTTATGGTGGGAACTTCAGAAATACTAAGTAGTGCATGAGCTTGATTACAAATTTGAAATTGACTGAGCTTAGAAACAAGACAGCATGTGGCAGCGATGGCTTGGAAAATCCTGATGGCTGCTTCAGCTCAGGCTGCAGCAGCATCTGCCTGAGTGTGCCTCTGCCTGGTGGTGCCTGTGTGCCTGTGAGGGAGCTCTCAAGCTCTCCTGATGCCTGTGGTGAGGCTGGTTCCAAGGCTGTGCTCATGTGCTGCCATTTCATTGCTACACCACACTTAGCTGCACTAAGGTCCCATTGATTCTCCGGTCATGCAGACTCACTTTTGAAGACTCACTTGGGGAGCTTCTGAAACTTTTACCTTAAGTCTCTTTGCTGACACCATGAAAAAGTGAGAGTGGACAAAAACACCTGTGTAAAATAAAAATAAACTATAAACAAATATTCAATATTTGAAATTTCAGTGGAACTGATGCCCTGCTCAGAGATAGCATTGTGGTCTCAAGTGCTAGCATCTCATTTTTAAGACACAGAGCTCAACACACAGGCAAAATCTCATTCTGAAATCACAGTACGTCTTTCATGAGATGTAAAATACGGGAAAATGAAGCTCAGTCAAACCTTCCCTCCACTAAGTAACAATGTAAATTATGAAAAACTCCTCACACAAGCAATAAACAGAGTCTTCTTAACCCAGCTGACTTCCCTAGTTGTGCCTTGCTTTCTTGCCTTTCCTTAGCTGTCACTACATCTCGTCCCCTGTAAGCAGCTCAGTCTCATTAAAAGCAATGTGGTGAAACTAGCCACATCATTATGCCCACTTAGACGGGGTTCTTGTAGCCTGCACTTACTGTTCATAATAGCTGCCACTTAGGGTTTGTGAACCCCCATTGGCACCTTCCTCCTGGTTTGTTGGTTGCTTTTTTTATTTTTTTCCCTGTGTCTTACTTTGAAATTTACATGTCCTCAGAACAAATAAAATTCACAACAACAAACTAATTAATGGATTCCAGTTTTGACAGCTACAAGAAGACAGATGAGAAAGTAACATGCTTCTGGCAGCGTGTTATCAATTGGGAGGCACCAGTGCATCGCCTCTATGTGGTACAGTGAGCTGGAACCGACACTGACAGATGACACAGCCCTTGACAGTGAAGCCTGTAGGAGCTGACAGCTCCACTTGCACTCAGGCAGGTCCACGCTCGGCACTGGAACTGAACCAGCTTGATGTGCAGAATATGCTTGCTTTTATCTTCCCCCTGCGGTACAGTGGGCAGGCTGAGCAGCACTGTCAGGTGGAGCCCAGGACCTACCTTAGAAAGTTAAAACTGTGACAAGTGCTAAGATTTTACCAGTAGAAATACATTAAATCAGTTGATAAGTATAGTTACCTTCCAGCCAGTGCCTTGTTCTCCTTTTTGGAAGCTTCCTGGTCAGTAGGGCTGCAGGAGCTTGGCTTCCTACAGACTGGTGGGTGCCTCTGGTACTGAGAGACTTGCACTGAGCAAGCCTCTGTCACAGCTGAGCACTCTGGGCCTCCCTCTGTCACACAGATTCTCCATGTGGAAGAAGGGCTGAACACACACTCCTGCCTTTCTTTCAGGTGGATCTCCCTTCCTTGGGCAGCTGTCTTCCTTCACAGAAACGCAGGAGCTTGTGTCTTTGGGCCTATTGCCCCTCTGCCAAATTTGATCAGAACCAGCCAAAGTTCTGATGGTTCTCACGCGCTGAAGGTGCCGGGGTGTGAAGAGAGGGTGTGGATGCACATGCAATACAAAACACAACAACATTGACCTCATTCCTTTGCAAACAAGGGTAATACAGCATGGGTAGGGTTTCTTCTCACTCTACATTCAAGACATATATCTACAGTCTTCAGATTAGATGAGTCTGACTGTAGAGGCCCTGGCAGCCTTATGTAATTCTTCCCTAAGGGGACAGGGATGCTAGAGGCACATGGCTAACTGCTCCATGCTGTGGTGAATTACAACCCTACATCAGGTATCTCTTCAGAGATTACTATGATAGATCTTTGTTCCAGTCCTCCTCTGTTAGTGTACGTAGATGAGCTTAGGAAGAGACTGTATGCTTTTAAGGGAACAGAATATGGAAATCAGTAGTCTGATGTATTTAAGAGTATATTATCTTAATGAAGAAACAAACTGGTCAAATTAGTTTGAATCAGCCTAGACCTTCAAGATGCTTTCTTTTCTTCATCTCAAATGCTGTAATTTTTCCTGATGACATTACAAAGGAACTCAGAGCCCTATTAACAGAAAAATCCAAGTTTTATGGCTCCAGAGAGGGGATTTATTGCAGCCAACACATCTCTCTCCCTTGCTCCTTACAGCTCCATGTGGCCCTTCTGCCTGCTTCCCTCCTGTTCATTACAGTCTCCTTTGGCCCTTGAGAGCAGCTGCCAGTGCTCCCTTGGCCTCACGCCGGGGTGACACAAGCAATAACGCCGGCAGAAGCCGGAGTGGCACTGGGCATACTTGTCCGCATTCAGCAGCTGTCAGCGGCGGCTGTTTGAAAGATAGATGGGGCTTTCTATGGCTTTGTTTGTGCACATGTGCCTCAGAATACAGCCCTGAACTAGAGGGAACATAATTCCACTGGCTTCACTGGGGCTATTCGTATCCTTAATATTATGCTCATGTTTTAGGGACTTCGCTGAATCGGGACCCGAATTTGTGAAATTTGTGTTGTGTGCACATTTGCCTGGAGTTCTCTGTGCTGCAGCTACCCATGCATGCTGTCATTTCAGCTACTCCAGAGCTTGGTAGTACTATGTAACAGGAGGTACATTTCACACAGTCTGTTTTCAACTGATTTAAAGTGTAAGAAGAGAAAAAAGTTCATTAAAAATTGGTCTATAAAAAGACAACTAGGCAATTTTTTTTCAAGTGTTTTTCTCTGTGAAGCTTTATGAGGACACATTTGAGAGTTAATTTGAGTTAATTTGAGTTAATTTTTCCAGATATTTATACTTTTGCTTAGTGATACACATCTAGGTATGGATGTATAAAAATAGATCTGGTGGAAGTCTTAAGAAAAAAATTGTTAGCTCAGCCAAGGCAATGTGTTGGGGGGCAGCACTGCAGGTGCTGACAGCTCAAGTCAGGCTGGTCATGGTTTTCTTTGACATCACAGTAGCAATGCTATAACTGTGTTTGAGCAGAGAGTTATTGCCAAGTTCTTGCTTTCAAGAGCTAACGCTTACCTGAAAATTCACCTTTTAGAAAGAAATTCAAGTGTTTCTTCTCAGCCGAAGCCAGTTTAGAATGGGCAGAATATAGAAAAGAAGTGATCTTCACCCTAAAATTCTTTTCATCAGCAAAAAAACCCATCATCTTTCCTGAATCCAGATATGCAAACATGCGTGTTGCAGCAGACAATTTTTTAAAAGAAAAACTTTCTAGAAAAGATGAGCTAAAGATATGTGGTTCTTTGTTCTGTGTTTCATACCAATGAAAACTAATTTTATATAAGCAAATAAAAAATGTCACGGGTGTGCTTAATTTTCAGATATTACAAAATCCCCCAAACCTCTCTGGGGATAAAAATATCTTATTCATACTGCTCCTGATTTAAGAAAAATCTTCCCAAGCACAGAACAAACATTCCATAGGTGCTCAACAGTGTTACAACTGAGTGCCCTGGGTGGTCAGCTGCAAAGGTCAATAGAAAAAGCTATTTAGAAACCAGGCCCTCACTTCAGTCCCTCTAATATGAAATTGAGCAGTGAATTCACTACCCTCCATAATGCACCTTGGAGCAAGAATCTAAGGTGTTTGATTAATCAGAACCAAAGATATTGTCCTTCAGGAGTTCTTCTTCTTTGAGGATTTTTGAGTCTCTATTGGTTGTGAGAATCACATCCTTACACACTTACAAAACAAAGAAGGATCACTGAACAGGCAATTTGTGAACTCTGCCCATCTAGGTTAGGAGCTGAATCCAAATCAAGCTAGATCCAGATGAAATATTTATGAGTATGCATAGATAGATATTTACAGAGAGAGACATAGATATAGACAAATTCAGATTATCTGTTTTTCTCCTGCATGATCAGATTGTTACTGGATTGCTCACTTAGATATATTTTAAATGGCTTGCATTTATATTCATGGTGTTGCACATATCTGTGTTCTTGCTGTTTTAGATAGATTTTAAAATATCATACTGAAATTTTGTGGAGCCTGATAAAGTCGGATAGCAAACTTTCTTAAACAGAATAAAATTGTACTATCTAACATCATACAAGGCTATCCAAGATACACTTTAACTCCTTTAATTACAACATGGAGCATGCAGTTCTTTTTCTTTGACATTTTTTGAGCAAATTCTCTTCAAAAACCTCCATCATTTTTATCTGCAACTCAAGAATACATGCAGTATTTCTTTACAGCCTTGTTTATCAAGAAAATCTCAAGCAGGGGAAACAATGGTGAGCCGAATTTTCCTGTGGTTTATGCAGGGAAACTCACGGACTTCATGAAGACTCTTGTAATTTATACTGCTAGAGCATGACTCCTCTGGTGTATCTACATTATGGTGATTAAAAAAACATACTGAAAGTTTTAGCTGACTATGGACTGTGGTACCATCAGCATGAAAAACGGTGCATTTTGCATTAAGACAAAAAAGTTGAATTTTGTTTCATGACATTTTTCTTCCATTGACCCCTGCATTTAGATAGGCAAATGTAGTGGTGTCTCTGCCTTGTCCCTTGCTTCTATTTCAGAGCCATTCATGGAAGAGAAATCCACCAATGGCTGTGAAAAACCAAACACTCTCTCTGGTTCAGAAAGCCTCTGAGATGACAATTTGTGGTTGCTAAGAGGGTATTTTTGGGAAATATCATTTTCTCATACTTTTTTGTAGCCATCTGCCCTCCAATCTGCTGAAAAAAGCATCTTGGACTAGATGGCCCTTATATTCATTAGATTCAAAGAAGCTAGAAGCAGACCAGCTAAAATTCTAAAGGTTGTAAGCAGGAACGTTTGCTGATTCTCAGAGTGCTTTAGATTCTGCTAATGACATTTTTCTATTTTCTATTGACCAGGCTGGCCAAGCATAATTTACCTTTAGTGACTCCATTCTGTGCACAGATTTTCTGCTGTAACTCTGGAAAACAGAAATGGGGAGCTGAGAGTGGTGACAGCAGAAGGGGGAAAGAGTTTTATTCCTTTGAGACCACTAAATAGTAAATAAAAAACTAGAGCTGTTGTGTTGTGTTTTGGAGGTATTGGGGTTTTTTTAATATATATAATGGATGGTGGCTTTTTAGGTGAATTGAAGAAGAGATTCTCCAGTGGATACATTAACAGGGCTGAGATACAGGACATGTAGCTTCAGTTTCTGCTCTGTCCCAGCAACTTCTCTCATTTCTGTAGGAGTCAAACTGTACTACTGAATGAATGAAGAGCAAAGAAGGGCCCCAGTTATGCACCCTCCAAATTGCCTTCCCACTGTTGGCTTTGCCTGGGGTCACGGCAGGCAAGTCATTCACAGACAAGGCACTTCCTGGTTGGATTCACCCTCAGGACTGTTCTTGAAAGGGAGGATGGAAGATTTTGCACTCAGTTTTGTAAAAACACAGCTCTAGTGAGCTGCAGCACAAGTTTCACATTAATCTAGTAGTTCAAACTGAAGAAATACATGGAGGAAGTAATGACTATATCTAAGATCTGCAGAGATGCTGCTTGGCCCTGAAGACACCCAGGCAGATAATCTGGAAAGAGATGAGAGGAGTATCTCCTTCTGCTTTTCTCCCTGAGAAATCTGAGTCAGCAGCTATCTTTAGCAAGATTTTTTAAGCAGCTAGGTTAATACCTGAAAACTCTAAGAACAACTGTAAACTCAGTAAATAATAACAATGAGTTTAGCTTTTTGATAAAGTAGTTCTGGTAGGAAGAACAAGACTCCATTATACTTCCTGAATGTGATGCCTTTAAAGGACAACTCATCAGAAATGTATACAGCAATCCTGTTTCAAGACATTCTCAAGAATTCCCTTAATTAGCCATCCATGTTTACTGTACTTATTCATCATAATATGTGCAGTGTTATATTTGCTATCTGTAATCTCTTTGTTGGTTTTGATTCTTCTGAAATGCATTTTCCCCTCTCCAATGAAAAATACCCAAAGAGCTTTCATTCAAGAAAATATGCTTGGCATCTGAAAGTTTGGGATATGTGGGAGTCACATCCTTTTTGTACAGTTTCCTTTAGTACAGTGGGAGTTTAACTCCTTGCCGTCACTAGCAAAATTAAGTCAAGCTTAGGAATTTGTAGTGTACATGCTTAGTGCAGGGGGAAGGGTTCAAGAGAAAGACCAGAAGCTGCTGCTCTCCTGGAAAGAGGGCAGATGAGAGGGAAAGGGAAGAAGCTCTATTTGTGCTCACAGTGCTGTGTCCCAGAAAGGCATATCATTTTGGTGCTGGATAGGGAGGATTCCCTGGAAGCACTTAGGTTTCTGAGGATGGAGGGCTCTGCAAGCTTAACAGGCTGCATTTTCAGTTGTTATAGATCTAAAAGATAAGGCATAATATCTCTATGTTAAGCTTTTTACATAGCTCCTCTTTTATTTTCCAGGACTTCTCCAACTCCAGAGTCAGGTTAATGGCTGTAGAAGCTGACGTGGAAGTACTGGGTATTTGGACTGGAATAAAAAGAAATAATATTGTGATTTTGTTACCTTCTTAATTTTGGTTAATCTGGGTGCCACAGGGGCTCTTCCACTCCGTGCCATTTGTAGCTGTTCTGCTTTGACAGCCTTGTGTACTGGCTATGGTTTGTGCCGCTTATGCACAGTTTGCACATTAAATAGATTTTCTCCCACTCATGAGACACCATCTCCTTCTCTTCACTACATTTGTTGATCTGAGACTATAGGGCACAGACATAAGAGCAGGAATGTAGGACGAAGATTCTGCAGAACTAGAAAATGTAGGAAATGTAGATTCTGCAGCACTAGAAAACTGGCTTAGCATCCTACCAAGGCCTGGACTGCATATAAGCAAGGAAGCTGTAATGCTCTTTAGCAGGACCTCTGAGAACACTTGCCCTGTGGCAAAGGCATGGCCGTGGGGCTGATTTACTCTTTTTGCACTGGGGAATTGCCAGGGATCATTACAGGAGGGACATAAAAGAAGGCAGGATCTGGCTTACTGACAAAGAGATTTCAGGCCAAATGACTCACCTCTGGAGGAGTCAGACAGTTTTTCAGAGGACATGACTTAGAAGGAAATTCAGTAGCTGGGATTTATTTATTGTTCAGGGCCTGTTGAGCTTTTTTTAGCTCTTAAGCAGTAAATCTGCATACACAAAGAACACAGATTTCAGAGTCATGAGGTCTGAGGACAGACTTCATAAATGGTCACTTGTTGTGACTTATCCACAAAAGAAGAGAAAGCAGGTTTTCAGCATCTTATTGTTGCCCAGATCATAAGACCCTGGTGCTTGTTTATGTGACGAAAGCAAGCTGATCATTTGCCTCTGGTTATAAATACATCATTTGTGAAAGCATCCATCCTGGAAGATAGAAGTTTGCTTCTTATGAGAAATGTCCTTTTTTTCCCCTCAGGTCTCACTGAAGCTTTGCCAAAGAGTTCAAGTAGAGAGCTGTCTCACAAAACTGAGTCACCTAATGTAGTTTAGTGTATTCCTGACTCTGACAGTTTCTAAATATGCTGCCAAAGAAGGGCCAGGGTGTTCAGGAAAAGACCACGTTGATAGAAGTATGAACATCCAGTACAAACAGCCAGACGCAGACCCAGGTGTAATACAATGGGCTAACAGAAGCATAACTCTAAAGTTGCATTACCTTGAAATCCTTCACATTTTGTGCAATAGTTTATACCTTAAGTCATTCTAGCATTTACTGCTAGGTATGAACCATGTATGTCACATTAAACTGCTAACTTACCCCAGATATCACTGAAAATTAATTTTTTTAATTAAGTTTGCTTGCCTGTCTGAAACTGGGAATATTTTAATATGTGACAGTTCTAATGAAAAGTTTACTTCTGCCATGTAACTGGTTCTTCTCAAGAAGAACCTCACCAGTAAATTGAAAGGATAGGAAATGGCTTAAAATAAATTTATATTTATTTCCATTTGAGGAGTCATATAAAATTTTTGGTAGGCATTTTGTTATGTAACATTACCATATTCAGAAGAATCTCTTTTACATGGGAAATTATTTTATATCTGCTCATGATAAATTTAGGGTCTGCTTCACTAAAATATGACTTGAAATGGTCTGAATTAAACTCAAAAAACAACACTTCCAGATTGACAGCTTTTGGGTAGTTAGCAAGTCCATTTTTAATTTACCAATTTTGCTACAGATAATATATCTGCAAACAAAATACATTTACAGAAAGCTTTCTGTGTTTAGAATTTTAAATTTACCAGTTAAAACCTTGTCACAGCATTGGATAAAAAAAAAAAGAAAAGGTATTTTTCTGTTGCATGGATGTTAATTGGGGTTTCCTTGTCACAATGAAGGGTTATACAGAAGGTGATCTGAAGAAACTTCTTATAAAACACATCCCAGTGCTTACAGATGTCACTTTTACTACTACTACTGGCCTGATTTACTCATTTCACTAGGCTTGCTTAATATTACTATGTCTGTGTTGTAAAAGCAACAGTCAGACATAATGTAGGAAGTCTCCTAATTAGAAAGAAAAACCTATGTAAGAAATTTTAAAAATATTTTACTAATAAACTGCAGCTGCATTTTACAATTAAAAGGAGTTGCAATGTCTTAATGAGATAAATCATGTTGTTAGTCTAAGCACAACAAGGTGAACTGGAAAAATAAAATACAACCTCTTCCTGTAAGTAGTTTTTGTACTGGGACCATACCTTGTACTCTACCACCAGGTAGAAATGGGAGCAGCAGTGGAGGTTGACTGTGGAGATGTGAGGAAGGCACCATGTTCTCAAGAAGCTGAGGAATATGTAAATGGTCCTCTGCATGCTATTTTCCTGCCAGCAGCAGTGTGCAGCATTTGGGAGGCACCTATTCTGCTACTCTGTATAAAATCAACTCTACTCAGGGTGCCCAGTTTTGTCAAAGCTAGAATTTTCAGTGTTTATGGACCTGAGGAAGGATTAAGATACTTTTTTTTAGAGTGGCAGCCATGAGTTTTAGTGGTAATTTGCTTGCACTAAGCCTCCAGCTGCTGTTCCAGAGGTGTGGAAATTGCTCATAGCCCTGTGCAGATGACTTAGATTCCACAGAATATTTAAAATAGCACAAAGTGCCTATATTTGAGTAACTAAACTGAGACTCAGGTGTCCACACAGAGATCTCTACAGGTGAACAAGATTTACCTCATCTTCCTTTGTAACCTGTGAAGTTCTACTCTTTACAATCAACAGAGACTTCACTTTGTTCTTTGTGGTCCTCTGACAGATTTGAAAGGTCTCAAATTACTCAGATGAGAGCTTACATACCTGCCTCCTACACACCTATATCTGGAGCTGAAGCCCACTCTAAATTCTGAGGTTTTTTGTTCTCATTGAAACGGGACATTTTTTTACTGCTGTTTAAATTGTGGTGATGTCTGAGATGTCTGCATTTTGAGACTGAATAGGTCATTAATCAACTCAACTTTAAAGTCGAGCTTGGTGGTGACAGAAGCAGAACATCCACCTGTGCCTCACTGGCAGAATGGTAACAACATGAACAATTTACTACAGAAGACTACAGCGAGCAAACTGTGAATTAAATATGAATGTGCAGGTTCTCCTCTTGCTGAGTGTTCAGTGGACTGCTCTGGAAAGCAGCAGTGCTTTTAACTGAGTGTTTACTCTTCTTCATTGCAAGAGAGCAAGCTCCTCTCAGTCCAAAAGAACATGAGACCACGAGAAGGTGCAGAAAATATTCTTCGCACTTGGTAATCTGTAAATGGCTCCAGCCAATTCTGTCTGTTCCTTAGCTCCATCATCATCAAAATGGAATAGAAATTTAAGTAAAAACCCCCTGTATATCTGTTCAAAAAATGAATTATTAAGGGATTTCTTGATTCCCTTCTGATGTTGCACCTGAAAAATCAAAAAAGGAGGATGAGAAATAGTCTATTTAAACTAGGTACTAACTATAGGTTAGAGAAACAGCAGGAGGAAAAAAAATAACTGAGCTAGACTGAACTTGAATGGTCTTGGCTGGATGACATGGACAAATTTGGAAAGCTCAAAGATGGTGTTCAATTTATCTAAGTAACTTTGCTCACTTGGGTTCAGCTCACAAAGCTTGATGCTTAAATAGAATATATAGTCCCAGATTTGGATGTTGCAATGGGCAATTACCTTTAGGTGAATAAAAATGAGGCATATTTTGTTCATCCTACTGCAAATACCTAAGTATGAAAAGTTGAGTTCTAAATATTTGCCTTCCTGACTCAGGACAATTATTAGACATTATATCTTAGGGAGTATGCTTTATGGCTTGCAAATAACAGTCATGTGTTCTAATGTATTTAATTTTACTGGCCTGACTTTCACATATTTTAAGAGCTCTCTACCTCTCCTTGGCAGCAGAAGAAATTTATCTTGCCAGAGGAATATAAAGGGCCTGTAAATGAAAATCAGGGCTCAGTTATTCTATTTCTGAATATCAAGGTCTCAGGTATTAGGCTGTTTGAGATTACTGTTACCTACCTGACCATAATATGAAAGTGAAATCATGCAATGAAGAATGTGCTGGAATGAGTAAAATATTTCCCCCTTCTGTTGTTCTATTTTGTTTCCTTACAGTTAAGAAAAGCATAAAATGTGCAGTTGAATCCCGTTTGCTTGATATTAAGATAATAATTTCATGCACATACCCATACAAACAATGCTGCAATGAAAACTGAATACATTCCTGCAGCCTATGAAAACCTGTAGTAAATGGCCCTACTCTAAATTAACTAATAAAACTTTCCTAATTATGCATGCTAAAAGGGTAAAGGAGAATGATAGCAGGAAATTCCTTTTTGCCTCATGCTATGGGTTTGAAAATACAGTGACATCATTCCCACTGCCAGGCACTAGAGGAGATCATAATGGGATATAATTGTTGCTTGCTCATTTGATTGAACTCCAAAACTATATCAAATAACACTTAATTATGCACTAGAATACCATTACAGAAGAGAACTCAGAACTGAGCACTCAGTGCAAGCAGACCCATTTAATAATTACTAAACTCCTGTAGAAGCAAAGAGATAACTTGCTGCTAATTAGTCTGGAATTTTACACTCACAATATCCTTAGTAAATCCAGTGAAAATTAGTTGGGAGCCTGAACATACAGTTTTACTATAGCTCCATCTGGTACGTGCCCTCCAATTACCCAGCACGTTGGCTGGCTGTTTGAGGGACACATTTGATATCTGGCCAAGTTTAAAGGTCTGCTGGAGGTAAAACAATGCCCACCCTTTTACAAGGGGATCATTGTTGCTCAACAATAAAGCTCTCTGGCTTATTTGAATGTCAACAATTCGGAAAAGTTGATGTTTGGAGCCATCAAATAAAATGTTTTTGTGAAACAGTTTATTATTTCAGTGGTAATTATTTGAATCATTCATGGTAAAGGATGTTTGCTAATGAGAGCTTGGCTGCTGTAAATTCCAGGGAGACTGAATGCTCTTTGTGCTGACAAAAAGGCCCAAATCACTGGAGAGCGACTGACTGGACAAATCATTCATCTATGCAAATGCCAGCTGAAATGGTCAGATGCATTTATTACCCTGCTCATTATAGTAAACAAGGCAGAAATCGTGACTGGCAGTTATCAACTTGCCCTGAAGTGTGATTTGTTCTTCTACCACTATTTAAATGAGAGGAAGAAAGGCATGCCACCAGGGACTTTGTCGGTTTATAAAAGAGTAAATGTCACACAGCCCAGTGCTTAAAGACTTTTGATTGACAAATGTTTTATTTGACATATCAAACAATAATGGTTTTCATATCAAATAGTCCATATTTCTTAGCAGAAATTTAACCCCTGGAAGAATGAGAACTGATTTTTCAGAATGCTCTGAATCTAGATGGAAAGTTAGATGTAAAAAGAAATTCTCTAACTGGGTGGACTGGAAAGAGAGTAGTGTGGAAAGATATTTTTAATGCAGGCTTCAAATGAACTGCTGTCTCAGTTGCTTCAAGAATGCATCTTACATTGGCAAGGCTAATAGCATGTAACAGAAGGAAATAAAAGAGTGATTTATTGTTTTTTTTTCTTAAAGGAAATACAAGAGCCATTCGGGAGTTCTAAACAGGACCTGCCTCATCCTTAAACTATGTTCCTAGAACACTTATGCTTGTAATAGGACAGGACATAGCCTGATTTGTTCAATGAATGCATGAGTTTGACAATGAGAAATTTTACTGGAAAAAATGAAAACAAAAAGGAAGCAGAAGATCATAGATCAGAATTCTTATTTGTATTACAAGTGTGTAATTGCTGCTACCTTTTATTTTAACAAGCACAGGCTTGAAAAGGTGATCTGTCATTTTTGAATATGAACCAATTTTTATACAGGTGGTTCCAAGACCCTGTAAAAGTATTTGCGAAATCCCAAGTCCCTGGTATTAAATAAGAAAGAAATGACACATGATGCTTCATATCGTTTGCAGATGACATCTTTTCATGTTTGTTAGCTGGTGCAAGAACCAGATGGAAAAGCCTGTATGCTCTATCCAAATGTGGACCTACATTGCTTGAGAACAACCTCTTTCAGCTTTATAGAAGTGGGAGGAAAAATTCTGAGCCAGATCCTTTAAACACTTCCCATCCAGAAGATTAAACTGGATCTCGGTAATGAGATCCTGAAACTGAAGAAAAATCAGAGATCATTAGGTATTGTAAGAGGAGAATAAAGTCCTTTGCTTGTGACTCTTGGGGGAAGGGGAAAAGGGGACACATACATGATCCTACCCACCTGTATCTTCTAACCAATGCATATTGTTAAACTGAGATTCTGCAATCCAGGTAGCCTGAAGGAGAAATGCTAAGTGGAAAAGAAGCAAGAAAGAGGTATCAGAAAGATGTTTTGGATTATCTAGGAAATAGAATGTGATTTTAATAATGGTATGAATATGAAAAATACTACCTATTCGCCAGAATGATAGAGGGAGGAATTAAAAACAAACAGTGTCTATATAATGCTTTACAGCACTTGTGAATCAAACATTAAGTGGTTCATTCTCTCATTAGCTCTGTGAAGTAACATCATTAATCCTCCTTTGTGATGGGGGAGCATCTGCATACATAGATAAGTGATAGATATTTAAGGTCACTCAGCTGGCTGCAGCCGACCTGGGTGTTATTACCTGGAGCATTTGATCTCCACGTGTGTGCATAGCTATTACTGTAAGCAGGAGTATGTACAGACACATTTCCAGTGTGCTGAAAATTAACTTGCACTGCACACCTCTGCTATCAACATTTAAAGGTTCCTACTTTTTAATGTCATAAAAAAGCACTTGTCATTGTGATTATTACTACAGTCATTAGAAACGCAGGTTTTCTGATTCCAACCTGAAATACTGATTCCTATTCCCAGTATCCTGTGTGTATGGAGGTAGGTCAGCCTGGTGCTTGAGAGTAAATACCCTTGGCTGGTCAGGCAAGAGACAAATATCCTTGTGCTGCCTTGCTTATGGAAAGAAAAATCATCCATAGATATCCTGAAACCACAAGGACAGCTGTTCAGATATACCTTGCAGAGAGAGGACTACAAAGACTCATCACAATGCAACAGTAGTTAGTATTTGATTTTGAGACATTGTGCAAGGATAACTGTAAGAAGATAATTATTGCAAATGCAGGGAAGAAAATATTCCCATTTTTTCCCTAGTATGGCTTCTATTATTAGGGCTAAGCGCCCTCTCTTACTCTGATCGTAATACATTCTGGATACATATATTAAAAAATTAAAAGCAATTTGTTACTAGCATCTGCTTTGCAGGCATTTTGACATTACCCTCCTGTCTTGGGATACATCCAGCTCTTATTCATGGGAGTCCCTGCTCCTCCCCCTCCTATGCCTTCATGTTCCCCTTTGATCATTCTCATTCTCCTGATTTCTGACTCGGTCTCTCAGAAGCTGGTGTGTTTAAATGCTCCCATTGGTCCCCCATTCCAGCTGCCATCCATCTCCTTCAGACCTGCCATGACATTCCTGAGTCGTTGCTTCTGCACATCTTGAGGGTGCTGTCACAAGGGGCTGATTTAACACAGTGGAAGAGGCAGACAAATGGTTAGCTGCAGACACAGGACAGGCCAAGGGAGCTTTGTAAAAGCTATAAATAGCTCTCTTGAGTTTGAGGATTTTGCAACTGAAGAAGGCAAGGTGCTAATGAGGCAAGGAGGAGCACCTGCTCTTCGATGACACTGCTGGCCTCCACCTTCTCCGCTGGAGAAAAAGTTAAAGGAGTTGATTAATATAGTTCAGGAAGGTTTCAGGATTAATTTTCAGGAATGTGAAGTAATCAACATTTTCTCAAGCAAGTAGTAGGTTCAGTCAATAACAATGCCACCTTCAGAACTATGTGCCCAGAATAAGTGATCATCAGGAAGCCCGGGACAAGACAACACTCAGTCTAAAGGGTTATAATAATAGAATAGGGGAAAAAATTAATAAACAATGTTAAATACCTTTCATTAATGAGTGCTGGAAGCTAACAGCAGGTAGCAAAAAACCCCAGCCCTGTTTATTCCAAGTAACTTAGTGTCCCCTGTGGTTATTCCAGGTTGCTGGTTATTCCAAGTAACTTAGCGTCCCCTGTGTGGAGGTGAGTGGGCTGCTCGCACATAAGCAGTTTTCTGTGCATCCCAAACCCACACAGGAGCTGCAGATGTCATTGCAGCTTCATGCTTGGACTGGTGACCCCTAGCTATGTCCTCCGAACAGTAAGGAAAGATTTTGATGCAGGAACAGAGAAATCAACAGACTAAAAAACACCCCAAACCAACAGATTCAAAACAAAGACCACTTTTCTTGTGAAACTGCTCTATTTAAAAATTAAGAATAAAATCACTCTGCCTTGAAAAACATATTACAGTGTTCTTAGCAACTGCACACTGTTACCTCGTTTCCGGATAAACTAATTAATTGCATTACCAACAACTCACTGACAAATTGCACGATATGCTGCAGGAAAAACCTCCAGAAAGAACTGACCCACTCAAGATTTTCCTTATGCTACTTTATAATGGGTTAATTCTAGTCACTTCAAAGTGTAAAAATCAATACAGAAGCAGGCCAATTCTTTTATATATACTTGTAGTCAAAAACTATTGAATGGTCATAATTAGGGGAAGTCACTGGCACACGTGCCTAGCAGCCTGAAACTGAAGGGACAATGGAGCAAATAAAACAAACTGTGAAGATATTCCTACATTTAAAAATTGTTCCTTATGCAGTCTAAGCTGTGTCCAATACAAAGATATTTTATCAGCCTTTTCATTATTCAGAATTCTTCCAACAATTGCAACCAAACCAACATAACCATTGATTTCCATGAGAGCATGAATTCATGCTAATTGTACATTAATTCCCAGGATGAATAATTGAGGTATCAGATACAACAGCTCAAAAAGTGAAACCTTGTTTAGTGCTTAAGTAACAAGGTATAAGCTTTACGTTGATCAAGAAAACTGTGCCTAGGTCTTCATTAACACACCAGGAATCAACCCACAGCTGATAAAATCAGAGACCATGCGGGTTTAACACTGTGTGACCCTGTTGTGTTTGACTCAGCCTGAACATACCTGTAGTATTTAAGTTTTTCAGTGTTTTTTATAGCTAGGAACCATCACCTCCCATGATGATATAAGACCTCTCCAAAGCAATCAGGATGTGCGGATGTAGAAAAGGAATTATTTTAAAATAATGCTTAGTTCTTCTTGTTTGGGATCAGCTAGCATTTACTCCCACTTTCCTGTATTTCTTCCTGGCAGTGTTTCATGGAGAACTTACATGTGCATGTCCTGCCCATTACAATCCCTCTGTGTACTAATATGACATCATGTTGTTTGATATTGCCTCACATTAATCCTCTATTTATAAATATTACCTAGATCATGACCCTAGTTTATCAATTAGGGAAACCAGCCAAATTCTTGCACGAAAATATGACTATTTCAAAAGTTAGAAGGTTGCAAAATAGGAGATCGCTAAATAAACTGACCCAATTTACTTTAAAAGCTTGCTTGTTTCTAACCAGCTGTAAGGTGGAAATAGAGTATCCCGCCTGCTAAGGTGGAAAATTCCAGTATAACTATTAGCCAAGAATGGAAAAACCCCAGACCCACCCACGGATTTTATACTCTGGTCATTTGAATGCCAACATGGTACCCATGCATACTTCAGAAGCAACTTAGACCAGTTCTTTCTATTGCTGTAGCAAGTTCATTATTAAGCAGAGAATGTTCGGGTCAGACATTTGGCTGTGCACTGTGCTATTTTCTAATTTTACCATATCCACACTTAAGGGACTTTCACAAATTAAGGAGATCAGAAGTGTTTCCCGGGTGTGTGTGTCTGCACATATGGAATTTACAAGCACATATACACAGCATATGTTTTAGCTGTTGGTATAGCAGGGAAAGAAGGTGGATACAAGCTTCTAGTTAAAAGCTGAAGCTCATTAAGTCTTCCCTGAAACTGGCTGCTAAAAGCTTATGTATTTAGGGAAGTGTCACTTTCTTTACTTACACATTATCTGCTCAAGACAAAAAGGACAAAGATCAGAACTAGAGAGTTCTTGCCAGCTTTACACACCTGCCCTATCAAGATGAGCCCTCTTTCTCAACTCATTTCCCTAGTTTTCTCTACAGTCTGGAAAAATGCTTGAATGACAAGCTCAGATGGACAACCGGAAACCATTTATCCTCAGCTCTGAGGGGAGGATGATTTCTGCTGGCAAATTGACCTTATCTCTTTGAGAAGATAGCTTCCTTTTTTGTGCCCCTGCTTGTTGAAGAGGACTCATTAGGTTAACCAAGAGGTCATTAGGTCATTAACTGCCCAAGCTGTGGTAGAGTTCCCATGACTTTTTAAAGCTTGCATACGTTGGACCTTCTAGACTTTCTTTCACTAAAATTCAGGAATAATTTTGTTTTAAAAGAAGGCAACAAAATAGGATGCTGAATTCTAATACATATTTTGAACTGTTCCATCACAAAATAAGCTTTTCAAAATGCTTTGTATTTTTCCTCATATCTCCCTTTTTAATAAAACACAGCAAGCACTATAACCTTAACTTTTATAGACACCTTTTCTTATATTGTCTTTTGATACATCAACTTTACTTTTCATACATGTGGTATTCCTAGCAATGGAGAAAGATACTAAATAAGCATATGGTTTTACTGTTGGCTTATTTACATGGCTGAAAGCAGCTTTTCTGCATCTGTGGATGTACATGCTCT
Organism: Pyrgilauda ruficollis; assembly: GCF_017590135.1. Lineage (NCBI taxonomy): Eukaryota > Metazoa > Chordata > Aves > Passeriformes > Passeridae > Pyrgilauda > Pyrgilauda ruficollis. The sequence goes on along the minus strand of NW_024525823.1, from coordinate 3,049,067 downwards.
TTCTGAAAGAAAACTTCTGCTCATCTGATGTATCATATCAGAAGCTTAAGACATCAGTTGCAAAGAACCACCTCCAGCTTCTGCATTCAGTGCTGCTGATAACAATGCTAACATTGATCCAATCTGAACAGCAATAGGAACTTTACAGTACTTTTCAATGCTTTCCAGGTTTCTAAGCCCTCGGTGGAATCATCTTACTGTTTAGCATCTGTAACTCTTCAGCTCTGCTGGTTCTGATTTGACTGATCATGCCATTGTGAAATGTGGCAGCAGTGGATGAACCACTGTTTTGTAGCCATGGAACACAGCTGACCTATAAAGAATACCTCTGGTCATATGAACATATTGTAGAGGTTTAAAATAGTTGTGTGATGCTTGATGAGAGGATGACAATGTCTTTTTGTGAGGCTGAATGACATATCTCTATTGAGATCAATATGACTCAGTTGTGCAAACATTGAAGTACTGCACTGCAGCTGTATCTATTCCCCTGGGTTTTGTGCTGAAAAATGCAGTGTGGACATTATACACATCTATCTCAAAACTACCCATCTTCTGCTCCTTGCTTCCAGACAGTTCATACAGCCATTATACATTAAAATATTAAAGCACTGATAAATTTCTAAAGAAAAATTACTGGCATGATAAATGACACTTGAGCTGATTAACAATTACTACCAATCAATATCATAAGTCTGATAAAACACTAATTGTCCTTCTAATTGTTAGAACTTTGTTTCCATCATGAAATTACAATGAGACATTTTTCAAATGTACCTTACAGCTCTCTTGTCATAAGGAAGAAATCAATTGTCCCTGTTCCTTGAGTGTACCTGCCTGTGATACCTTTCTGCACTGCTAGCAGGCTGCAAGGAAAGCCTAGAGTAGAAACAGCCAGCAGTGCACCAGGAGCACTTACTTTTAGAAATTTGACATTCAGAAGGTTAAAGCAGCAAGTCTGGTTTGAAGAAAGTAGGTGCTTTGCCAGAATTGCCTCTGGGAAAATTTTTTATGGCATAGACACCTAGAGCATTTACTTGTCTGCTGGAAGAGAAAAATGGTGGTAGCCCAAGGGCTAAGGGAATTTCCTACTTATTCTTTCAATTGTTATTCAGGTTTCAACGTTACTGTATATCTTCCTAAAATGTTGTATAGGTTTTACAGCCCTGCTCTTAAATTTCAATTGAATGCAGGAACAAGCTGTGCAGTGTCAACACAAAAGCTTAATAAGATTGTATCTATCTCTGTCTCTTTAGATCCCTATATGAAGCCCATTGCTGGTTAAAATTAGCATATTATCCTTACTGGATCCTACTGTTGCTGACAAAGGATTCTGATCTAAAACTTGTCTGAAGATTCTTGCACAACAACCTCCTTGTATACAGTAGATTTTGCTATCTCAGATTCCCTAATCCTCATTAAAAATCTCATAAAGACTTCAGTTAGCACATCCTTTCCATGCTTTAGGATTACTGCTCATATTTCTGCAGCAAGACAAAAATAAGAGAAGAAAGATGTTTAACCATATGTCCAGGTAACACTGTATTTTGATAAATCAGGCACCAAGGATTTTCTCACTCTTTATGCTTTTTTATTAAAGCTTAATTACATATCATGTGGATTATTTACACAGTAAGGGCAGTGCTTAGCCACTCAAATGCTGAATCTGTTACTGACATATGATTTATAAATACATAAAATCATGTATCCTAGGGACTTTAGGGGAGACAAAGCAAGACATCACCCTTGCTCAATGAATCTACAGCCTAAATTCTATGTGATCTACCAAGAACTAGTAACAAGCAGCAGAGACACAGATGAAACACAGCAGTTGTTTAATAGCATATAAAATTTAAGCACATACTTGTACTGTGGCACATTCTTCTATCTTTTGATAAAATACAAGAAAATAAAGATAAAATGCAGTAAATATGATCAACTACACAATACAGCATTTTCATAGAATATAGCAGAGAAAGAGAGAATGCTACACAAAATATTGTTACATGGGAAAAAAACCCCATAGGGAATAAAAAATTTCCTTTTGGAAAAAGAGTTCCAGCTAACATAACAGCCAAAGTAATTGTTAGGCCTGGCTCATGGGAACACCTACAAACTTACTCAGTCTCATTGACTAAGTATACTTTCTCTTCCATTTCAAAGAATATATGTAATTTCACATATCAAAAAGCAGTAATGCTGGTCCAAAAGGCAGTGAGATGTTTTCCATGCTGGGTTAATATCCTGGGATGCAGAGGAAGCCAGAAAGAACAATTCACACCAGTGGCGATGGTGTTATGCATACGCACTCAGTGCTGCTTTGCAGTTAGCACTTGGCTAAGTTTGTTGTATTAAAAATAACTCACTGATTAAAATGATTTCATTATTTTTAGGGTTCAGTTTAACACTTTAATATACAAAGCTTTGCAAAGTGATAACAAAATTCAGATCAGTTCCCTGCTGGGAGCAGGACCTGGTGACTTAAAAGTCAGCTAGTTTCCTGCATGAATTGTTTACTTACAAAACATTTTCTCAAACAATATGTTAGAAATAGCAACACAGGCCTCCCTTGTTTGCAAACTTAACTAAAGTGTTACCCTGTTTCCAGTGGGAGTTGTCTTCTAAGTGTTTGCACAAGGCTCAGGTAAGCCTCACTGCTCCATCAGCAGATTCTTTGTTCTCACTATAAATCCCTCTGCTACACATGCTTTCCCAACAACCGCTCTACCTGGAAAAGTGGATCTGGACATCTTTTGTGAGTGCAGAATATAAATGAGCCTTTGACCTCCAACGACCAATAGCTGCTGTGTGGGATCTTTACCTCCTCCTGTGGAAAGTTTCCCTCTGGACATTTTAATTGGTTATCACAGTGGTGCCTTGGGATAAGCTGAAGTACCTGAGTGTGGACTCAAGGCCTAGTCACCTGTCTTGGGAGCCAAAAGTAATTGAAATTATTTTGTATATATATATACACCAGTCATATCACTCATTTACGTGCCTTTGGTATACACACAGACATAACTTTTTATCCATGCCACTTACATGGCCTTTCTATGCTCTATGCCTATTTTTGAAATAACAATATTCCTACTGACTTCAGTTAAGATTTTCCCTCATGAGCAAGACACACCACTGGTTATAATAATGAGAAAAACCTGAAGAAGAAGCAGAATGCTGTTAAGACATGAATGTGGTGATTACAAAGTTTGATTAACACAGAGAAGCCAAGGCTCACTCTTATGTTACAAACAGAAGGTTTCCTGTCCTGCTTTACCAGTGTATTTCCTTTCAACACAGTGGACTATTTCTGGGATGTATTCTACACCTAGTTTTACTGCTGATATGGATATAGAAATATGTATAAAGTGTTCATGTGCCATAGCTCACTAGAAATTATCTGTCAGCTCCAGATGTGGATAACTGTTGAATAAAAACAGATCATCAATTGATTTTTGCAAAGGCTGTGGAATGACAATTTGACAGTAATTTGGAGCACATCTTGAATGCACATAGCATGACTTTGAGACAGCAGCCTAGACAAAAAGGACACTGTACCCAATGCCCTCTATCCCCTTCAGTAAATACTTCTGCAGTTTTAAAATGCTACATGCTATTGGGCAGCCTCTGTGAATAATGATGGAGTTGGTTTTGTAATTTCTCTGGCTTGTTAAGGGTGTGTCCACACACACCACATCCTTATTTTCTGTCTGAAAGCTTGAGGATGGTTTATGTGAAGTGAAGAGAGATGTACCTCCAAACAGGGACAACTTCCGTGTCCCTTAGGCACCTATCATAGGAGCGAAGGGGAGATGTTGGATCACCTGGAGGTATCCATGTCTCCCCATGATTTATACAATAAGCCCAGCAGACCAGACCACACACAGAACTTTGACAATGCTAAATTTAAGAGCAGCCTGTTCAGCCTCTGTGAGCTGGCAGATGAGTGGACTGAGAGAAAAACTTTTCATATCCATCTAGCTTTTGCACAGATACAGAATTCAACCTCCAACAACATTAAAACAAACTAAGGATAGGAACAATTTGGCCAAACACAGACCTCTCTACAGATGTCTCTTGCTTGCTTTCTCTTTATAGCTGACAATAGACAGAAATAGAAACTTTTGCATTCTTCTTCTTAGGTGATTGACAGCTAATAGAAGCAATTAGATAATTTGTTAAATTAACCAATTAAATGGGTTAGATAAATTGTGCGTTCCAAGTATTCTCTCTTTCTTCACTTAATTTGAAAAGGGAGGATAGCATGTGAGGTACAAAACCTAAAATGAAAGCAATAACATAAACAAAATAAATTACAAAAACTCATTTTCATGCCTAACCTATTTTCTGACTCACCAAACTTATTCATAGTCTTGTTTCCAATGTTATTTATTATTAAAGATTCAAACTTTGAGTTGGACACTCCCTGGGAAGGTGGTTATTGAAAGCACCTTCATAAATACTCTTGTAGCTTGCATCCAATTGTAGGATTGAGGTGAGGATAAATGATGCCAAAGGGCACTCCACATTGCTGTCACTGAAACCTGAAGAATCTAGCTTCCTCTTCCATGGAAGCAGTGCCTTAAACTGGGGGCTTGAATTGTTATTTTAAAATAGTACAGTGGTGTCTGAGGCATATAAAATGTGTGTATATGTGCATTTCTGCACGTGTGCACACAGTTGTGTGCAGGTGTATGAATCACCTAGAAGCTGGTCATCCTGGCATCTCCCTTAAGGAAATCAGGGTTGTGAGGTGGCTTGTCTGCCACTGCAGTTAACAACCAAAATGTATTCTATACTAAACTTATAGATTTCTATATTTGAAATTTATTACAAATGCATAGAATTTATATTAAAGCATTATATAAAAAGCACCTTACATAGCAACTATTTGCATATTTTCTGGATTTTTAGAATTATATTTGACCACCTAGTAAAAGTCAGCAACTCTACTTTCTACTGCATCTGAACGATCCCAGGTACCAACTAACATGGAGCCTTGCTGGAGACCTGAGGAGACCAGATGGAGTAACAGCAATTTTAGTGATTATTGCAGAAGCTCTGACTGGAAGGGGTGGTTGGGAGAGAAAGCACTCATGCACCAAACTAAATTATATGACACTTCCTTTGCAATAGGCCAGGTAGCAACCCAAGAGGCACCACAGTGTGCTGGAGTAAGTACTCACTAAGATAAATTAAAAACAGGGCTGCCCTTATGACATGCTAGGAACTTAAACATGACATTCAAAGCATAACCCGACTGGCCTGGGGCTAGGGAAGACACACTGCCTGGTGAAAAGCTCTGTGAGAAACCAAGCCAGGGCTCGTCCTGAGCGGTGTGCTCATGGCACCCACCTCACCATGGCCTTCATATCTGCAGAGGTAACAAAACACAAAGCAGAGTGGGCCTGAGTCACAAACCACAACACCGCAATAATTCAACACCCTGGAGGGAAGGGATGCCCTCCAGAGGGACCCTGACACACTTGAGAGGTGGGCCAGCGTGAATCTTATAAAGTTCAACAAAGCAAAGTACAAGGTTTTCACATGGATTTTGGCAATCCTGGACATACCTACATGTTGGGCAGAGAAGTGACTGAGAGCCACCCTGCAGGGAAAGACTTAGGTGTGATGGCTGATGAAAAACTCAACATGAGACGGCAGTGTGCACTCATAGCCCAGAAAACCAACGGAGTCCTGGGCTGCATCAAAAGCAGTGTGGCCAGCAGTGTTAGGGAGGTGATTTTCCCCCTGTGCTCTGGTGAGATCCCACCCGTAGTACTGTGTACAATTATGGTGTGCTCAGTGTAAAGAGGACATGAAAGTTTTGAAGCAAGTCCAGACTGGAGCATCTCCCCTACAAATGCTGAGCAAGTTGAGGATGTTCGATCTGGAGAAGAGATGGTTTCGTGGAGACCTCTGTAACCTTCCAATGTCTGAAGGGACCAACAGGGAAGCTGCAGAGATGCTGCATCTGTCCTTGTTGTGATGGGACAAGGAGCAATGGGTACAAACTGAAAGAGGGAACTTTATGTTAGACATCAGGAAGAAATTCTTAACTGTGAGGACGGTGAGACACTGGAACAGGTTGTCCAGAGAATCTGTGGATGCCCCATCCCTGGCATTGTTCAAGGCCAGGTTGGATGGAGCTTTGAGCAACCTGGTCTGGTGCTAGGGGTCCCCACCCATGGCAGTGGGATTGAGGCTAGATTTAAGGGCCCTTCCAACCCTCCTAATTCCAGGCCAGGGGAGGCTGGCGGGGCCGGGCCGGGCCGGGCCGGGCTGCTGTCGGGGAGGGGACGCGGAAGGCAGCGGCGGCACCGGGCAGTGCCGCCCGTATCTGCCCGCCGCTGTCCCTAGGCCTCGGCTGCGTCCCGGGGCAGGGAAGTGCTCCCCTGGGGACGGGAGCTGCCCCTGCCGGTAGAGAGTGCGGGCAGCGGAGGAGTGGGAAGGGGTGGCATGGCATGGAGCAGGGAGGAGGGGAGGAACAGTGCTGGCACCAGACAAAGCGGGCAGCGCTGGGCACGGGTTGTGCTCCTCTCACCTGCGGGTCCTCCGCCGCTGCTCGGTCCTTGCGGTGTTCCACCTTACACGGCTTCACGCAGCTGCCCGGTCACAACACGACAAAAGGCAGGATAGGAGCTGAACTAGCGATACTGTTTTATTTTATTTTTTAGGTGTGTACTTTGGGATGCTTCACTTCTTGTGGACTGTTATTTGCTACCAGTGCAGGCTGACAAATGGGCATCAATTGGATGTGAACGGACATGGTTAGGACGAGAGAACGCAGTCTTAAGCTGTGCCAGGGGAGATTTAGGTTGGCCATGAGGAAGAATTTCTTCACAGAAAGGGTGGCTAGACACTGGAACGTGCTGCCCAGGGAGGTGATGGAGTCACTGTCCTTGGAGATGTTTAAGTAAACATGGCACTTAGTGCAATGGTCTAGGTGACATGGTGCTTTTAGGTCATAGGTTGAACTTGATGATCTCGGAGGCCTTTTCCAACCCAACTGATTTATTAATTCTGTGACAGTGGGAGGTAACAACTACACAACTAATAGCTGTGATCTGTGCAGTGACCAGCAAGTAAATGCTACACAGAGTATGCCTACATGGAGAGGCAGTATGATATCTCAAGAGAAAAGTGAAAAGACAAATGCGCACAAATTTCTTTTTAAAAGTAGTGTGGGGAATTTTTTTTTTTTTTTTTTTTACGTGGTGGGGAGAGTTTCACCACAGCTGGAAGGGTGGTTGGTCAGAATGAAGTGGCATAATGCTGGTAACTTCAGGCTGTTAATAGAAAGGGCTACCTGATGATTTACTCATGTTGAAAAACAATTTCTGTTATTTGAGAAAGCCACCTCCACAACGCAGGGTGGCCACTTTGAGTGTGTAATAGGTGCCAAAGGAACTTTTGTCTCCGTTGTATCTCAGTCCTAAACCACACCACGAGTCTGGTCCTAGCAGGAATGCAGTCAGTGAAGTAATCTGAAATTCTTGGATTTCGCCTGTTTTGTTGCTCATGAAAGCAACATAAGATTTTAGATAGATAAAATTGCCATATATTGCAATTTTTTTTTTTTCAAACAGTAGAAGTGTGTGTGAAGTGGCTTGTTTTAGTGCCAGAATATATTATGGGAAGAAACACAGCAAATGGGGCCTGAGTTTAAAGTATACTATAATAGCTTATTAATTTTTAATTAATAATAGCTTCTAATTTCAACAAGTTGAGTGTAGATGTTGGTATAATCTAGGTAATTAACAGCAAGAGATGCTAACCTGTGGTAAAAGTACTGTTTTAGACTGTAATGTAAGCATCCAGTATTCCCTCTGTGCATTAGTGTATAAAGATAATTAAGAGATTTCCCATTTACTGTCTTTTATCTAAGACACACATATTAAATTGCATTAATCTTTCTTTAGAGATCATACGAGCCCTTGTTTTTGTCATTTATACATTCTTTGTAATTTGTTGATGTTGCTGTTTTTTTTATAGTCAAGTGAAGGAAAACTGCTCACTGCTCCCAAATGTGAGATTAGCAAAGCTGGTGTAAACAGGAATTATTACTTCACTGGCTTTAAAAATCAAACCTGGTGTATGCATGACTTGCATGTACAACATTTGCTTCTCTTGAAATAGTACAAACTCTTCCCTATCATGTGCTTTTCCAGGGATGGCTCAGGGATGAAATGTGCCATATTTCTTTTTTTTTTTCCTCTAAATCTAGTATCTGTTACTTGTTATGTTTTCACAGGCATCCTTCATTTCACAGCCCTTTGAAATCTCAAGTATTTTTCTGTGTACTTCCCACCTTTTCCTCAGCAGTCTGGTTGGTGAATAACTCTGTCCTGTTTCTGCTTGTATGGGATAAAATTGTGGTTATTGAGGAGTTGCATTTGCCAAACTAACCAAAATGAATAGGTAGAATCATATCATATCCTGAGTTGGAAGGGACCCCTCAGGATCATTGAGTTCAACTTCTGGCCCTGCACAGGACATTCCAGCAATCACACCGTGTGCCTGAGAGCATTGTCCAAATGCTTCTTGAACTCAGGACTGGTGCTGTCACCACTTCTCTGGAGAGCCTGTTCCAGTGCCTAGCCATCCTCTGGGTGAAAAACATTTTCCTCATACCCAGCCTAAACCTGCCCTGACTCGGCTTCATGCTGTTTTTTCAAGTACAGTAATCATTAATTGGATGGGTTCCCTCAAAGATGGAAAATGGATTTATATACAAAAACTCCCTATAAAAAAAGGCAAAATAGACTGAAGAGATCTAGTGCTTTTGAATGCTTTAAATTAATTAGTGCCTTGTCCTATGAAATCTGTACAGAAGCTGTAAGGTGTTTTACTTTGTCAAGGTTTTCTGTGCTTGGAAGAAGGCAGCAGTGAATTACAGTCTTAGAAGCCTTTCTGTATATATAGCATGAAGAGAAGAAGGGTTAGAAAAAGGGAGTTTGCCCATATAATTGAAATAGTTATAAATTAAATAATAGCCTGAGTGGGCGATATTGTAGATGGACTTTAATGTATTTTGAAAGAAAATATCTCTTAAAAAAGTTTTATTCCAGGTCTAGTCCAAAGTGGTTTTTGGAGTCCTGTCTTGTAAAAGTAGAGGTAACATTTTGGTAGTCCTCTGAACTCGTCTGATTTGGGGCCTGTGCAGTCTTGCTCCCCCCTCAAGCCATCATTCACACAAGATGGTGTGGGGAGAAGAACAGACTAAAAACTGGTTCTCGTATTTCATAGCACTATTTCAGTCTATTTAATGGTATTGACAGGAAAAAAAAAAATATATATATATATAGAAGACACAAAAGATGTAGAAGGCTGCTGCTTGGGAGGAGGATAAAAAGACACACTTATAAGAAACCTTTATTAGGCTTTAGTTTAGCATAATTGTGCCTGTATAAAAAAAAATTAATCATATACAACAGGCCAAAGACCCAGCCAGAGATCAGAAGGCATAATTGCATGGGTCTAAGTGGATCTCTTTAAAATAATCAAGCAGTTTGAGAGAAGGGGGACTTTTCAACATAAACTTTGCATGTACATGAGCTCCCGAGCTGTTTATCTTGATGCTTTGCATAGACCCGTGTCTGCATTTTTATCTTTTTTTGCAAAGTTAAATCCTGTTAATAAGAAATCAGCTTGACCTCTGGTAGTTCCTGGAAAAATCTTTTTGTATCATCTGGTCCTACTGATCTGTATTTAATGTAATTCTTTCACTAGCTTATTATCCTTTAACCTCTGAAGCAATTTTTCATTTGTCTTTTTAACTCCACACAATTCTTAATGCTTCTTTTAAAATGCCAGAAGAATTCCTATTTGTATTGTAGTCCTAATGGTTATTTAATCCTTTTTTTATAGTAGTTTTGTCTTACTTGTTATAAGCTACTATATCTGATATTGTTTTTAACTCTTTAAAACTAATTTGCCTCCACTTCTGTTGTTTAGACTAATAAGTTTACATGAAAGCTTTCTGTTCCTACTTAGTTACTTTTGACCCTGTTGACCAATGCCAGCCAAAATTGTGTCAGTGTCAAGGATTTCAAATTTTTACAGGTTTTACGAAATTATCAATTTGCTAGAGGGAGAATGACCCAAATTAACATTACTGCTAATGGAAGATCTGCAGCATGATTTAGGTTATTTCCTCTCTTAGACCTGGCTTAAACTGGCCAGCTAGCTGACATACAGCTCTGAACTGTTGGGTGGTTTTGCTGCTCTTGGACAAGCTAAGATAAGGAGCACAGCTGGGTTTTACAGCAGTGCCACAAGAGCTGCAGGCTGTGGCCAGAGGAAGCCTGCAGTTTGTAGTGCAGATGTCAAGTTGTGTAGGTTGCTTATGTGAGATAAGTGATTCCCACTGATCTTCCAAGTACCACAGCTGAATGAGTCTTAAAATTGAGATCTGTAAAGCCGTATTTTCTGTGGAGCAGCCTTCAAATCATCTTAATCAGTAAAATTTTGAGTTTGAAAGTGATGTATATGCTGATCTAGCCATGATTCCCGGGCTTGATAGCAGAACATTTGTTGAAGTTTAATGTCTGTTGGCATATTCTTTAAATAGATCTTTCTTTTTAAGAGGGGAAAAATCCAGAAGGAGAATGTATTTGTAATATTTACTTACATCTTACATCAAAACATCTCTACTTTGAAAAAATGAAATAGCTATTTTCAGTTTGGAGTTGTTTCTTTTTTTTTTTTTCTTTTAAGGAGGAGAGGTTCAGGGTTGTGCTACTTTTTTTTTTTTTTTTTTTTTTTTTTTCCCAGTGTCTTTTCCTTAGTTTCTTAATTAAATTTTTTTTTTTTTTTTTTTTTTTTTTTTTTTTTTTTTTTTCCCAGTGTCTTTTCTGAAAGGTGGTTTAGGTTGTTTGTGGGAAATGTGACATTATTGGTTCTTGGCATTTCAGGGGAGCTTGAAGCAAATCTGGCATATTGTTTTATGCATTCCCTTCTGCACTGAGTATCAGGAGTAATTCATGTCCTTGGCAGCTACATCAACATGTGAAACTAAACAAAAGACCAATACTAGTAGAAGCAAGAAAGTGAGAATTGAGCACTTCATTAGTAAACTTTCTTTCTGTCATGAGTAAAATGGGCAAATAGTGCAGCCTCTCCTTATCTGTTACCACAAGTCCCTTCATGCTGGAAACGTTCATGCCAAAGAGAGCTGTTTGTACATCTCTGTGTGTTTGTGAGTGTGGGAACAAGCAAACATACACTGTGGATCTGTGTAGAGACTTTAAAAAGTTTCCATTTGTTTAATAATTTACCCTACTTTAAACTTATGCTTCCAAAAACGCTGTAGCGGGGTCTCACTTTTACCCACTGCAAACATTAAATACGTGGTTTGCCTGCCTGGCAGTGTGAAGCAATGTGTTCGTTGTTTCTTCGGCAATAGAAGGGTCACTCACATCTGTTGGTTCAGAGATTACCACAATGTGTATCCTATGGTAAACTAAGCAGCAACTCCAGCACTGGCTGTTGAAGAAACATTTATTCTATTTTGAGCCATGCTTAGTCATCCCTCTAACAGGTTACAGGCATTACTTGTTATTCTTAGTAAAGCTGATGGAGAAGGTAATGAGAAGGCCACTTTGTGAGAAGCAGTTTGTGGTGCTGGAGAATGTGAATTCATAGTCCGTGTGTTGTGTAGTGCCAGTGGAAATCGGAGAATACACTGCACATTTCGTTGTGTGTTGGTAAAACTCACAGTTTACATCATGCAGGTATGGAGCAGCTGCTCAATATGGGACAAGCATATGTAAGAGGATCTTTATTAGGAGGGAATATGATACAGCCCTCCTGTGTCCTGTAGAGAACATTCAGCTATAAATGTTTCTTCACTGTTGTAAACAGAAAACTTTAGTTAAGTAGCTTCCCTTTAATTTAGCTTTTTCTAATTGCTAAACCTGCTTTTTTGATTGTTTTACCTGTGTTGGTGTAGGCTGTGTAAAACACATTGGTATTCTTAATTAATAGTATATTTTGTGTTGGGTTTTTTAAGTATGCATATCTAGTACATTTTGTGTTTAACTGAATTGCTACTTTAATGAAAATATTTTCTCTTGTCAGAATTAAAATGCTTTCTATGGGGACTTCTGCTTCTGATGCCAGGACTCTTTTGAAGACCTCATTTGTTGCCTGGTTTAAAGGAAGATGATGTTGTTAGTGAATTCTGAGCATCCTTCAGGAGGCTGATGACCCTTCTGTTGTTGGTGTGTGCTGTCATGGACAACTTCAAATGGTAAAGGCAGTATTTTTGTGGCAGTATTTTTGTGACTGTTTCAGATTAGCACTCTGATAGAGAAGGCAGTGGGTCAAATTTAGATTAACAGCTTAAAAGCTCATTCTTTTTACTCTTAAAACCATTTACACTTTTTAAAAGAAAGTAAAACCATTGGTTTTAAGAAGCTGTGTCTTCACAATGGGAAGGTGTATCTTTAGATATGCTTTCACAGTTGTTTACAGCGTGGGCCAAATTTCATGTCATACTTGAATTCATTTCCCTGAGTCACTGCAATTTTTTTTTCTTGTAATAAATCTCTAAAGAAATTGCTTATTTTGACCATTAGTTTTTTTTTGTTGCTTGATGGCTGTTTTTGGCTAATGTTTCTTCATAGTCTTGTCTTTTTTTAAACAAAAAAGAAATGTGAAGTAAGGTAAAAAGTAAATGGGAAGCCACACTTAGTAGCTTCCAACTAAACAATTGTCTTACAATAAAATAGAATAATTTATTAATATTTTAGTAGCAGCACTTTGTTTAAGACAATATTCAAAACAGCACAATTTGCTTTCTAAGAATCCTGTATCTGCTCACTGTGTTTATTCATTCTGTTTTATCAGCTCCTTTCCAAAACACCACGGGCAGTTAATGCAGCTTATAAAGGACTCCTGACTTTTTGCATCTTCCTAAGTCCTATCTAGATGCCACCAGTGTTTCCCATGTTAACAGTTCTGAGCATGTTTTACTACATGTGCCTTCGGCGCCGAGCTAGGACAGCGACGAGAGGAGAAATGAACAGTCGGAGGGCTATTGAATCGAACACCCGAGCCTTACCTATCAACGTTGAAATAGTTCAGTATGCCAAAGAAGTGTTGGATTTCAGCTCTCACTATGGCAGTGAGAACAGCATGTCCTATACCATGTGGAATTTAGCAGGGTTTCCCAACGTGTATCCTAGCTCTGGTGACTTTACCCAAACTGCTGTCTTTCGAACTTACGGCACGTGGTGGGATCGCTGCCCGAGCGCTCGGCTGCCTTTCAAGAGGACACCATCCACCTTCTGTAGCCAGGACTATGTGGAACTTGCTTTTGAGGAACCAGTTTATCCCACTGCAGTGCACATTCTGGAAACCTATCATCCTGGAGCTGTAGTCAGGATTTTGGCATGCTCTGCAAATCCTTACTCACAAAATCCACCAGCTGAAGTAAGGTAATTTTTTTCTTCTTTACGCTTTCCTGTAAGACGTTACATGCTACAAATGTAGCTCTTTAGTGAACTTTACTTCCCAATATGTATCAGTTTTGTATCTGACTAAAATTTTCTTTATTTCTTCATGTTTTTAAAACTGTGGTATCTCATTTTGATTGCAACTTCAGAGATGTAGACTTTTAAAGGAATTAATGCATCTCCTAATACCAACTTTAATTTGTTTAATTATAGTTTTGGTGTTGGAATTTTTATGGGCAGTAATTACTATGTCTGTATAAGACACTACTTTTGAAATGGTAGGTCTGAGCTGTTCCTTCAGTAGGAAGAGGAAATTGTGTAAAAGAGGTTGAGGATTCATGGCTGCTGTATCATCCTGCTTCAAGTAGCCGTGGACTCTTTCTTCTCTGCACGCTTTAGGTTGAATGTATAGTACAATTAGGCACTGTAACTATTCATATGGAAATGAAGCTGAAACTAGAAGCACAGAGCAGTCAGACAAAAGGTGATGCTATTTGTCTGATCTTTATTTTTGGTCTGGTCACAGGGGGTGAGCTGAACTTGTTTTTACACTCACTTCATCTAAAAGCAGATTTTATCCTGTTGGTTTTCCTTATATTAGGAATTCTGGATGAAATTCCAGTTGCAGGATCAGGAGTTGGTAACCTGGGGAATGGTAAGATAGTAAAGAAAAACACTGTGTGTGAGATGAGAAGCTCTTAGTGAGGAGGTGAGGAAATAGGAATGGAAGGAGAAAGTGAACAGGTCAAACCATGTAGTGCGGATCACATTGGGAAAAGCCCTCAGTATATGCAATTGAAGTATTCCATATCAAAAAGAGATTAAATGATACCAAAGATATAAAGGAAGGGAGAGCTGATAGAAGAAATACTTAACAAAATGTGTTCTGTAAAGATTAGTATGCCAACAAATACTATATTGCTATGAAATACACACTTTGGTGGTATAAGCAGTATTGGTGTGGATGTAGGGTGATTTTTTACTGACTTATCTTTTACAGGTGCCACTAAAAAGGTTTTTTTAGGTCCAACTTATTATCTCTTGCTTTCTAATACTGGGCCATTGATGTTCATTCAAAAACCCTTGGAAAATCAGATGTCATGGTTTATATTCAAAATTTCCAGTTAATATATTTTGTATGTATCTGTCATCTGCTGTGGTTAAGTGCAGTTGCTTGTTTTACAGATCTAATGAGAATATGATATGTTGTATAGCTCTAAAGTAAACATCTGAATTCAAGGAACAGCAGTAGGTCAAAATAATAATAACAGGCCACCTAACTTTAGAAGTATGAGTGCTTTTGGCACTGTAGTACAGAACTTATTTACAGAATGGTATGTGGTGAAGGCTGAAGCTTTGAATTAGCTTCAAATTCAGAAGCTAATGTGAAATGACTTCTGGACAATTACTCTGTGACCTTCCATTTTACTTTTTTATTTTGTAATGTAGATTTTATTTCTTTATGGTGAAGCACAGATTGGAGGAAAGCTCAGAAATAGTTAACTGGAGGACCTGTTTAATTAGGTACACAAAAAAAGAGAAATAGAAAATTGTACAGAGAGCTAAAGAGAGATGGAAGTAAAAATACTAATATAAAACTTTTGGGTTTGGGTATGGGCTTTATGACTTCTCTTGAGGTGTGGTCAGAGTGAGAGCTCAGATGCCCTTCTTTATAATAAAAGATGAAGTTTCTGTAGGATCTTACTTTTTAATTTGTAGGCAAGAATGGCCCCTGTCCTGCCTGCATAGGTTAACATTTCTGGTTGGAAAAAGGTTGTCTCAGGCATCCTTGGAAGGAGTAGTCTGCCTCTTCAATACTTGTTAGTCTTGATGCTGGAGAAGTGTTAGAGAGACCCTTTTTTTCTGTTTGCTTATCTTTCCTCAGCAGGACTTGTCTCTTTGGAACTGCACATTTGGTTTGTCTCTTTTCTTCTGAAGGAGGCAAATGTCTTATGTATGGTGTCTTGAAGGGAAGATAAAGGAACCCTTTCTCCACATGAGGGACACAATATTTTTTTCTCTGTTCATTTGCTCATCTTTATGAGAGGAATCTGAAGAGTTGCAAGAGTGCTGTCTCTTTTCTACTTCTCTTCTTGGTCTCTTGTTTTTACTTCCAAAAATTCTGTGAGATATCAGCTAAGAAATCTTTTTTTGAAGATGGAATGCTGCTGTAATCTCAGGTGATTCCTTGTTTAACTGATGTTTTGGTCTTGAAGCACTGCCATACAATATTCTTCAGTTAAAAAAGGCCATGACCTATTTACTCAAAAGGCACTTAGAACCTTGTTTTCCTCTTCTGACTGTTTTGATACTTTGTTTTTGATACTTGGTGTATTACCAATGAAACTTTTCGGTGCTGCTTTGTTTTATCAGCTGATGCTGTACATGTTTCTGAACACCAGTGTAGAAAGGGAAGGTCATTAGGAAAGTTCTCTTTCACCAGCTCCTACTTGATATACAAAGAAGGCCAAACTGTGAGTGCAGTCAAAACTTTGCTGTACAAAAACTTCTAGGCTACAAGTCTCTTTATGAGGAGCTAGTGTATCACAGTTCTTGCTCAAGGGAATTTTACATATTTTTGTTAAGAAATGGCTAACACCACACACTTGATCAATGTATTACTTTATGCTTCAGTTGCATGAAAGAGCAGCTCATGCAGATGTTCAGAAAATTCTCTTTGGTCATGTCTCTTTGTTTCTGGTGCACTGAGTACTGCTATTGCAGCTTTATATGGTGCTGTCTCAGGTGAGCTTTATTCAGTGTCTTTAGAGGTGGGGTCCGATCTTCATGGCATGGGAATAAACATTTACTTCTCAGGGGGTTTGTAATTGTTTCTAAGTAATCCTCATGCTTAGAACATGATAGTTTGAAGTTTTTTTTCATTATGGTTTAACTGATGTCCAGCAACTGGAGGATTCTCTGTCCTCTCATATCTTTCACTGCTTTAAACACAAAAGCCATTACATCACTTTTCTCTACATAAAACAATTTTTTAAAATCATAAATGTTAGAGGAACTGCTGTTCTAACACATGGAAACCTTTTGTGCTGTTCATTTGTGCCTCTCGTACCTTGGCTGGTGAGAAGTGTAGGTAATTCCTTAAACTATACTAACATTCCGTGTACAGATTTGTTACACAAAATACCTGAGTGCAGAAAACCCAAGAAAAGATTAATAGTCTGAGATTTGGGAAATGTTGTAACATAAAGTCTCAGTTTTTATGGGGTAAAAAAATCAATCCCTATTTTTGATTGTGTCGTATTATGATTATTTTACTAGTGTAGCCCTGGGACTTTGCACTGTAGTGCACATTCTATGTTTGTAGGGTTTGGTGATAATGCTGAATTGTCACCAAGCTTCAGCCAGTAGAAGAAGCAGAGCTCTACACACATGTGGTGGGGACAAATGCAGCATGAGCTGAACCCAACCAAGAGAGTTTCTGTTTTTCATAGTGTATTAGATTGATGGGTAAGTTATAGCTAGCCTCTGTGATGAGAAAAATTGGGTTTTTTCCCTCCTTTTTTTTACCCAGAAGGCTTACTCTAGATGATTCCCTAGTGGCTTCTTCAGTGTTAACCCTTTTGATACATTTTGATATTCTTTATAGTTAGTTGTTGTTAGTCTTTGAAATGGGAAAGTGAAAAATAATTGTTTCAGAACTTTTTCCTTTTATAAAAATAACTTAGGTTTTTAAGTTTGTAATATGAAACAAAAAATTGGTTCCTATTCTCCTGTTGTGCTCTTTTAAAATTTTATTTGACTGTTGTTTTTATGTCATATATATGTTATAGTGATACTGTGTATTCATGTGCTTTTATAAAAGCTCAGAGAATCAGAGATTCCTAACAGGTCTGGAATCTGTGGCTGTACTTGGGATGATATTTCATAGCATATGTCCTTCCTGCAATGCAGTGATTGCTTCTTCAGTAATTAGAGATTATCTTGTGATTAATTTTTTCTTGTTTGTTACAGATAAGGTGTGACACTTATTAGGCTTTTTCTCATGGATGAGGTACCATGATCATTTGTCTGGGACCACTTCCACTCTGCCTGTTGTTTATTTCTATTTAATTTGTTTAATTTCATGTCGTTTAGAATTTTGCTAGAAAATTGAGCATGGCTCAGTATTTTCAAGCTTAACTGTATTTGCTGTATGCAAAGTTTCTTTCTGTTTCTGATGGTCTTAAAGCCTGTAGAGACAGAAGCTGCTACAAACCAGAGGAGCAGGCTGATGAAGATGGAAAAAATAAAAGGCTCCCTCTCAATCCAATGGGAAATTTAGTGTATTTAAGCAGCCTGGACAGGGATCAAAATGTTTTATGGAATCTCTCTCCCCCTCCCTCACCCTTAAAAAAGGGAGTGAAACTAGAAAGGCAGTGTACTGAATGTAAAATATAATGAGTTCTTACTTGTAGAGTGGCATTCAGATGGTTCTTTCACTCTACCTTTTATTCCCCAAGAATCTCAGATGAAAACACCCAAAACACTGCTGATACCATCAACACATTAGAGTGTGATAAGGAACCTTCGGGCCTGTATCTCACCTATGTGTAACACACAAGTTCTAGACATTTGCATCCTTACTTAAAACTTGTTTTGACATCTTCAGGCGAACAGCTTTTTCTTGTTTCAGTGCCTGTCATAGAAAAATTAATTCTGAGTTTGTGCAATACGGTCATTTTTGAGAAGCTCCTAAAAACCTCATGTAGACAGAGCAGTTACTTGAAGTACCTTTTGCTGTTTTACATGTCCTGAGCATTCTTGGAATCCTGTCTGCTGTCTCTGGTATTTCAGAATTGAACTCTTGGTGGAAATGAAAATTTGCTTCATATTTTCTCGTAATAATTATACTGCTTTGAACTCTGCTTATCAGCTTAATCTGAATGATGCTTAAATTGTGCTCATGATCTTCCCAGTCTTCCCTGCCTTTTCTGTTTATGAGCTCACAGCTGAGGTTAGAGGTACACTTTCCAGGTTGGCTTGAACTAGTGTGCTGAAGCATCCCTGGCTTGTTTTCTCCTAGGTGATCTACAGATTTCTGCTGTGCAGTTGCTTGGCTAAGAGCAGCATGTGATTGTAATTGTTGCACAAGTTGCATTTTCATCAAAGGTGAAATATTCCCTGAGATTCTTTATGTTCTCCTTGTCGGTCTGTCTGGAGCTCTCCCTTCTATTGGGTTTTAACTCAGCTATTAGTTTCTTGAGGCAAGGCATTTATTGGATTGCTTGTAGTGCTTTTTTTACTTTCTACACCTATCTTGATTTGACAATACAAGAAACCTCAGCAATTGCAAGCAAAGTTTAATCTTGTATTGCTGGAGAGAAATCTGATTGCTTTCCCTAGTAGCCCCTTTTTCAAAGACTCTCTTATTACATATATTTCTTCCGAAGTAACCAGGTCTGCTCAGGAATCATCTTAAGCATTAAGAACCTTTCCAACAACATTAGGTCAACAAAAAATTAGGCAAGCTTTAAATATGTGCTATCATTTGACACAGACCTTCCAAGTATGATTCTCAGCCTAGAAATTACCAGACTGTATTTTTCTTCATGGTGGAGGAAGAGGGATGGGAAATGTTTTTTTTTGTTTTTTTTTTTTTTTCCCACATAGGTGTATGGAGTCTTTAGTATCAGAGAAAATTGAGTTCTTGTCTGTCTTCATGGCACAGAGAGAAATTTAATGGGAAAACTGAGTCGATGACTGAATGGCTGAATGGAGAAACTTGCTTAATGTCCTCCTTTTCTTCAATTACTAGAGAAAAGAATACAGGTGTTGCTGACTCTTACTCAGGCTTTGCCTGGCACTCCTTGCTGGAAGGACTGAGGCTTTCTAGCGCATAGCTGATGAAACCTTCTTATCAAAGCATTCTCAGCTCGACATCTTTGATCAGCTTTACTATATATCTGCAAGACTGGAGGACAAACAATGTACTACCTGAATTCATTTGATTGTACTTGATTTTTTGAGAGCTACTTAATTAACTTGGGGTGTGGGGCAGGCAGAAATCCTTTGACTTCTTTAAAGGTATTTATTGGAATTCAGTTTCTTTGTTTTGGGTTAAATAGCTTATTGAACATTGTAAGCTTGAAACAGATGCAGGTAGCCTTCCTAGGGAAACTGATTTTGTTACATATCCTCAAACCAGGACTGACTGTAAAAATGCCTTTCTTATGAAAGATTTTCAGGTGGATTACCATAACAAAAGAATGTTCCAGAACAGAATAATAAAATTCTTTCTGAAGCCTCTTGGAAATTTAGACTTTTTTTGATCCCTCTGTGAATTTTTCACTCCTGTTCTGATTACCTGCAGCCTCTTTAAGTGTCACAGGGGTGATCCTGGAGGAAGAGATCACTTCCACTTCTATTAATGGGGTAAGAGCGTGGGAAGGATTTGCCAGTCCTGACTCAGAGCAATTGCTATTGCCTGCTCTTGTTTGTGGTGCCACCAAGGCAGACAACATAATCAAATCAATCTGATGGGCTTGAGTTTTTCCAGATAAACCAAGAGCTAACTTCTTTGAAGTTAGATTGGTGGGCTGTTGATGAGAAGTAAACAGTATGGCAGGGACAGTGGAAAATTTTCACTGGTTTTGTTGTTCATCAGCGTTTGGTATGCAGTGTGGAGTTTCACAAGATTGTGAAATCATGCTACATGTCTTCCATTTTCTCTAGTTTATTCCAAAGGCTGGAAACTGACTACTGCCTGCTGGAGCTGGTTATTGCGCTACAATCTGATGAGATACATTATTTATTTCCAGAGCTCTTCTGCTGCTGGATGATCCTCTCTCCAGGGTCCAAAAGGCGAAGTCAATAACAGACCCATTCTGCTAAAAGTTGATGGTCCAATGTGTGTTAGATAAGTGAAAAAATAGCCTTTGAGTTTCCCTAAGGATACTTTGAGTGGGTACATGGAAGTGTCTAAGCAAAATGTCAGATGGTGATCTGGATATGTTCAAGGAAGGTCATGTGCCTTGCCAGCACTAAGTATTTGCTTAGAGAATCGATCTATGTGAGAGGATGTGACAGCGGAACTACAGCTGTTACTTTGCCATGAGTAGACATTCATTTTGCAAATTAATGAAATCTTTTCTTAATACTATGTCTCTCTTATGGAAACTGTTAATTTTAGGGTAGAATCGTCCACTCTCCTATGTTAGTACTTCGATGTGCCATATGCTCACTACTCTTGAATGTTTGTTTTTAGTTCATGATGTTTTTGGTTTTTGGTTTTTTTTTTCCTTTGGACAGAAGAGTTCTTCAAGTCTCCCATTCTGCTATAAGGTACTTGGAGAGCAGCATGATGTAGGATAGGAAAATGTTCATTGTGAAATGGAAGTTATGGCCAATATGGATTATTTTTCTTGATTTTCCTACTAGGCAATATCAAACTTCTATAAACCTTACTTATGCTGTGTGCAGTGTTTTAATGAAAATCCCTGCATTTGTTTAGCTTTGTGTTATGATGGAAAAAGTTAAAGCATTTGTTTCTGTGGTAAGTTCAAAGTAGTGGGTGTCTGGTAGGGAAAGCCAAGATGCTGAGGTACTGGTGAGCAGATAGAGTGCTTCTGAGATTCAGGACAGGACGTCTGAGAGAAATCCTTGAAGCTGGAACTAGGCTGATCAGAAATAGATGGTGTGCATGTTGAAGTGTCCGGATAAGTATTGAGGTAAGCATGTTGCCAAAGGGAGTAGCAGTAGTAGCAGCTGGAGGCTTTCTTCTTTAGGAATTAACTAGACTTCAGGGAGGAAAAACATGGACATAAGTGGCTGAAGGATTTCCAGTCACTAAGTGAGGACCTATGCAGATATAAAAGAGCGTGTTTCTGTTTTCAGGTCTGTAGGCAAGTTTGGGAGTGCTGAAGGTCTGAGGAATGTAGGACTTGGTTCCTCCAGATTACTCAGTTGGCAGCAGATTTCTCTGTCATTTGGTGGAGGAGATCTGGGGTCCGTGTGTGAAAGTAAGGATGTATGTATGGTAGTTCTGTGCATGCCTTGAACTTCTGTCTGTCACTGAACCAAAGAAGAGAAAGGCTTTTCACTTCAGTTCAGCAGTTTGGAAATTCTGACGTCTTTTGCAAAGGACCCTTTAAAAATGACTTGAAGTTTCTACTTTCTCTGCTAATTTGTCACTGAATTACTTCTAAAAGGAATATTTTGCTTGCCTAGGCAGATAAACAAAGTAAAATTCAATTATCTTTTAGTAATTTTTAATACTGTAATTTGGACAGGCTTGATATTAGAGAGTCTAGTGGTGGGGGTTTTTTCTTTTGTTTTGTGGGAAGTAAGAGATCAGATGACTCTCTTTGGGTTATGTGGCAAAACTGTTCCTTGTGTACTTACACTAACATGCCATCATGGTGAAGACATCAGCAATCCATTTGTTTCAATTACCTTACCTGTGAGTTGCTAGAAAAACTTGGGCACAGATAACACTAACACAAGTGACTATGAGTCTACACATCTTTTCAGCCATTTTTCTTGCTTGTTAACTACTTCTGACAGATGATGTTGCCCTCTTACTGTGCTCAGGAATTGCTTTAGTAACTTTGATTTTAATTCCTGTGCTGTATGTGTGTTGTCTTTTTTTTTTTTTTTTTCACAGATGGGAAATACTTTGGTCTGAGGCACCTACAAAGGTGAATGGTCCTCAGGCTCGGCAGTTCACACCTTGTATCAAACAGATAAACTTTCCCACAAACTTGATCCGGCTGGAAGTGAACAGCTCTCTTCTGGACTATTACACTGAATTGGATGCAGTAGTACTACATGGTGTGAAAGAGAGGCCTGTGCTTTCACTTAAGACTTCAATGATTGATATGAATGATATAGATGAAGATGAGGATGAAGAAAAATTTGCCTGTGGAATGGATGCCCTTAATAAACAGTTCAGCATTGTTACCCTCAGGGAATGGCCAACTAATGGATATTTTGATAAACTGCCTTATGAGGTAAGAAGAGAAATGCATGTTTACACTCATTGTCGTGATTGTTAAGGGTGCAAAGGTGCTTTACAGAGTATTGGTCAGGATTGTTGTTTTTTCTCAGTTCCTTGCATTCCTTGTGACTTCCTTCCTGCATTTACTGTACAGGTATGCCTGAATTCTGTAAGTCTGTCTGCTTCCATGGGTGGATGTTAGGTGTTTGCATAGTTACTGCACTCTTACTTCTGAAGGATCTTTGCATTCGCACACAGTTTTTACACCAGATACTCTTGCCTTGAATTTCCGGCTCTTGAACTTGTAAGCTTTTTAGCAGTTTTCCGGTAGGTTTTTAGTCCTCATACTTGAAAAGGAAAATACACAGAAGAGATATTAAAAGATTCAGTCAACATCTGGAAGTGGAAAGAGTTTGCAATAGTCTAAAAGTTTGTTTTCCTGTTTTCTGTCTTACAAAGCTCACAGAGCTTTGTTCATGAAAGTGCCATAATATTTTTATATTGTTATTAAATGAGCTTTTTCTATCCAGCTAAGTTTTGAATTGTGGTGCAGATAAAATATGTTACAGCTGGACTTCTGCATGCTGTCTTCTTTTTATGCTTGCTACTTTTATTCTGTCATTAGCTCAGAAAACAGTTGTGAATAAACTCCTTTCAGCTCCCCTGGCAGCACATTGGTTGCAAATTTGCTGAGAATCTGTAGATGAGTATTTTCTTTCTTCTAATTTGCAGTATAATGAAATTGTGGAGTATGATTGCTGAATACCATGTGCAGGCCAGGCAATTCTCAGCGGGGCACTGCTGTTTATGAAGGCTGGTACCCTGATTGGAGTAAGAATTGAGAGATGAAACAATTATCTTCACCTCTCCTGAAATAATCTGTTGGCCATGGAAAGGAGCCTTTACTTGCTGGTCAGACCTTTAGACTTGGACAGAGACAAGATTATTCCTGCTCTTCAGTGTGCTGCAGTCTGGCAGAGGAGCAAGTGTTCATTCAGTGTGGTAACTCAGTAGATGCTCAGAGTGCTCGTGGCTTGAACCAGACTTGTTTTTGAGAGGGAAGGTTAGGTGTTGCCACGGATTGAAGGGTGCTTGCAGAAATGCCTGTTCTAATCAAATAATATTTCAGTCTTAGCACATCTTTTGACTCTAAGTACCCCAGTTTGACACAAGAAGGCTCTGGTTGGGTGACCATGTGCCCTAGTAACCTGCAGAAGTTTACTGTGCTTGTAAAGAGGAAAGAGAAAGGAGGAGAATGTAACAGCTCTTACTGTCTTCTCTTGAAACTTTTCTTCAAACCAAACCTCTTGAGTTTGGTTTGGGGTTCTTTTTGTTATTGATGCAGTGGAATAATAAATAAGGAAACTAATTTTACCATGAGTTAGCTCTAGTGGTTGTTTGTTTGTTTGTTTTCCCCAGAGTACACTTGGTGTTAAATATATTTTACTGTTGATGCTTGCATGGTGGTACTGAAGTAAAGAAAGTACTTCGCATAAATGTTTGAAAGTTAGAAAACGTGTTGGTTTTAGTAATTCAAGGAAATTAATTGTAGATAAAAATTCATTTAAATATAGGAATTTTTCTTGTTTGAAAAGGCTGGATAAATTGATTTGTAATATACTAGAATATCAGAGAGATTAATCAATCTCTTTTCTTACTCACATGATCATAAAATCATGAAGGTTGCAAAAGATCTCCAAGATCATTGAATCAAACCATAAATGGTTGATTACACGTATTAAAATTTTAATTTGGAAAGTATTTGTAGTAGTAGTCTTGAAAGTAGTCTTGTTACTCCTATGAACTTCTGTCTCCATGTACTTTGTATTTCTGCTCTCCTTTTTGTCTACCAGCTTCCTTTTTTTATCCATTTTTTAACATGTTTGGCTTCATGAATAAATTTATATGGTCTGTCAATACCAAGAACATCTTTTTTTCTTCTGTCTTGGTTTAAAAAAACTAAAAATATGAGTGGAATATTTGTCAGAAAACTATAAAAAACTATTTCTCTACTGGTTTTGTGATAGCAGAAATCCCAGTTTCCTACTTTATAGTCCAGCTGGAAGGGTTGGGCATCGGAACAACAAAAATGTTGTACTTGGTGGTGTGGCAGTTTTTTATCATGATGGATATGGAAGCAGTCCTCTGCATGCTCTATTTAAGACTGACAAATGTCAGCTTTTTAGGAGAAGTGTTCAAATTGTGGATAAAGTAAGGCAATTGCTGACTCCTTCCAGTTTTGATTGGTGCATTACATGAGAAATTGTACCTTTTCTGTAGGTTTATCTTGATTGTCAATGTGTAACTGTCCTAAGTTTTCATAAACATGCCTGTTCCTTATTTAAGCTGTTTGAAGCTTTCTCATACTCTGTAATTCACAAAATATACAAGCTGAGTGGGTTTTGCTAAGTAGGCAGCAGTTCCTCCAACCCTTTTTTTTTTTTTGCCTTTGTAGAATTTCTGAAACTTCCATAGACTATCCTTTTGTAGATATGTTGTTCCTCAAAACGACATTAGGAATGGTTTGCTGCAGTGCAAACTCCAAAGACATTTTAGGATTGCTCCTGTCTAAAAAAGAGAAAAATGCTCTGCTTCCCGGGGCACAGTCTTCCTTAGAAGAAGCTGTAAATTTTTGGATGCTCTTAGTGAGAGAATTTTCCTTCCCTAACCTTGGATGGCATTAACCAGCACTTATTAGCTGTGAAGGACTTGCACTATCTGTGATCTTGTCTCCAGAACTACCTTAAAATTGAGGAAGGATTTTAGAGAAGAGACTTCATGTCCTTGTCTTCCTTCTCAGTCCATTGACCATCTTGTGCTGCTTGTAAAGTGGAAGCAGTAAGGCCTTAGTCTTAGTTGGCTTTGCAGGGATACTTGAGGCCTGAAGACCTGACCAAATTCAAAGCTTTTGGGAAAGCTGAAGAATACCTTCCACAGCATCCATGTTGTACAGTTTGAGACTCACCAAGATGTGCTGGCTACTAAAAGCCCAGCTTATTTTTCTCCAGAGTGGAGAGTCAGAAGACTCTGCATGCTCCAGTCCAAAATATATTTTTTGTAAAAATTTTGGTATAGAAAGATATAAATGACATCTTTGTCATTCCTTGAATCTGATTTTTCCAAAAGCTGCCTACAAGCTTTATGAACTGTTTGTATCTGCTGGTGTCCACATGCATTATTAAATGTGTGTGTGTGTGTTTGCTGGTGCAAGTCGTACTATTGTGGAACCAGGGATGTGTGTTTTCTTAAAGTGTGCTGAGAAGTGTCAAAAGCCCTAGAATACAGTCTTCTTCTTGTCTTCTCTCTTTGTGCACATATCCTTTGTCCTTTACCTGAGCATGTTTTAATATCAGTTCTAATTAAATGGATTCTAAGCTGTAGCAGCTCCAGCTGCAAGAATCAAAAAATTGCAAGTTATTCATTTGTCTGTTTCTGAATGAGTGGTTTGCATAGGCCAGTGTATTTTTTTTATTGGAAAACTATTTCACCTTCATGTGGAAGAACTGAAAAAGGAAATTGGTAGAAAGTACGAGTATTGTAGGTTTCACCAGCATCCATACATTATTTTCTGACAAAACCAAGTTGTGCGTTATTGTGCTCTAGCCACATAAAGTATTTCATAAGTGCAAATGGTTGTTGCTTGCTGTTTTTCAACAAAAAAAAACCTTAAAAAGCCAGAGAAACTTCTGGTTCAGTAAGTATTATTAGAAACTGCACCATTGGTAAAGTTTTGCCCCCTGTACTGGGGAGTGGAAATTCTGTGTGGGCTTATAGGCAAACTTTGTAGTGGGTGAGAAGCTTTTTATTTTTTTTTTTTTTTAAGATGTTATATGTTTCATTTGGTAGTTCAAAAAATATGCCTGGTTTAAAGCTGGCATGTGCCATGTTTTCCCTGGAAATGGGAGAGGAAGTATTCTTGTACTCTTAGTCTGTCAAAGCCTAAAAAGGCAATCAGTGTTGTATAAATTATATTTTGTTTTCTTTCCATGTTTTCCCAATAAACTTTGTTTTTACTGATTGATTTGTAAGAAAGTGTAAAATAATAATGATTGTCATAATTTTTCATAAAATCACAGTAAAAACTGTTGTTTGTGAGAAACTGCATTATGAAATTAGCTTTCAAAGCAGATACTCATTTCTGTAGCATTCTTGGAATCACCACGAACACAGAGTAGCACAGTACAGCACATCATGTCACATACTCATTATGATATCAAATTGTACTTTATGCTAGGGTACACAGACACAAAAAGTGTGTTCCTGACAGACACCAGACTCCAGGCTAATGGTGATTAATGGTTATTAGCCTGTATGTTTTGAATCTGTTCTTTTTGTTTAATCAAAAGCCAGGAAAAAGCTGGCTTTGACATAATATCATAGGAGTGACATTTCATTATATGTTTTCATTCTATATATTATGAAGTAGTGCAATTTCAGTAAAAAATAAAAACAGATTTTTTTGATTGAGATGTGGGCAATTTTCATCGCAGGTGTGGAAAGACATCCTGTGTGTTACAAAATACTCATTGAAGTCATCAGTTAGTGTAAATGGACATTGTTAAGTCATTTATAGTTTCATTCACCATTCTCTGTATTTCTCAGAAGTTACAAAATAACTTTTTTCTCATTGAACGAAATTTTTATTGCTTTGCTTTTATCAAATATTATGTCACATTAATTGTTGACATAAATTCTGCTAATTTTACAGCCTCTGCTGACTTTTCAGCTCTAGAAATTATGGGAGAAAAATCTGAGGGAAAAGGCATTAATAAAATAGATATTTAGCTGACTTACATAGTGTGGATTAGCTGAAAGTTTGCAAAAATCAAGATATTAATGTGGGATTATGTCTTTAGCTCCTAGTTATTTTGGATATATTAGGTTTCAAAATGTCAACAGGTTCCTAAATGTCATTTGGGCGCAAACTTTGCTGATTATAATATAACTGCAGTTATTATATATGCATATATACATTTTATATATATGCACATATGTGTGTATATGTGTGTGTATATATATAGGTGCTTTTATATTGAAAAGTCTTTGCTGGTCCTCTGCATCAATCTGAGTTCCAGACACCTGCAGAGCCAAAAACCTGGGCTGTTTCTAGGGCAAAGGACAAGCAAGAAGAGAAGATGAAAGGCTTGAAACCAAGTATGAAAAAAAGTGGAGTACATCAAACACTGTGTTTTTGCATTGGAGTTAAACTAAAATGTTTTAAGATATGTAGATCTTGTTGGAAATCTAAGTACTAAATCTGGAGCTGAGTAGGAAGTAACATTTTCCATTTTGCAGGAAGTTGAATTGTTTTGTTTTTCCAAAAATGAAGGGGGAAGGAGGGGAGGTGGAAAGTAGCTGCATAATAAAGTGATGCAAAGGAAGTACAATCTGGAGCTTTTTGTGAGAGCCAAACATTTTCATTTTACGTCACAGATTTTATTCTGATTTTTGGTGGATTTGTCTTCTGAATCCTTCTAAGACATTAAAATTAAACATGTTGGTATTTTGAAAGGACCACATAATTCTCTTCTGTTGGAGTTGATTTGTGAGTTGTAGTTTTTGTAATTTACACTGATTCATTTCAGTGAGTTACTGTTTCCCACTCTGCTTGAAAACAGTCAATTTAAGTTATATAACTTGAGTGCAGGTATTTACATCTGCTAGAGACAGCTCTCGTAAAGTAAACATTAATTTTTAGATTTCATTTTTCAAGTGCATTTTCTCTCAGTTCCTAAGATAAAGGAGATCTCTTTATTTTGTTGGGCGTTTTTATTTCCTAAAGAGAGTATTTATGTCTGTGTGCGTGTTGATCATTCCTTGGAAAGGAAAACAGAGTGTGAGAGGAGAGGAGGGATATTTCTTAGTTTTTGGGTGTGACATAAGTTATTACAAAAACTGTTACAGTGATGCTAGTCAGAAGGGCTGGTGGTTATTCTGAAGCTGAGATGATTCAACTGATACAGTTAAAAAGGAGTTTTGCCTTTCAGATTTGACTCTGGTGTAGAACAAAAATGCTCTCAAAGTATTACAGCAAGGAAGAGATGGTAAACGGAGATCTGATTATGTTTAATTTTTTACCCGGCTGCATAGTCCAAAGGAGAGGATATAAGATAGAAGACAAAACACTGTTTTTTAAAGCAGGGAGAAGAGGAATAAATCTGAAATCGGTTTAGGGTGTGGAGAAACTGAGACATGGTATAGTTTTTCCATGTACTTTGCAAATATCTCCCATCTTAAAAACCAAATACAGAGAAAAAGGAGGATGCCAGTTCTGTGTTCTGTTCAATGAAAGAGCAGACTTAGTGAAAGGAAATATATAAACATAGTGCTTACATATATATCACTGTTTAAATTAGCATGGGTAAAGAAACTTTTGATTTGAAAGCTTCCTGCCACTTTCATATGCTGATCTGCTTTTTCCTTTCTTGTTCAGCGTGTTTTCAAACTGAGAAGGCAATGCAGTTCTATTTAATAGTTAATCGATTTATTTGAGAAGTTACTTTTAAGTAAAAGGTTTTACTTTTCTTGAAGTTAGAACGCATTTTCTTATTCCTTTGCAGTTTTCCCTTAATGTTTTAAGTGCTATATGACCATCAGTGACTTTTTTTTCCTGTTTTTAATATAGCTCATCCAGTTGATTTTGAGTCACCTTACAGTACCAGACCTGTGTAGACTAGCACAAACTTGTAAGCTACTGTATCAACATTGCTGTGACCCTCTGCAGTACATTCATCTCAGTTTACAACCTTACTGGGCAAGGATTAATGACACATCTCTGGAGTACCTACAGTCTCGCTGCACGCTCATCCAGTGGCTGAATTTATCTTGGACTGGAAACAGGGGAGCCATCTCTGTTTCTGGATTTAGCAGGTCAGTGTTAAACGTACAGAAATGTTTTGACAAGCTCTGTTTGCAGAGCTGCTGCACGGTAGTTTCACTAAGTATTTAAACTCTATTAATAATAAAGGCAAAAAATGTCTTGGATTTTCTATAAAGGGTGTGATTGTTATGATGTAGAAAAAAGGAACAGCTAAAACAGTAGGAGATACTAAATATAGCAGCAGAAGTCCATAGCAGTCTGTAGAGTCTGCTGCGTGTTCCAAGCTGCTTGTGACTGAAAGGCTTCTTCCAGAGGGAGCAGTGTTTTGCTTTCTTCTGGGCTTCTAAAACACTCTGCTAGAACTGAGCTATCAAAAATCCATCTCACAAGGAAAATGTTTGTGGTTGTTCTTTGTACAGATGAGTCATCAGTAGGACAGTATTAGAATGGCTGCAGTAATAAACTGATTGCATGCTCACATGGTATGAGCCAAGTAATCACTGGAGTCCAATGTAAATGCAAATATTTTCATAAAAATGATTTAAAACATTAGCCCTGTTGGAAAACAGGGGGGTTGCATGTGCATATTCCAGTGAGCTGAAAATATGACTGTGGTGTAGATCATTAAAATAGCAAATTTGCAGGGATTCTTCTCTGTATAACAGCCATGTTCTCTGCTTTCTTAAGATATCATTTCTTGCTTCTTTGCTCATTTGCATTAGTTAAACAGCTTCTGTCAGTGCATTTCATTTAAGCAAAAGTTGTTGCTTCAACTAAGGGGTAATCAGCAATGGCAGGTGAAAGCAGAAATTGACTGATAAGAAACAGAAATGTTTAATATATCTGAACAAGTTGTCTTAACTCTCATTTGTTTTCTGAATAAAAAGGTTAACTCAAGTATGCAGACATTTTCTTTCCTTTCTTGTGTAAGTTCCTTACCTGAGGAAGTAAAATATTTTTAAGAAATATTTTGTCAAGATGGGAATGTCTTCTGTTTTTCCACACCCTCCAGTATAATGCAAGAATCCTATGCATTTTTCTGCTTATTGGGAGGAGAAAAAAAATAGACATCGGCTAGTTGTTGAATTCGCTACAAAAATTTCTCCTAAATTTGGATTTCATGTTAGATACTTTATACAGAAGATGAATGTGCAAGCTTTAATTGAGAATTCAACTCTGAAATTATGAAGTGCCTGCTTTCTGATGCTTTGCTATTAAGTCTGTCTTTTGAAAACTTAACATATGTGAACCTTTGTGGCAACTTTTTTTCATTTCCATGATTTTTGTATTTTTTTTTTAGTATACAATACTGCGAAAAATCTTTGTAGTCTTGGAAGAAATTATTGCCAGATTCAGAGACTTATAAACTTTACAGTTCTGGCATTTCTTACTTCTACTTAGTTGAAAATGACTTTATTATTACTAATTTTTTTCTTCAGTGCTGAACTACTAGTAACATGTATATGTATACAGTGTTTTAAAATAATAAATATTCATTATTTATCTATTAATAATCTGTGAGTAAATGTTTTCTGTTTCTATTTCTTATAAGGGATTATATTTATTTGTAACAAATGGGAAAACGTTTTGACTTTGTTGCAATTCTGAAATTATCTTAGTTTTAGGAAAAAGTGTTTCTTGGAAGAGATGGATGCAGTCTGGGAATGGGAGATGCAGTTCAGTTGTAAATTTTAGAAGCAAAGTTATAAGCTAAATAATTTGTATGTCTAAACCGTGCTTATCATTTTCCCTTGTGAAAGAAAAATTCTCCACTGTAACTAGGTCTGGTTTTAAACTTCTTTCTGTTACAGAAATTATTTTGTATCCCTTTCTTCTGTAAAAGTCTTTTCTAGTAAAATCCCCAACAGGAGTTTTTCTTTTGACAGTCTTTGTCAGCATGCTTGTCGAATTTGCTGGCTTCCAGAAGAGGAAAATTTGCTGCTCATTTGCTATGAAAGTATCTACTACTAGAGAGTCATTAGAACAAGACTTGCTTGTCACCGTTTTTCCTTTTGTCCAAAACCAGGACACATATATTTTTGCATTTTTCTCAGCATTTGGAGTTAGTTGGCAGTGTTGAATTCAAAACTGGTAGAGTTGGTTTAATTCTTACAGTTGTACAGTTTAAGTTAGGATTTCTGCAAGTCAGGGTATGTTTAAATGTTAGTCTTGCTTAAATCTTATTTTGGAAAATATCTTTCAAAACTGTTTTTATCTGTTGTTTCTTATGACAGTCATAAAAGTAGTAGCTTGTATAAATTTGTCATCTTAAAATGTTCATATATGCATGAAATTATTGAAAGTACTAAGAAATTATTTGAAATACATATTTTCTTCAAAAATGTATTAGAGTGAAAAGGAGTTAAAAGTAATTTTAGGAAATGTGACTGGAGCAAATACCGTATTATCATGAGAAGACAGAATGCTTCAGGCATATGAACATCCTGAGGCAAAGCTGAAGGTATTTTAACTTATTGATAACATCTACTCCTTAGGGCTAAAAATTACTATCATAAATTTTTCATTTCAGCATGTAATATAAATTAACTAAACTTTATATTAGATTGAAGTAAAAGTGTACAAAAAAGTGAAAGGAGTATCTGAGCAGTCTCAGGAGCCTGAAATGCAAAATGACGGAGAATAAGCAAAGATTTCACTGCAAGCATTACATAAGCAGCTCTGCATTTCTCTTGGCTTTAGTGGTCTGGTGAATCTCTTCATGCCAGGGGGAGATATCAGGGTGGGGAGGGTAGGACCTATATAGGAAGAGTGAGGGGAGTTGATTGAAGGAGTAGTAAATATTGAGATGCTGAATAAATGCTCTGAGGTTTAAACAGCTCAAGGACAATGACAGTTTGAAAACGGAGTTCTGCGTGCAGATTTCCTTGGATCACCGATAATGTCATTAACTTGTTTAAACTCTTTTGCTTTAAATATCTGAGGAATTAGGATTTTTATTTACATTTGACATTTTACACTGTGAAAATGAATTAATAGTGTTTTATTTTCAGGTTAGTGATGCAGTATTTGCATGGCAAGCACATCCAGGAATATTTCTGTAACAGTTTTGTTGTTCATGTTTGAAGGATTTCATTGCCTTTAATAGAAGTGTGTTTTGACAATATTTAATTTGGTGAGGCTTTGCTAGAAGTCAAAGTAGCAGGAAGGTCAGAGAAATTACTGAAATATGCACCAAACAGTCATAAAAAGTGGGAGTAATGTGTGACTTCACAGAGATTCTCAATTTAACAGTCAAGTCTGTCTCTTGCTTTAATTTCCAGAGGTTTTTAGTAAAACTAGGGTTGGCTGAGAGTAAGTTACAGCATTTGTTTTGCATGTTTTTCTTGATATAGTTTAATCTGTGCTGAGAAAAGCACAAGATCAGGTACTTGATATTCTACTTACTACATGCCATGTTTTAGGATTTACTTACCAAAAAGGAAGTGTAATACATGCTAGAGTAGAAAATAACATCGTACTAATTAGAATAGCTAGAGGAAGAGAAAGTGACTTATTTTTAAAACCAAATTACCTTACAAAGTCTCACTCTTAAGCACAAATACTTACATGTGCCAAGAGAGCCAAGATGTGTCCAAACTGAATTTGTCTGGCATGTGGTCTCACCATCCTGTGCTGCTCCTATCCTTCATCTCCTAATCTGTGTGCCCTGAGAAACTGTCTGCACAAGTGTTCAAGGATGTCAGTGACCTGCTAATCTGACTTCCACTAACACACACCTCTGTTCCAGCCCTTGTGATGCCATTTGTTTTTTCCTTCTCCTACACCTCTGTATACCCAGTTGTTTTCCACTCATACCAACCTTAACACTTCTGTTACAATTACCTGTGCTAAATGCTGCTGCTGTTGTGTAACGTGGCAGTCTTGAAAGGAAAAGCATCACTGTGAATTTAAAAATATATGAACAGGTTTTTAAGAAGGATATTAAAATCGAATTCTACAAACCATTTTATAAATGCAAGGCTGTAATTGTAAGGCAGAAAGTGCTCTGTGAGTTTGTGCAAGTAATCATATAGATAGAAGTAAGTAAGAAAGAGGGGATTTCAAGATCTCGGAACTGAAATGAGGAAGAGTAAAACCCATGTGGGTTTTGACATTTTGCTTGTCTGGTGGCAGGCTCTGGAAGCAGGAGACAGAGTAGCTGGAGGGAGCATGTAGTTGGCTTGAAGCAGACAAAAATAGTTGTTCTATGAAATACTGATTCGAGGAGGCTTATACCAAGGAAGGCCTGGCAAATGGGGCAGAATTGTATCTGTCAGGTAACAGAGGTAACATCCCTAACGTGGATGCTAATGTAAGGTAAAAGGGAAAGTTCTAGAGAAAAAAAGTCTGTCCAACCCTGTGTTGTTCACAAATGGAAGTTGGTTCCCTTTTCCACCCTCTTTCTTGGATACCAAATTCAAATACGTGTCAATGAGTATAAAATCAGTAGTGAAGATTTTAATTGAAAAAAGATTTGGTAAAATCAGCATAATAGAAGACTGTTTTGTTAATTGCACTAAAGGAATATAAAACTATGTAGCTCATTTCATTTAGGGAGGATGAGTAGATGAAAGAGAACAGGACTGTGATCCCTACTACTTGTAGAGTTTTCAGTAATTTTGAACTGGGACATACAGAGTAAGTGAGGATCATTAAGCTAAGAGTGAATTACAGGTTCTAGATCCACCAGAAAGCATTGGAGGAAATGTG
Source organism: Pyrgilauda ruficollis (assembly GCF_017590135.1). Taxonomy (NCBI): domain Eukaryota; kingdom Metazoa; phylum Chordata; class Aves; order Passeriformes; family Passeridae; genus Pyrgilauda; species Pyrgilauda ruficollis. Next base: position 3,015,145 of record NW_024525823.1, on the reverse strand, counting down.
TTATGTTCAGTACCTGCATAACCACATGTCTAAAGGTCTTTTGGGAATTTTGTTTGGGAGGTCTTACATTCTGACGTGAAGAGTACTATCTCTTGTACGTTGGATTTTAATTTTGGGTCATGAGATATGCTTATGACGGACACGTGAATTACAGTATTGGAAATTGTTAGTGGGCTAAGTGACCCATGAACAAATATCATCCTGCCTGCTAATAGATATATTTGATGTTTTAGGAAAACTTCACTAGAACTTCCAAAAAGCTTGAGGGGTTGAAAATAAGTAGCAGTTCGTCAGAGTAGGCAGAAGGTGATGGAAAGTGGGGTTCTTTATTTTATGAAAAACAACAATCCCCTCCCCACTGGAAAAAAAAAACCCAAAACCAGCAAAACAGGGCCCCTCTCCCCCCTCCAAAAACCAGAAAGAAACAAAACTGAACTGCTAGAAGGCCTGAAATGCTGCTGTGTTGAGTGAGGAGGATAAACTTCAAGGGAAAGGCCCAATGCACTGTCTAGCAGAGGAAATGTGCATGTTCACATTATCCTAGGTTGTTCAGTCATATTTTATAGCAAACATGAAGGGATGAAGAGAAATCACTTCAGAAATGGTGTGTATAAAATATTGATAATAAAAACAAAACTAAAGGGATGGATGACTGCAGAACAGAGGAGAGACAGAGAACAGGAACCAGTCAATCCACAGTGATTAAAGGAGAGGTATGCGAAGAAATGTGAAGAAATTTTGATTTGGGTAGAAGGTGCTTTTTTGGGTGTTGTTTGTTTTCAGATTAGCTAAATCAAGCCAGTCACTCAGAGACTGTTAAGTCTCAGAAGTACGAAGACCATGCAACATTTGTTTTGAAAGCATGAGGACCCATGTTCTACCTTGCCATATGGCTCTGCATGGAGATCCATGTGGAAAGGCAGCAGCAAAAACCTCTATCCTGAGCAATCTGTTGAATTCAAACAAAGATCAGGTGGCCCCATAGAGCTGTGCACTTTTGCCCTGTGCTGTTTGTTGACTTCCTCAGATTCCTCCTCCTGTTCCTGTTCCTCTCCGCTCCTCTGTTTCCTTACATGCATGTCCATTCATTCTTGTGCCCTGCTGCTGCATTCATCTTATCCCCATTTTGTTCCTGTTTCATGTCTCCTAAATAAACTTTTCCAACAAGGCAGCAAAACCATGAAGGGCAGTGCTTGTTGCTGTCACTGTGTTTGGCCTCTGCCTGTGTGTTTCAAGTGTAATGAGTTTAAATAAAATGTTATGAGGATAATAACTCCTCCAGCTGGTGAGCCTGGAGTTCTTCTCCATGTCTGGGGGGTTAACTGAGTGTTTCCCTGACATGGTAATGTTAACTTTTTATAGTCCTAGAAAGAGAAAAGCATTGATCTCTACTAACATTTATAACAGCCAAGCCCTGTTAAATTATGTGGCAGTTAAACTAACATCCATTATTGTAATGGAGTAATTCATAAAATATTTATTTGTTAACAAATTAAAAGCTGGAAGTATAATAAGTGGTGACTGACAAAGTTTTATGGAAAATACCATCATTCAAACAAACCTGATAATTTGTTGATGAAAGAAGCTGTGTGAATGTATTGTTAAAGCACTCATTAAATAGAGGAATTGGCTAATTGGTAATCAGCAATGTGTCCATATATCTCTACTCTGATTTCCAGGGGATTTCCATCCTGCATTTCTCCATAATAGTGTTGAAATCTATTGCTAGTCTAAAATAGCACTTAAATGTTTAAATACCTGATGTTAATTGTTGTGAATTGTCATGTCATTTCAGCTCTGACATTCCCACAGGAAGGCTTACCAGTCTCTGTGAATTCACTGTATCCAGTATGGAAACTACTTGGTGTTTTATTAAACTCTGACTTTAAAAGCTAAAATAGAGTCTAAATAGAGACTGCAAAGTTAGAAAAAAACAGTGGAGGGGTAGACTTGAAGACCATACATGGCAGAACTCCTGTGGCTCTGGGGCTTACGTCTCCCCTTTCGTGTCTCAGACCCTCTCTTTGTTTCTGTTTGCTTAGGCTCATAGAAATGTTGGATGTTAGGGACCTCTGAAGGTCGTCTACTCCAAGCTCCCACTTGAAGTGCCAGTGTCCCCAGCGCTAGATCAGGTCAGTCAAGGTTTCAGGTGACTCTTGGAAACATCCAGGGATAGAGATGCCACCCTGGAATCTCCTTTTCCCTCTGTATTACATAGGATCTACACAATCACACTAAGGCCGTGTAAGTGAAAGGCCTTTCAAGGTGAAAGGAATAAAGAAAGGTGATAATGAATGGCAAGTACAACTTGAGTGAGTAATGAAAAAATAAGGAAAGGAGGCAGCTTGAAAACTTGGATCCTGAAAGGTGGATTTCAAGTCTTGAGCTACTGTTGGTGTCGTTGAGGAATGCCTCCCTGAATGTGTCTTCTTCTAAGACCAGCAGCAATTTCATGCTAAGCTTCAGCATGAGCAAATGCTTGGGAAGGCTAATAACTCTTTTCTTGTAGCAATAGGAGCTTTTCTGCAAGCAGGAGCCTTGTGTCTGTCTGGCATTTTTATTACATCAGTTAAACCCAAGAAGTAATACTGACTTCGTGGTGGAAGTGTCAGAACCTGAAGCTGCTTTGTCTGTGTGAATGTTTTTGTAGGATAGAACTGATAAGAGTTTTTCTTAATAAATATTCTGATCTGCTCTAATTCATGCTCTTTCACAAGAAGATCCTTTATTCTAGGAAATAACATGGGAAACTCATTACAACCTGTAGTTTAAGACCCTAGTTTTTCTGCTGGAGGAACTATCAAAATGTAACATAAGCATGGCAATTGTGTGGGCTTTTTAATCTTACTAAATATCAAGTTTACAAACCTAGTGGTTAATTTATGGTTTTAAGGTTATCTTTGAAATGAAAAGGGACTAAGTTTATGTGGTTTTGGTTAAAGCTCCAATTAGAGATAAAAGAGCTTGAGATTCTGACACGAGATCTCTGACAGGAAAGCAAAATATAGAGACCATCAAAGTTTCTACATTTTGTGTCTTTTCTCATATGATTTATTAATTTTTTTGTAATTCCAATAAAAGTCAAATATTCCTCAGGAATTTGTGTTCTAGAACAGCTAGCAAGTGTTGATTCTGACTTGTTAATGAAAAGAATGAGGGGTTTTTTTTCCTGAAAATCTTAAAACAATTCTGAATAGATCATCCATTTAAAGTTTTTGTTTAACCTCATTTTTATATTTGCAGATTTTTCTGAGATAAATATGAAATTATGGGTGTAAACTTGCAGGCCATTGTCAAAATTGCCGAAACAGGCTTTCGGCTGTTTTAAAACATTTCAGACATGATCAGTGTTTTATTTTGCTCCATTGTCTTGGAGTTAATATTTATAACAAAGCATGTTCTAACTTCCTAAACCAAAACAGATTTACCAAGACTATTGTCTTTTCTTTGTTGAAAGAAATTATTTCCTGGTTTACATGGTTAAGGTTTTGACAGTATTCAGACTCTCACCTGAAAGTATGTTAATTTGTCACTTGAAACATGGGCTTCTTTTACAGGTTCCTGAAAGTCTGTGGCTCTGAACTAGTACGTCTTGAGTTGTCTTGTGGCCATTTCCTCAATGAAACATGCTTGGAGGTCATCACTGAAATGTGTCCAAATCTTCAGGAATTAAATCTCTCATCATGTGATAAAATACCACCTCAGGCTTTCAACCACATAGCCAAAGTGGGCAGCCTAAAGCGTCTCATTCTCTACAGAACAAAAGTGGAGGTAGGAACAGCTATTTTCAGCCTTTGCAATAAATATTTTCAGTCCTGATAAAGTTGGTTTAGGGTTTGTTTGGTTTTTTTTTTTTTTTTTTTTTTTCAATAATGAAGCAGTAAATTAGTATTTTGAGTGTCAATTCAGAGCTAAACTCAGAAAATCCAAAGGGAGTTTCAAAAACCTTAGGATGTTGTTTTATTTTCAGAATAGCTTTCGGCCTGCGTATTTTAATTTTTATGGTAGGTTGGTGACTTTTCACCACCTGTTTTAAGCAATGTGGTAAAATTACAAATTTAAAGTTTTTCATGTATTTTGAAGTGTACTCTAGGCAAACTGTATTGGCAAATATAATTGTGAAATTATCATGTTTAGTTAAACTTCCTTTAATTCTCAACATTCTTTCCTTTCAAATGATTTTCTAATTTCTAGATTCCTGCAGTCTTTGTATATTAGCAGTAATTGAGACAGAACACAAGTTTTATAAAAAACTTCTCATTTACAGTCTAAAAATTACTTCTTTTTACAGTTACTTGACTGCCCAAATCAGAGTTGTTACTGCTTGCTGCAACACATTTTCTCACTAAGATAGAATGGGTTTGTGTGCTACAAGTAGCTGAGAAGTCTGTTGTAGTTTGCTACGTTTTACAAATGTTGTATCCTTATAAACATAGCAGTTTGAATCAGAAGAATTCCATTCCCTCTCAGTAGCTACATTACTCATGTGTTACAACCTTGCCACCATGGTTTACCTGGAAGCTGTCCTACTTTTGTGTTGCAAAAGCTGTGCCAGAATGGGGGCAAACCCATGTTTCTGCAGGTGTTTTCCCTAGCTTCTAATTCTAGGTTTTAAGAAGGGTTTGGTTGTGTGTGTTACTTGTGTTTGTGCTTTTGGTGCACAGCAGTCAGGCTGTGACACTGGCTTTTGTGGGGTGTTAATCTGCAGTACAATGAAAGGAATGAAGCTGGAGCAGTAGATGTGCAAGGGACAGCTGAAGTTAAGACAATGATATTAAAGTCATAAGCAGTTCACACCTGACACACGTGTTAGTGTTAGCTGGGCCTTGTTGTCCTTTATTTGGTGAATCCTAAGTTTGTTTGTGCCCAGGTTCCAGCTAGGTGTCTGTAATGGAGTGGGTAACACAAGGTAATTAAATTGAAGGGTCTGCCTGGTGTTGAGTGGCGCTGACTGTGGGGTGTGCAGTCACCATGAAGCCAGTGCTCCTCAGTAACTTGTTACTTTGTGGTAGCTGCTCTCTTTATTGAAGCAGTTATTATTTTCTTCAAACCACAAAGAAAATTGGTGAGCCCTGCATTTTTTGAATAGAGCTGTATTGGTGCCTTGGGTGTATCTGTTCTGTTTCTACAATACTAGTCTTTTGTTAATATTGGATAAATCTCTTTATTTAATTTTGACTATTGGCTCTAACTCACAAAGTTTTTTCAGATCCAGGAAAGATCATTGTATCAGAGGTAGTGATTGTATAATTTTATTATTTTTTACTGTTGATTGATCAGAATCTTCTTGATTGTACTCGGGGAACTTCTGAAGTTTGAGACTTCATGCTTGTAATAATGCAGTAGATAAAATGTACTCTGAGGTGATTGGTAACTCATTCCTCTGCTGTTGCTTTGCTGAGCAGAGCTTGAAATTAGATTGAATGTAGGTAAATATTTCCTGACTTTGAAGGCCTTACATTGGGAAGATTCACTCTTCCCTTCCATGTGTATGGACATGCCTCTGCTTGTAGCTGACAAGAATATTCATTCATAATCAAGTTTATATAAGATTGTGCTTCCATTTTATATGTATGTATGAACAAAAGGCATTGTTCCTAATGAACAGTGGAAGAGAAATTTCTGGAAATTTAAACAGGTAAATTTGAGACAATGCTTGGGTGTTACTTGTTAATATGAAGGCACTTAACAATATACATTATGCATCACATGTCGAAAAATAAAAGGGAAAGAGTGAAGATGTGGCATAGGATTTGAATTAGAGCATTAGAGCTACAAAAGTTGCAGATTTGTATAAGAAACATAGTTCTCCACATGAGCTTCTCTTAGTGCAAATCTTTGGTTATCTGTACAAAATAGGATGCCATTCCTTCTGTACTTCTCAGCTGGTACAGAAATGCTTGCTAGTAAGTGGTGGCTATATGCAGAAAAGGATAGATTGATAAGTGTGCTGTCAAGTGATTGAGACTTCTCTAAAACTTGTCAAAGAGCTGTTAGTATTCTTGATTTTTGTAAAATTTCTACTGCTGTCTTCATTGTTGGAGCTTCTGAGGAGCAAACAGAGGAACAATGCTAATGATTAACCAGGAACTTGGCATTGTATTGTTGCCAACTGGGTCTGCTCAGTGAAAAGAATCTGAGGCTGTGAATCCACTAAGACAAAAATGCAAACTGATAACAAGTATGTGTTTATTATAAGAAAATAAGAAGGTGAGAAGCACAGAGCTGGTATGGTGCTCTGTTAAAGTTCTGTCTCAAAACCCCACAAGAAACCGAAAGAAAAATCTGTTAATTTCATTTTTAGACTGTTTTCCTAAATAATTCAGGGGCTTCCTTTTTTTCCTAAACCAAGCAATGAGCAAAATAAACTACAAAATTTTCATGTGTTAGAGCACATCTGGGTAAATAGTACCATTTTTTCTTTTGGTTGTGGATTTGGACATGTGATTAAATAACATAGGAGGAGATGAAGATTCTCCATCCTATCTGTCAGTATGTAAAAATGTTGTTTCTGATTTTGCATTATTATGCTTGATAAAAAATACAGCATTAATATTTTAATAAAGTAAATGGTATTTCTCCCATACACACTCCCAAGTACCTGTCCAGAGACAGGATTTTCTTGTAGTCTAAGTCCTGCTGTAGCCTTTTCCTTTACTTTTTTGCCTTTTAATACTAAAAAAGAGGAAAAAAGTTCTTTCAACATCTGAATTTGAAGTATTTGTTGTACTTTTTCCATGTATATGATTACTGTGACACTGACAGATAAATTCTAAAGAAGAACTCTGCTAAAAAATTGACTACTATTAATAATTTTTAGGTGCATAGATTTTGAGGACAGTGGAAACTTAATAAAATTAATAACGTTATGTTGTCTGAGCAATTTTAATTTAATTACAGTTTCTTCTTACTTTGGCTGTTTTCTTTGAATAGGTTTTGTATTTAAAAATGTTGCCATTGTTTCTGTAAACAAAGCTGGAGTTTTTAAGTGTATGTTTTTAGTGAAATGGGTGAGGCTGGTGTTTTGCTGCTTATTGTACTGCTACTTTGGAAGATTGCTGTACCTTCTGGAGAATGTTGTGGTCTTTGGTCTTAACCCAGCTCATTCTTAAGGCATATAATAACATATAATGTTATTTCCTTGACATACTGAGTGTGAGGTTGTGTGTATAAAATTGTTTTCTAACCTCTGAATTGAAGCTTCCAATACCTTTGAATGATTTCAACCTTTCTGTTAGAAGAAGGAAAGTCCAGTGACTTTCAGTAACTTTCCAATTACTAAAAAAAGTGTCCTGCATGGCTGTCCTCCTCCGCACCAAATGTGTCTCGTTTTTCCAGTGCTTTAAGTTCATTAATAAAGGTTCTTAAAGGTTGTTTGATTATGTATATGCTTGAATAATTTGTATCTTGCTTTGAGAAACAGATCTCAACTGTTTATAAATGTAATTTCTTTGTGCCCAGCACCACTGTTATACTTGTGGGATTTTTGTGCTGGTGGAATTAGTATTTACTGATACATAACTCCTTAATGTTTATTTGTTGAGAGTGTATTCACAGCATAATTTAAGCACTTGTTGGCCTTGATACTTTTGAAGAGTACAATGAACAATGGATTATTGTATACAGTAATTGGCAATGCACATCTTTATCCTTGAGCATGAATGTTATCTTAATTTAATGCTTATTTTGAAGTATTTAGTCCATATAAATAATGCAGCCAAAAATGTATTTTAAAGAAACCAAAGCCACAATTACAGCAGGAGAACTTGTCAGTCTTCTTACTGATGAGAGTAAATTTTAATGTAAGATTATATATTTCATATTGTATGATATTCTGAAATCTTTCCAATGTGTAAAGAAAAAAAAAATCAAGTTTGTATTGCAATTATATTTGAGATCCAAAATGAACTGAATTCAAATCTAGTTAAAATGTACAAAGGACTTTGTTTTTCACACATTTTAAAGCAAGTGTTGTGTTTATAGTTTTTGTCTTTGATAATTCTGACCAAAAGCAAGTTTGGAACTTGGGCAGCTGCAAGAAAGGGTACTGGAAATTTTGGATACCAAAAAGAAACAGAAGAATCATAGCAGTAAATGTAATAACTCTTATTTTCTTATACTGTGAACAATATAACAGTCAATGCTGCCATAAAAATGTCCTGCAGTGTTTTCAGAAATACCCTACTTTGGGTCACATCATACTTTTGAGAGCTGTTTTTTTAAGGGTTTTCAGTTTGGGCAATGTTCCATTGGCTTGGGTATGAATCTTTGGGATGAAGAGTTGCAAGCAAATATTAGGGGAAAAAAAAAAGGTGAAAAGCTATAGCTGGAATGTGTATTCTTGGAATGAAGTTGAGTCAGTGACAATCGTGTGATACTGGGCCTTGGTGGTGCTTTTTGATTTCATGTCAGGCTCAGAGTGTGGAATTTGGTTGTTTGAGCCTGTAATGTGAAGTGAGGGGAAAAAAATGAAGGTGTAAAACAGATTTGCAGATATAAGGGAGAACATAATTTGACGAAATAAAGCAAAATCAAAATACAGTAATTTAATTAACTGCAAAGAGTATTACTTTCATTAGATTAATTCCGTAATTGCTGTGTTGCTGTGTCCCAGTCCCTGCTGTACCCCTGGCACTGCCAAGTAGCTGTAGAGAACAAAAAGGTGCCCCTGTATATTCTGGATCCCAGCTTGTAACTTATACTGGGTCTGTTTCTGAAGAGCTAAGTTGTTCTGACTTTTGAAAGGCTACACCTGCACTCATTAATAAGGCTCCTTCCACCTCATTCTTTTACCTCACACTACCAATGTTCATATTGCATCAGAGTTTTTAAGTGTGTCATAAAGTTTGGGAGACAGAAGTTTTATCACTGTCTCAAAAATGATATCTCAGAAATGGTCCTGTAATCCATGTGCATTAGGGGGAGAGGGACAGCGGATTTTTAATGAATACATTTCAGTTGTCTCCCTTTTCATCATGTTTCTTTCCATGTTGTATCTTCCAAGGTGATAGCTGATGGGTACTTGGGGGAGAATAGAATTCCTGTTCTAATGCCAGCTTCTAGTGTGGAGGAGAATGATGTGCTGCCATGTTTATTTTGAATCTATAGAAGAAAACTGACTGCATTAATGTCAGAGGGCTTTACTCATTACCCTTGTGATTGTGGTATTTAAGTACAGGGTGGGGGTCTTATCCTGGACAGGGACTGGGTCCTACATCTCTTGCCAGCATTTTTCAGTCGGTTTGGAGATGCCAACTGAGTTGGAACCAGGTGGTCTGAGCTAAACAGTTTCCAGGAGTTCCTTCCCACGCTTAGCTCTTCTGTGGTTCTCTTAGTGCTGATGATGCTAACTGGGACCTTAACCTGGGAGCTCTGTGTTCCTGATCTCTGACTGTGGCCAGTTACAAGGTGCACGGTTCTGTATGCTGCACTTCTTCTGTCAGTAAAATTTGTGTAGTAGCAACATACTCATTTTGTAGCTGAGGTATGAGATATAAAGAAGACTGTGGTTCTCTGATGTGTGATACCATATAGGATACTCTACATAGGGGGTGTGTGTAAGGACTTGAAATACTGTACATAACAGAACACATTTTCTAAGTTGCAGGAAGTTCAGTTTGTTACAAAGCTCAACCTTTTTTCATCTGGAAAATTTGAAGAAAGGATTATTTAAGGTTAAGAGGTATAATCATTTCTGGCCACAAAGTGATTGGATACTTGCAGGGGATATGTGTCTCTCTCTGGGACTACATGGGCATCATCTTGTTCTTCCAGAAGGCCACAGAAACAACATTTGTAAAGGGTGAGGCGACCTGTTCTATTTGTGTCCTCGTTAAATAGCTTGGGGAATGGAAGGACTTAAGCATTGAACAAATTTGGCCACCATTTAGTTCTGATTTAACATATGATTCCCTAATGTTTTCTGTAACATTTTATTTAGCTGAAAATTAACATATAGTGAAAAATAGACCAATAGTAGGTGAACAACTTGAATAGCTCTCTAGACATATAGATCCAAGTACAGTTTCAAGAAATAGTGTATTATGTATTTCATATGTTATTGAATGTTTGTGTACTATCCCCAGATGTGGGTTTTTTCTGTAAAACATAAGCTACTGAGAATTGGTATTTATCCTCAGAACTCAAGATCTTGGAAGCAGTGTGAAAATGAGTGCTTTCTGGACAACCAATAGGTATGAAAACATTTTCTGTAGACTAAGGCTAGTACTTTGTAAGTACCTACAATTAATTTTGTGTTTTTTTAATCTGGCTAAACCACTGACTCTTGCATGTTTATTAGCATGCATCTCATCTCTGTAAACCTCTCACAGCACCTCATATCTTTAGCATAATTGTTTTGAAATATCATAGACCAGAAGTCTGGAACTGAAATTATCTTGATGCCTTGAAATACTGTGGTTGTGGGGGGGAATGGGAGGGAAAATCATCCTGGAATCCTATTGTACAATTTCTTTGTTGGAGCAGATTTAGATGAAAATTGTATTTAACCATTATCCTACATTTGGGTTTTCTGCATTATTAATGTATTACATTCTCTTTTCTGTTAAAAAAAAAATTGCTTTTGGGGACTACTACAGCATGATTGTAGGTTTTTTAGATGCAGAGGTATGATACCTTGAAATTCCTGAAGTAGACCTTATTTTTACTTAGAGTCAATATTGGTTTGCCCTGTTGTACCTTCCAAAAGAAGTTTACAAGTAGAAGTTTACGGAATTCTGGCTTTGTGTCCAATGAGGTTTTTAATCGTTGTGGTAGAATAGCAGATGCCAAGTAATTTCTGACTTAGTTCTTTCACAGACTGTGCCAAGAAAATCCCCTCACCCAAACAGTTGATTTTTGCTTTCTTTTAGTGCTGTGTAATGCCAAAGGGAGGAAAAAATCATATTACGAATTTTTGTAGATTTTTAATTGCTTTTGACAGTCTTAACAAGATTGTATTTTACATTTGTATGGGGGGGTATTTGTAATTACAAATATTTATAGCAATAGTGGCATTCAGATTGAAATAGAATTGGTTTCTTTTGAGGACTTCCTTGTTTGGTTGGTTGGGATTTTTACTACAGGTAGTTTTAGTATGCCAAAACTTTTATTGATGTGGTGTCTATGAAATGTTATTTCACTGGCTTAAGGTAGACTGATACATCAACTATTTGAAAATACATTTTAATTTAACTGCACTTACGGTGTGTGCGGTGAAATTAGAGAGATTTTGGGCTAATCTGTTCCCACAGTTGTGTGTTTCTCTGGGTGAGTCAGCCAGTTTCGACATCCCTTGCTGTAAATGTAAACCTTTTGGGAACAAAAGGGAAGCTTCTGCCCAGATCATGAGCAGAGGAGCCTTTCTGGCAGTTCTAAGAATATTATTATTTTTCTGCTAAAGAATTGGCTTCTGAGAATTATGGATGTGATAGGTGGGCTTGAGAGAGACATAGATTTCATTTGCTTGGCCTTCACAGTTCTCCAGTTCTTCTTTCTTTCAATATCTCAGGTTCCAAGAATTTTAAGGAATTTATTCAAAAGTCATTGACTTTGGGAGTTTTTAGGAAGACAGAATACTTAGACCACCCTGCAGAGTCACCTCCTCTTTACCACATTTAGCCTTCCTTATTGAGGCAGGGTTGTCAGGATGGCTATTGAAGGAAATATTTTCTACTAGTAACTTGGATTTTTAACATTAAAAATACAAAATTAAATCCTACATAATTCAATTTTTTCTTCAAAAGAAAGATTAACTGGAGAATTAGTAATTCTGATTAAAAACATAGGAAGCAAGGGAAGGGAGGAAGCAGTCTTTAATTATCTTAAGATAATTTTTAGATTCCTTTGTCTTAGTATTAACTTCACTGAAAAAATTGAAGAAACAATTCAATTCAAGAACAAATGTATTTTAAAATACTTAGACTCTTGTTTTATTGAGGGACTGGAAGAATTCCCAATTTATGTCAGACATGGTTCTTCTGAGAAAGGGAAAAAACAACCTGTTGTTTGTCTCCAGTAAAAGAGTTACAAAGTATAAAGTATAAGATTAGTATAAGTTACAAAGTTATAAAGTATAAGATTTATCTATAGAAAGTGAATTAAAATCTGCAGGCTGTTTCTTCCCTAACCCAAACTCAAAGCAAAATGTTGTTTTTCTTAAGGTCTTCCTTTAATCTTCCAGAGTCACGCTGTGGCGCACTTCTTTTCATGCCTTGTAGCATGGTAGTGCAGTTGTTATGTGGTAGCCATATTATACCATATTAGTGCATCATTTGTATTTTTTTAAACTCTTTTTATGTTTTTTTTTTAATCTCTGACTACTTGACAATGAAACTGCAATACGTAAACAGTTAAATGTTCTAAGTGCATCTTTCACAGGTGTGTCACATCTGCCACAGACAGAAGGGTTTTCTGCTTGAACAGACATAGAGCTCAGGCTAACTGTTGGTTGCTTTCTTTATCATACTAGCATCAGAAATGATTTGTGCTTTCTGCTGGATCATGAACATAAAAAAATCCTGGAAAAAGCCACGTAAGATTCAGTCTTGCTAAGTGTATTGCTCTGGCAGCAGTGTTTGGTTTTTCTGTTGGTGGGTTGTCTGTTCAAACCAGCAGTACTTTTACAACATAGAAGTCAAAACTTGTGTGATGGCCAAGGCCTTTACAAAGGCAGGTAGGATACAATTTAGTCCAAAACTACCTGCTTATTTGAAGTATACACTGCACAGTAAGTATTACTGTTTGTATCCAGACGTGTGTTACAGGGTGGAGGACATCGGTGTTTGGACAGACCTGTCACCTCTCTAGTGGAGTAAAGTTGGATTTCAAGCAGTAATCTCATCTCTTGTTCAAGCCGGGATCAGCTGTGTTGATGTCCTTTTTAAGAGGGGTTTGTTGTACTGGTATATAAAGATTGCAGAGAATCTTCAGGCCATCTTCCCTTTTTCTGAGGTTTATGACTATTATGCCTTAAAATATTTCTGAAATCTGCTCTGTAAGGTTGTGTTTAGCAGCACTGTCATATCCTTCTGATCAGTTTGACATCACAGTCTTCTCTCTGAAAACAACTTCTTCACTCTGTTTTCCTCATCTAAAAACCTCTTTCCTGTGAATTGAGCATAGGGCAGACCATTTTATTCACCCACTTTGAACATTTCCTGTTGTCTGTGGCATCTTTTAAAAATTATTTTGGTAGGTTTGGTTTTGCTTGGATGGCAAAAGAAATTTAGACCACTGAAGCCATGATTCCACTTAGCAAAAGTAAGTCTTACCTAAAGTTTATTTCCAGGGTGTTTTGTTGTGAGTTTTTGTAATCATTCTCTTCTCTCCATCTCTTTAAAAGGGAGCAGGTACAAAGCTAAACTTTGCCTTTGTTTCAAGGGAAAATCAAGAAATCTCCAAACTATACATGTGTTGGCTGCTAGGCTGAAGAATGTTGTTAATGGATAGTCTTTGATTTGAATGTCTGTGCTTGGCCAAGAAAGTGAAGTTAGACTCCAGGTTAAAGCTCCTCTTGCAAAGCACTCTAACATTGGAAAGTTGGCCTGTTACAGCTTCAGGATGGGGTGACTGCCTTGCTGTTCTTTGCTGAAGTAGGAGTGTTGTCGCTCATGTTGTTGTACTGACAGATGGCTTGACACAGACAGGTTATTACAATGATCGTCCTCCTGTGTGTGGTGCATATGGATTCTGTGAGCTGCCATTCTCTCCTGCTATTTTCATGTCTTTTGCCACCTGGATTCTCAACTGACTGAGACACAGCTAGGCATGCACAAAGGGTTTTTTCTTCTTACATGACATATGCAAAGCCCACCTCAGTTACAGAAGAACAGACACTGTGTCTGAAGGAAATCTGGTTTGCTGTGTGTGGGCATGTGTGCGCCCCAGAAGAGGAATTAATATAGCCAGTGAAATGAATGTTGAGTATGTGGTTGTTTACTCTTGGGCTTGACTTGGCATGATTTGTAATGGTATGACATGGTGTTCTACCAAGCTCCCTTCTATTACTCAGGTTTCTAGTGCTTTTTTTTTTTTAAAGTTGTTTTTGTTTTTTTAAATAATGGTTTAAAGTAATAGATGTGAAAAGACCTTTGAAAATGTAGCCTCAGTGCATGGCAGTACAGGAAGGACTGTCTTGAAAAAGAGAGGGACTAAAAACGTACTCTGAGAGATCCATGACATTCCTGTTGAAGTTAACACGTGGAGCTCAATTATCTATCAAGAAAACTATGAATATTAGTCCTCCTCTCTATTTCACCTCTCTTGGTAGAGGCATGGAATTGATCTCACATCCTACAAGCTGTTCAGAGTGACTGTTCACTTTTCTACTGTTTGTGTCAATTAAGGAAAGAAATTGTTGTTTCCCATCCTTTCAGGCCAGTTAAATTCCAATCTGGAAACCATTACTGAAAGACTTGGTAGAATGCAGCAATATGTTCAGCTTTCCTGTGGAGACATCTGAATACCTGCAGAAACCTTGTTTGGAGCTCTGTGTGCTGTCAGAGTCTGATTTATTTAGCTCCAATATTTAAGGTTTGCTGACAGGGGTTTGGGGATTTTGCTTTTAATTTATGCATATGAGTAGGTTCTGAAGCTCATAGCTTTCACTGAGTTGAATAGGAAAGACTATCTCATTCTCTTTGAGTTATTTGTTTATTCCTCTTTCATGATACAAATGAACCATTTGCTTATTAACTGCTTAATTTAAAATGAATTGGATACTTGCACATTTACCAACCTTAAAATATTCTTAATAACCTCTTGAGTAATGACTTTTTAATGCTTGGATTTCATTCCCTAGCTACCTTTTCCTTTAAAAAATGAATGAAAGTCAAGCAAACAAGGGACAGTGACTTTATAGGACTCCTACCAAGATGTATGTGAGGAAGGCTTACTCTTAGCATCTACTTTTAGGCTGCCTTTGAGAAATCAAATCTTAGAAAGCCAAGCTGGAATCAAGATTCATCATGTCAAGTGTTGGGTATTTATAATTGCTCCTCGGAGGCACCTAAATGAAACGTATGAAATGGTATCTGTGAATACCCCATGCTATGTCCCTGTTCTGTGTCTGCCAGTCTTTCCAGGAATCAGATATTTCTTCTTGGTGATATGGCAAAGGATCATATTTCTGCCAAGTTCCACTGGAACAGAGGAAACTAACTAAAGATTTTAACTGTAAACTTTCTGAATACAAGTAAATTTATATTTAAAGAAATTATAAATTATACTACCCGTGCATACAAACATTGTTGACTAGTGTTCTTGTAATTACACTTAATAGCAGTAGATTACTTTGTCACTTGTATATTGCTTGGTTTTTTTTCTATTAGAAACTGTTGTATATCCTGTAGAAATGCACATTTTTGTTGTTAATATGTTGTGAAGCCTAGTCCTGTTTTAAAGCTCATATAGATCACAAAGTCCCAATGAAATGATGCACGGTTATTTGTGATGTGAATCCCAGATTATATTCATTTTTTCACACTGTGAGTGTTTCCAAATTCAAAACAAAATATATCTTCAGACAGTGCAGAAGGATCTTTTCTTCAGCTTAGAAATACAGGTAAAAATCTGTAAAGTTTCCTTTGTTGTGGAACAGACCAGCTGTTCACTTTTGTAAGGTGCATCTGATGTTGCAGTCAGTCTCAGGATGAGCAATGTGCCGTACTTTCTGCAAAGTAAATGGCAGGAACAGTAGTGTAAAATACCCATTATATCTGTTTCTGTCTGCGTGATAGTAGTGACAGGTGCTCCGTGGCTGTCAGCATCCTTGTCAGCACGGAGCTGCCTTTGACATTAAAGTCCCCAGCCCAGCCCTGATGCTGTGCAGCTCTGTTGGCAGCTCCATCAGGCTGCAGCTGACCGGTGACTGTCAGAGCCTGCCCTCTTCTCCTGGTGTGTGGCCAGCCCTCTGTGTCTGCAGGCTGGCCTTGCCTGTTATTTGACCTTGCTGCACTTCTTCACCAGCTCTCCTATGGGAAATGAATGGATAGGTCAGTGTTGTGTGGGTATTTTCAGGGCAGCACACAACCCCATCCAAAGTGACTTGCATCAAGGTTTGTAATGATTACCATTTCTTTAAGCCAATCAATGGGTAAAGTACCCAGAGACTCATTAAGTGGTATTTGAGGCACCTGTAAAAGAGTTTTGTGCTGTATTTCAGGAAATGTGGTGACAGCCTTTAATGTCTAATTGACCTCTTCTCTTTGTTTCACTTTCTGTATTTCCTTCTGATGTGTTCCCCCGTGGCAGCAAACAGCCCTGCTCAGTATTTTGAACTTCTGCTCGGAGCTGCAGCACCTCAGCCTGGGCAGCTGTGTCATGGTGAGTGCTTGGACCATTCAGGATATGGGGGGGATTGTGTGTGTCTGTGTGTGTGTCTGTTTGTATGTGTTTGTGTGTGCACTTGCTTTAGAACCAATCTGGGTTTGTTTCACAAAGGTGTGTTAAATGTGAGGTTTATACAAGACTCTACTCTTTTGGAAGATCCAAGATGAATGTAGCTTGGTCATATATTTAAGGGTTATGTACTAATTTAGTAGGCCTATAATGGCTTGTAGGCTTTCTCAGAGTTCTTCAGCCTTTTTCTAAGTTTTTGGGCAGTCTCTATATGTGTAATCACTTAACAAGTAATTAATAAGGCTTTCATAAAGAGATGCAGCAAGTGATCAACTTAAAATGGAAATGAGTACAGTCTTCAATCATTCTTCAGTAGTTGCACTTCCTGTGGTCATAAAAGCTGATGTAATCATCAACTGTGCAGAATAAAAGCTTCTTCAAAGAAACAACTTTTGCTGCAGTTTGATCCTCAGTATTAAGTGAATTTAAAAACAGCTGTGTCTGAGGTTTATAGGAAATTTATTTTATTTTTGTCTTCTATAAAAGTAGATCTCACTGTACCGTGCAAGGAACAATTTTTGGAGCTCTTTAGAAATGACAAATGGTTGAGACAGATGTGTTACGTGTTTAGGAAGCAAACCTTGAAACGCCTCTGTGTCTGGAATGATGCTGCACATGACGGAGTGTCTGCTTTAATTGCAGATTGAAGACTATGACCTTATAGCAAGCATGATGGGAGCAAAATGCAAAAAGCTTCGCAGTCTGGATTTGTGGAGATGTAAAAACATAACTGAAAGTGGGATCGCGGAATTGGCTTCGGGCTGCCAGCTTTTGGAAGAACTTGATCTTGGGTGGTGTCCTACGCTCCAGAGCAGTACAGGCTGCTTCACAAACCTTGCACGCAAACTCCCAAATTTGCAGAAGCTCTTTCTTACGGCCAACAGGTCTGTGTGTGACACAGACATCGAGGAGCTCGCTGCCAACTGCACGCACTTACGGCAGCTGGATATATTGGGTAAGAGAATGGGGGAGTATTGGTTTTGTTTTACGGGGTCTCAAAAGCCTTTCAGTTAAAAAGGAGTCCTTAAGACAAAACTGTTTTCCAGACAAGTTTGTTAAATAATTGTTTCTTAAAGTTATGGTTTAACACATAAAAAAAAGAGGGACGTTTTACTCACTGCATGATTTCTGACTCAGAAGCCAGGAGATTGATACCAGCTGTGTAATTTGACTGCTGAGTATGAATTGCTTAAACTGGAATTTAAGTGCAAGATTTTTTCCACTAACTTATATTTTCATGACCATTGGCTTTTTTAATTGAAGCCTTTCTTTTTTGATTATCAGAAGATCAAATTTCTTATAATTCTTTCTGCTTTTGTTTGTATTTTTATTTCTGTGAAGTGTGACAAAGTATATTTATAGCATGAGTCTGTGATCAATAAACATTTTGTTTTTGTGCAATAAATATTTGTTATGTATTATCTAATATATATTATGTACTATGCAATACTGATTTTCTTCATCACTTTTATCGGTAAGTGAATTTGAGTTACTAAAGATGAAAGGGTAATTAAAAGCAAAACCTAAATAGACTTTCTGATAAGGTGGGAAGGAAGTGATAGGGGTCAAAAAGCATAGCAAATCTGAAATTTCTAATCCTCTGCAGTTTCCATAGTTGAAAATATTTTTAGAGATCTAAAGTAAATATACTTTGAACTCTTGAGTAAGGACTTTGAGAAGTGCAGTTTTGTGTGATGCTGAATTTATTCTTTTATGGTGGCATATGAGGTTTTCTTTTTATAATAATGTAGGACAGCAGAGATGTTTATGACATCAGTGTGGGAGAAAATTCTTCGTGGTTTTACCAACTTAGTTTCACAGGATAGCTGAAAAAGGAAGATTTAAATGAAAGGGAATAAAGCAGTTGCTCTGTATACTTCTAATGTTTAATTGTAATGAAAATATTACATTTAGGTTGAGAGGGATACTGCAAAGAACTGAGAGCCATCAACATGAATAATTTTCCAAGCAAGTTTAAAGATTTATTCTTATCAGCATTTATAATTTCAAAGTATTTACCGTATGGCTTCAGATTGGCATTCCAGTACACTGTTCTGTAATGATGAAGAATTTTAGTCGCTTCTGACTGAGAGAGTTGCCTTCTGATCAACGTGGGAAAGACATATGAACAGAAAAAACCTTAACTCCCCCTAGTTCAAGTTGTAGATACGTTATGTTTATCCCCCCCAGGGGTACTGTGTTTTGTGTATCTTAAAGAGAATCTGCTCTGCAGCTAAATTATCAGGGGCACACTGCCCTGTTCAGACATGGAAAATTTCCAAATGGTGTAGGGAATTAAGTCTCTAAGAAACCCCTTAGGTGCCCCTGACCACCCACTTCCATGTTTCTGTTACAGTGGCCTTGTGTTTGCCCACAAAGTGGTCAGACCTTGTTACTGCACCAGAGGCTCCCCAAAGAATAGTTTGGCTTTGTTGAACTTATGGATAGTCTGTTTCTTCTGTTGCCTGTCTGTCCGCAGTGAAGGCTTGCTGCCACATTTCTTTAGTGTTTGAATTCAGATTTTAATTCAGTTGGACATCCTAATGATTTTTTTTGTTGAAAAATAAAGTGAAAGTGGAAAAGGAGTTTGTTCTGTTCCCTGGGTGCTTACCAATATTCCTGAGTCAGATGGATTTGTAGTCAAACTTTTCCTATGAGAGTGCATGTTGCTTTCAGATAAATCCCCTCTAGGGGATATCTAGTTGAATTTCCTGCAAAATTAATAATATGGAAAAAAATATTTCTTTCTTACTTCAGAGAAATACTTGGTAGGGTGAAAAAAAGGTTGTCCTCTGCTGTAAACAAGTCAGTACAAGGTGATAGTCCCTATATACGTGGAGGACTTATCCTGCTTTTTTGGCAACAGCAAGGAAACTGTGTTAATTTTTTTTTGTCTGAATGTAGTAACCAGTACAGTCTGTGGTTACAAGAAAGAGCTGTCAAGTAGAACCACATTGTGTCATCTGGAGGTAGAGTTGCCAGGTGTTCCCAAGTAAGTGCAGAAGTCTCTGTTGTCGGCACTAAAGAGTGAGTCTCTCACTGTGCGGGAGTACCAAGGAAGTCATAAACCTCTGAATGTGCTCTGACTTTGGGCATGTGATACAGGGCCATCCTGTTACATTAAGCTGCATGAATGTGTAGTATGTTTTTGTCCTTCAGTAGAAGTGTGACAACAGGTCTGGAGCTGTAAGAGGTCAGAGCTCAGCTTTGCAAGAGTAACCTTGAACAGTGGGTCTTCTCTGTGATGTGAACGAATGAGAGGTGCTCTCATTATATCCTTTGTCATCTCCCAGGTAAAGAAACGTCTGGCTTGCATGTGCATTGTGAAGGGTGTAGAGGTATTGCTGCTAGGTTAGCACTGTGTGCTGTAAGGGAACTTCGTTTGCTTCAACAAAGCTGTGTAAAAGCGAGGTTTTTTCCTGCATACAAGCTCTTATCTAAGTAAGGGTCAGAATGTCTTCCCTTCACTGCAGTCACCACTGTTGAGGATACTATACTGGTGTCTCTCTGCAGTTGTTAGAACTTAGAAACTTGACAGAGAAAACTTCTTGTTTCGGTTATAGGTTATTTATCATCACAATCGCTTCAGGGGTGGAGGAGTCTAAGCCTCTGAAAGAAATCTTGTTGAACTGTAAGGGATGAAAAATGCACATTATGTATAGGCTGGATGCTGTTTGAAAGTGACAGGTCCTGAGGCTTGCTACCCATCTGTCCTTTACCATAATTGTTTGGTAATTTCCTTGTTACACAGTCAGAGTACTCTGTAGAAGATGAAAATTACTGGTTTTCAAGGACTCTGTGTACTTACTGGCCCATGTAAAGCATTGGTGGATGTCAGGCTGTGTTTGTGCTATGTAAAACACAGAAAGTAAATTTCTGTTTAAAAAAAATCATGGGCTCGCCCATATTTGCTGTATCATAACTTTGGAAGGGGAAGCGTGGTGTGTGTCACTGAATGCATGAGGATGTGCTTCTCTTGAACTTTTAGTTCTGAGCTTTCTTTTACCCACTACATCCTGAACTGCCTGCTTACAAGTATCATTTCCTTCTCAGCCCACATCTTTTCCACTGAGTGACATGGCATATTTCCACCCTCTGTCAGAATGATCCAGCCATGATCATCTGACAGTTCTGTAGTGACGCAGTACATCAGCCAGTGCTATCAAGTTAAGTGGACACCTCTAGACCAGTAGTTAAAAAACTTGTCTTCAAACTGTGATCAGCATCGAGCAATGTGACAAGTCAGATGGCAACCTGAATTGACAGTGTCAGAAGCTTTTCTTGCACATCACATCAGCTGCTTAGTTCTCTTCCTGTGGGGTTCTCAGCTGCTGTCAAGGGTGAAGAGTAAATCGTATTAACCTCGCTCCCCAAAAGGTCCAACTGCCTCTGTCCTGCACAAAAAGAGTAATGAAAAGTAGACACCCTCGTTACCACAAAATTCATGTATTCCTATCTACATTCCAACACCTCCCACACCTTCCTGAGCAACAGAAAACCCAACTGCCCCCTTGCCAGCTGTCAAAGTTTTCAGCTTTATCTTGAGAACATCAACACGTAGTTAGTCAATTCAAACGTGAAAATGTGTAGCGCATTAAAGTTTTGAATTTGAGTTGTGTGCAGTAGATTGAATAAAATGTAAAGAATAAGAGGCTAGTTTGGCTGGTCTAAGGAAAGAAAGGAAAGAAAAGAAAATTTGAGGGAAGAGTGCTAGTTATTTTCAAGAGTTTGTACTCTGAAATATTATTGGGTGTGTCTTGGCCTAGTGGTGTCTCTTGCCGTAGAAATTTGGGTTCTGCAGCTTTTATAGCTGTCCTGCACAGGTCTCCTAAACAGCTATAGAATTTGCAGACTTTGATATATGATGGATATCAATTAAATTATTTACAACTAATAAGCATAATTGTTTGAGCAAAGAGGTCATTACTCAGAGGTGCCTTTTACAAGGGTGGTATCAGAGAACTGACTGAACAACAAAATTAAATAGCAGATTTTAATGTTTTGGTTATGTATGTATTCTGAGAAATGGCTGATTAGTCTATGGAGGAGAAGTTGTAGTAAATAATAAAGGTCCACAAGTCTCCAAACTCTAGAAGAAAAATGCTCTATATAAGTAATTAACTAGCAGGCTACATTGCCATTCTTTCAAAAGCAAAGGAAAATGTGCTGTATTAAAATTCTGAAATGCTTTTGAATGGGCTTCTAGGATAACTAACTGTACATTGTATAAATGAAAGTAAGAGTGCAGATGATGTTCATTTATCCTGTGGTCTGAATAACCAAACCCCAACTGGATTGCTTTTAGAAAAAGGTATTCCTAACATAAAATTTTAAGTCTGAGGTGGAAAAAAACCCAGGTGCAATAAAACATGCAATTTAGGTGACCTACTTAGTTGCAAATCTATTAAAAGTCTTGGATGAAATGATAGGAGAACTATCAAAGTTCAGGTAGGAAGGAATGAAGAACATCCTACACAAAAAAAAATCTGTGGCTAGGCATCTAAATCTAGAATTTTTGTAGAAACACACGTTTGGATCTTGAAGCATAAAAGCTGTGATGCATAAATGAGGCTGGGTTTAGATGAAGGTGCTGATGTAGTAGCAATTTTAAGTCTTGGTGGAAAAAAAGATAAGTAGCATAATGTGTTGTTCCTAGAGTTGCATTTAGAATGGTAGAGCAGGTCCTTATGGTAGAACAGTGATACTGTGGTAAAGTTCATGGTCAAATGAAGTGAATAAATAAAGCATGTTACAGAATTTCTGTGTAAAGCCTTAGGGACTGTTACATGAACCACCAGACAGTTCTGATGATGGTGATTATATAATGGTAAGGGAGTTAAAAATCAGAGTGATAATGACATGCTTAGTCTCTCTAGAGGGGATAAAATTTGGGGGCATGATAGCAAAGACTGTCCTTGGGTGATGTTCAATAATGCCTCAAAGCAACTAATCTGAGAACCTGATGTGGGATAATTGGAGACCACATTCAGATACCTCCTTGCTTATGCAGAAGAGTACCAGAGACTAATGGAGCCATATGGAATCTTTCTGAAATTGAATCCCATTCAGAGAATGAAAATAGGGAGATGAACTCTAGAAAGTGAAACAAAATCACAGCAAGCCAGTGTGAAGTATTAAGGAATGACTGGCTAGAGGTGAATGATACTGTGTTTCACCTGTTTTACTGGGAATGAACCTGTGTTACAAGTTCACAGGAGTGGCTGAGCTCGTTAGATAGTCCAGGTGTGAAGGCTCACCCCAATACAGGGCTATTCCAGGGGAGCTGTTGTGTGTCCCTTGGTGTTCATGGCAGAGGGGATCAAGCAGGCTGCTACATCAGAGCCATTCTTTCCAGGAGATTATCCTGGAAAGCTACCTTAAATTGGAATGCCAATACAGAAAGCTTTTGAACAAATCAATACATTGAACAATAATAAATTGTTAGGACTAAATGGTATTTATGCAGTGATTCTAAATGAGCTCAAATACAGGGCTCTGGAAATCTTATTTCTGGTGTGTGATCTGTCTCTTAAATCAGCCTCAGTGCTAGAGTAATACAGGATTACAAACATGGCACAACCTTCTGTAAAGGGCTTGGGTTAGGGGCTACAAAAAGATCATCTTTTGCACTGTGTAAACCAGTGGCAGGCATGAGAAAGTCAGTCAGTGGACATCCAGAGGACATTACCATATTCTGATGAAGAGCTGCATCCCAGCAAGGGTAGTAGTAGCTTTGCCTCTCTGGTCCTTTAAATTTCCTTGAAATATTGGTGAATATGAGCACTACTCCATTCCATAGAAGATTGGATTTTCAAAAACGTTAGCCAAGGTTGTGCTGCTTTTGTAACTTAGCTATCTTTTCCTGGATTACGAGTGTTTCAGAGGACAAGAATGTATCATCTCTTTTCACAGTGAAGTTATGTCACTACTGTGGTCACCAAGGGTCTGTTCTGATCTCCTTGTAAATAATCCAGGCAGAGGGGTGAATAATGCCAGAGGGTAACACACAGGTATTCAGGGTAGAAATCTTCAACTGAAGAACTTAACACTGAAAAATGGCAGAATGATCTTGTGATACTTACTAAACAGGTGATAAAGCAGGAGGAAAACATTGAATCAAGTGCAAAGTAGTCACATGAGGCAAAATAACATCAACTAAATATATAGGGGACTGGACTAGCTTGTGTTTTGTAGGAAAGACATCCTGTGGACAATTTTTGGAAAACGTCAGCTCATTGCCCAGCATTATTCTAATGGGAATAGAGAAGATTAGGGTTATTAGACATGAAATGGAAAAAAAACACCATAAGACTTACTATAAAATTACTGACTGTGTGCTCAGTGCACTGTATTGTTCTGGTCATCCAGTTTCAAAAGTACTAGATTAGTGCAGAAACAACACAACAGGGGTCATTTTGAGATGCAAGGGAGTCTGGAAAACAGATGGCCTTGAGGGAACAGAAGAGATGTGCATGGGAGTAGGAATGATTTAGAAATAGTGAATTGGGAATGATCTCATGCTTCTTTCATTGCACCTTAATTATTGCAACTAATAGGCTGGAATTTTTTTATTTTTCTCTTTTTTTTTTTTTTTTTGACATTATGTCAAACTGTGGAACTTGTGAAGGGGCTGTAAGTACGAAGAAATTCAGAAAAGTAGTAGAATCCATGAAAGATAGCTTTAGAAACCCTAAAATTACAATTTTTGGCAATTGAGAAGATTCACCAGTGAAAATCTACTTTGAAAAAATCTGCTTCTCTTTTTGCAGGGGAGGTAAGGAGTGTAGGGAATATAATTGGCCCTGGCACTAGACAAGATCCTGAACTAGGTGGCTTTTTGGGGTGCTAGTTAGCTGAAGGTGGAGCTGTGTGAGTTCAAGTCTGCCAGCAGTTTTCTGCAGTAGTCTTGGATATATAAACTCTCTAGAGGGAAAGCTTGATGAGCAGTTTAGCCTGCTGTAGACACCCAGGCTCAGTTCACTTGCCCAGAGTAACCTGCCAGGTTTCCAGCCTTTTCTGTAAGGCATGAATCTCCTCTGGGTCCAGTGTCCTGTCTGCCTGCTGTGTGTGGATGTCCTGCATGGTGTGAGGTCCCCAGGGGGCACTGGGTACTTCAGACAGCTGACTCACCCCAGGGCCCAGTCAGATGAACCAGGTGCTGAGCACCATGGGCTGGGCTGTCTGGATGTCCGTCAGCTGTAATGGGTGTGTGGACTTGTCCTTATAAACATAATTTATTTGGTTTCTGACTGGATCCTATGCTTGATCTGACCCTGTGTGACACTTAGGAGTTCAGTCGCTCTGGTCTTGTTTTTAGCGGGGTTTGACTAGTGTGTTTTATACATACATTTATGTATGATCAGCACTCTCTTGAACAACTGCCCCTGCATGTGTGTAATACCCACACTTGCTCTAGAGCCCTGGGAGCCTTGCTGATGCCTTTGGAATTGGAATAGTCCCCAGTCACTCATCTGCTGTGCTAATGGACTGTGTGCTCATCAGGAGGGCATGACTGTAGCCTTCCATGCTGCTGCCTAGGACTAGCATCTGGTCCCTTGGAGGTTTTGTGGCTCTGGGTACCTGGCTTCTGTAGTAAGAGATTCCCTTGAAGTTGTAAAGTTGCCTCCCAATGACAGCGACTTAAGCAGTTAAGAAAATACGCTAGTTTTTTTAAAATGTAAAAGTTCTATATGCTGAGAAGCTTGTAATTTGAAAACTAATTTAAATGATCTAAATAAAAGTTGTGTTGTAGTAGCATTTTTTCATGACATGGTATTAACAGCTTAAAACCCTGCACTATTCTTGGTAACTTTATAATTCTGTTTTGTTTTGTTTTTGAACAGGAACAAGGATGGTGAGCCCTGCATCTTTAAGAAAATTGCTGGAGTCTTGTAAAGATCTTTCTTTACTCGATGTGTCCTTCTGTTCACAGATTGATAATAGAGTTGTGCTAGAACTGAATGCCAACTTTCCTAATGTGTTCATAAAAAAGAGTTTCACCCAGTGACTCCCTACATATGCTGCTGTGGAACTCGTTTGACAGAGTTGTTTTCCTGTAAATTTCTGCTGTTTTTTTTTTTTTTAAGGAGAATATAAATCTGCTATAAAATGGTGGAAAATATTAATTATCTACACAAATGGGTAAAATACATTTAAATGTATTATGCTTCTTAAAGTTGATATTGTACCTAAGAATTATTTTACTCTGTTAATTGGTGGCACTGCATGTTTTTAAATACTAGCCATATGTCTGGCTTTAATGAGAAACAAATGAATGTCTTCTTAAATGTCCCTTTACAGGGTGTTATACACAATACAATATGTCAATATCCAGGTGAAAGCAGAAGTTTAGTATTTATCAGTAAGGAAAATATGGGTGCTTCCTTTTCATGTGCTTGTGTGTGTATGTATAAATGTATACATACGTATTTGTATATACATGCACAGATATTGTAGCATTCTAGTTTGGCCTGCAGCATAAGCTTTTATGATCTGGCCTATAATTAGTTATTTGAAAACCAGTTTAAGTGTGTATAAGAACAGATAGAAAAGGCACTTTGTCTTCTTCGAGTTTTGGCAATGAATTCTATCTGATACAGTTTTCTCCCTTCCTTCACCTGAAATAGATGTAATGATGTTTTACAGTCCAGCCTAAGCAACACAACAGATAAATGCAAGAATCTGGACCACCTGAACTTAGAGCAGAAATGAAAGATAAAAGTTACAGCTGCTTCTTGGTATGGAGATACAATAAGCCAAGTACTTAATGTTGTAACTGGTAGTGTGTAGAAAACTCCAGGGTAGTTTCCTTTTTCAAATTTCTGTCATGGTCAAGACTTGATTTGTGATACGTCTGGTTATTGTGCAGAGTATCATGAAAAGTAGAACTTAGGGTAATGTGTTAGCAACTGTCCTTTCACTGGCATCAAATCTACTGTCAGGTGTAAAAACAAGCGTCTTCGTTCAGTAAAACAGCAATGAAAATGTAATGGGTTTGAAACAAGGGCAATACAATTTGATGATTTTATGATCACCAAACCTTAGTACTGGATTTGTTTTGTTTGGGTTTTTGTTTTGTTTTGTTTTTCCAAGAGGAGAGTAGCTCAAAGTACTGTTGCACTCTTTGAGACTGCTTAACCTCTGGAGAAGGAAAACTTTGTTGATGGACAATTTCTGGAAGTTTCTTCCTGTTGCACTTTCTTCGATGAAGCTTTTCTCTTTTTTTTTTTTTTTTCCCTTGAATACCACTGCTAGAGTATGTTGCTTTGTACAGCTTTGGTTTAGAATTTTACCTTTTTAGCCATTGTTGATGCATATGAACCATAAAATATGGGCTGTCTTTTGATATTGGTTGTTATTCTTATCTTGATGGCACTTACTACCTACTGGAATAAGAAGAAGAATACTTTGTCTGAGAGAAGTACAGTATTGTACTGAAGATCAGTGACAAAGAACACTTCAGTTTGTGCAGTAAATAACCAACTGCTACTAGAGGACTGCTACAAATCGTTAAAAATCTGACAATCTCTGTGACTCCTGAATGACTGCTTTGAACTCTTTGTACTGGTGCCAATACTTTATAAACCATGTCATGAAACAGCTACAGAACATTTACCTGATTTTATTGAAAGACCTAGTTCTTCAGATTTTTGAATTTTGCTGAATCTCTGAGGAATTCCAGATCCAAAGAAGGGCATGCACAGTTGGCTTTTTGATTTTTTCCCTCCACACAGATGGCACTATGGGATTTCCAACTAGTTTATGCCATTCCATTTTTTTTCTTCTTTAGAAATCTGGGCATTGTCAGAGAACTTTAGATTGATTTGCTTTTTTTTCCATACTGAAAGATGTCAGCTTTGGTATGATTCTCTGTGAGACCTCATTTCTTTCAATTGTGTTTGGGTTCATTTGTTTTTCTTTGAAATTTTACCTTTTTTTAGTCTATATTTTTCATTGTAATTATTAAACATTATTATTCTAGTTACATGAGAAAACAGGTACAGATAATGGGAGTTTACAAAGAACAGAGTTCAAAAAAATATATTTGTTATAAAATTTCACTTCTCAGGGGTTGTTCTGTGTTTATCTCCTTTTTTTCTATAGAGATCTGTTTTGTTTGTTTTTCACTGTAAATAGAATGGGATGTGGATGAAGTGATAGCCATTGTGCCTTCAAACTGGTGAACTTGGTACATAATAGAGTTTTTCTCATCAGTGAATCAAATAAGTGTTTTTGTAATCACATACATGTAAAGAATTTCATTCTCTGTTGCTTTTTAGGTAGCGTAAAGAAGGTTTAAATTGAAATTATGTTCATACTGGGGATTCTTTTCTTATGTTGCATCTTCTGTTTGAAAATGTTTTTTTTCAGGAATTCTCTGTTGTCACTTGGAAGATAAATTGAAGTTGACTTTTTATTTGAATTGTTTAAAATTTGGCTATTACAAACATAATTAATTCAAAGAGCAGAGAAGCTATTGGGAATGACTTCCATCTATAGTTATAGACTTCAACCTTCAGTCAGACAGTAAGAAGCTCTTTTAGCTATGGCCTTATAAGTCCAAGAAGTCTTCCAGCAAAACAAAGTTAGATCAGACTTGACATGTGTAATACTTGCAGAGTAAAGAAAACAACTTGATTTTAGACCTTCCTCATATGTCACAAAGAAGCAAGAATGGGTCGCTGTCTCTTTAGTTCTGCTGTCTTATACTTAAGTGTGTCTATTTATTTATATATATATGTATGCATAAATTATATATACACACACATATGTTTGTGTGTCTATATGAATTCTTTTGGATGTGTGTACATACATAAACTTATAGGTATAAATCTCAATGTTTTTCATGTAGGAATTACTTTTGTAAAGTGAGTGTAACAGAAAATAATGTGTTTCATAGCAGTTCTGCTTTCAACTATTGCTTTGCTCTACCTGGAGACTGAGTTCATCTCCACCCATGCAGCAGGAAAAGCCTGGACAGATGTGCTGAATTTCCAGTGTTGCTTTGCCAAAGTGCCTTTTGGTTTGTCTGCTTGTGAAAGGTGTTACAGAGTGTGAAGAGTGAATGCAAAGTCTGATAACTACTGTGGACTGTCTCCTTGCAAAGCAGTCATATAGAGAGAAACTTATCTTCTAGTTTCATTTAATCCAAAATGAATAATGTCAGTTCCTCCACTGGAGGAATTAATTACTCTTGAATTGGGTCTCATCTCCATCACTAGACTGTCCCTCAGTCATATTATCTAAGTTCTGCTGTTAACGATATTCTTTTTTTTTTAATTGTGTTTTTTGATTATTTGTCTTTCTGAAGCTTTGTAAAAGATATGCTTTGGCAACAAATGTTAAAAAAAAAAATGGCTAACATGTCCAAAAAAAGGGGTTTACTCTGAGCTGCTCCTGTTTTTAAACTAAAGAGGATCTTCCATACCCTCTGTATGAAATTGATGTGGGATGGCCTGTAAGTAACTATGTAATTCCTTGGGTAATTAAAAAAACTAGTATGATAAATTTACCATTTAAAGCATCTTCTTAACTCTTCAAGGCTTTAATTCAGTAGTGTACTTAGTTGTATTCATAATTTTGAGCTATCTGGCTGCATAGCTCTATGAAATGGGTGGGGTTTCTGTTCTTTAAATTATACACCTGATTAAGTCCATTAGTGAGCATGACTCATATAGAACAGTTTTGCGTGGGAGTTTCGACCTTATAATCCCCCATGTACTTGGAGGTCCAAGTTTCAGACAAAAAACCACAAGTGAACAAACAACAAAACCTACCAAAACCTTTGTATTTCCTTAGAGCTCTTATGCTAAGTTTTCCAGATATAAGATGTCTAGTAATCATGGTACACAGTGAGTAGAATTCATCTCACTGAATGTTAGTTCTCTGAAAGTTAGACATCTACTTCAAGGGAGGAATCTGGGCACCTCTAGAGAGTTATTAATCTCCTAAGGCAGACATTTCAGGAAAGTGGAATGAATCATGTTCTAGAGAGCCTCTCTGGAGACTGTGGAAGCTGTGATTTAGCTCAGGTTAGATACTAAACTGAGATTAATTCCATCCAGTGCTGTACTACCTGTCTTGAAAAACAAGACCGAAACAACATCCATCCTTAAACCTTCAAACCCTCCAAATTCCATCCAGAGAGAAGCAAAAAAAAAAAAAAAAAAAAAGTCTGAGGAGGAAACCCTGAGGAGTTTTCTTAATGCCAGGATCTGCTTCTGTCCCTTGCTAATACCTGTGATATATAATTGTTTTATTTTGTTTGGCTTTTGGGTTTGGGTTTTTTTGGAAATGCATCCTCTTTCCCTGTTCCAGAATCTCATGTACCTAACTGGCTGTATGTATAGTTCTGTAAATGTGTGAACAGACAAACATAATTAATGTATTGCCACTATTTTGATAATCTTTCATATTGCTATAATTAAGACTGAGTAGTTTAACTGCTCTGCTGTCATCAGAAATGTCACCCACTGTGCATTTGCAAAAATTGTGTGCAGAGTCTTGGTTCTAACTGTGTGTACTTATTGCATCTTATGGGATATATTTCCCATGTCACATCAGCAGGACTGCTAAATTTACAAAAACTAAATAAAATGTAGCATTTTATTATGAGGACTATGGGGGCGACTTTATCTATATGATTTACATATTCATTATTGCTCTTTAACAGTGATTCTGTAAGTTGTAGCTTTGGAAATGACTAGACTAGAAATCCCTGGTTGAATGCATCTGCACGTGCTGTGTCAGATGCAGTAAGTTTTTTCCCAGATGAAGGCATTAGTCCTTCACTGAGTTGATGATTTCTGTGATTTTTAGATATCTGGCTTGATAACGAAGTGCAAGAAGATGCTCTTTAATAAATGTTACCAGCACAGGACAAGTTGTGGTAACTGACATTTGGAAGGGCTGAGAAATGAGTGTTGGATGTTACAGATCCTCAGGAGCTTCAGAGAAACGCATCAACAGGAAGAGTCTCATTAAGAAGATTCAGCCTCTGTAATAGGAGGCAGTGGTGAGATTTTCCTTTTCAGCTAATGGACTAAATACTTTTGTTTGGGTTACATAGCTCTGGTTTCTTCTTGTCTTGTTTTCACTTGAGGATGGTAAATGGTGCAGTTAGGAATACACATATCCTAAACTGAAGGGCATCCATTGTGAGCAATGAAGTTTTTCTGTTGCATGTTTTGTTCACCTTTTCTAAAAATAAAAGTATAAAAATACCCTCAACTACTTGAAAACTCATTTTCCTTAGATTCTGAAGAAATGTAAATGTCAAGAAGGTTGAGGAAAGAAAGAAAGGAGACTTATTCAGATTTATCTGGAAACTCATGGAAGGGTAGCCAGAGCTATTTGTAGATGTGAGGAAAATGTGTGCCTTGCTCTAGATTGGCTCTGCCTTTCCCAGGAACATAGCTTTCCACATAGAATCACTTGCTCATACTTCTAAATCAAGATTTACCATTTAGATGCTCTTAATATTGACCTTTCATGTGCATGTTTGTTAAGTAAGTCAGAATGTATCTTTGTTTCATTTTTATCAACTACATAAAATATTTTTTCTTTGCATACCACTGTGAAATCATGTTCTTTGTTATTCATTGAAACTATTTCATGCATGTACACACAGGTGCATGTAAGACTTAATTGCTCAGATTTTTTGCAGCTGGTCCTGTTCTGAGGACAAACTGCAGTTTGGGGATAAAAATGGTAAAGTCTCTGGAGAAGGCTCGAGGGAAATAAGATCAATGTATTGGGATGAGGGAAAGAATGAAGAAGAGGGAGCCAGATTCTTCTCAGTGATGCCCATGAACAGGACAAGAGGCAGTGTGCACAAACTGAAACACACAAGATGACACATTCTATGGCACAGGTTGCCTAGAGAGCTTGGGGAGTCTCCATCCTTGGAGATACTCATCATCCTGGGCACTGATTGGCTGGCCCTGTTTGAGCTGGTGACCTCCAGAGGTCCCTTTCCAGCTTCATCTGTTCTTTGTTCTATCATCCGAGATACGCCTGTGGTTGGTTTCTTTGCTTCATTGTACTGATTGCTGAACAAGGTAGGGAGAGGGGAAAAGAAAGAATATCATAAGGAACTTGGCATATTGAGAACAGACACAAGAATCTTGTACATTTCCATTTTTGTTATTTTAGAAGTAACATCTCTCCATTTAAGTTAGCAGGAAAATCTAGACACAACTTAACTGGAGTAAAATTTTGGTTTTCAACATGCAGATCTGTAACGTACAAAACACACAACTGTTTTATGGGAGTGTGATCGTCACTTCAAAGCCTGAAAGCTACACCAAGGACTAAGAAAAATAACCCTATTCTTGGGCACTAGCAGTAGTTTCTGGGTAGAAACTGAATTGTCTATAATACACTAGGAATGGTTTAGTTTGTATATCTTTAGTGTTTGTTTATGTAGACCTTACACTGAATTGGGATTGCCATGGTTTAAGTGACAGTTATTCCTGCTTACTTCGTTAGGAAACTGAGTATAGCAGTTACCTGTTCATAGTGTCAAACACAAATGTTCGAATTCAGGTGAAAAAGAGGACCAAGTTTACGAAACAGTGAAATGTCTGAGTGTTTTAGCGGGGTACCATGTAATAATTATGGTGAGTTCCCATCTTTTGTATATTTACTATTTTACCATTGTCAGGAGTTGTCTCTGCTCACCATCAGAGATGGGTTCCCTTTTATCAGACCTTGGTCTCTCTAGATTTTTCTTTAGGATGGTGCCACAGATTTTTGCATATACCCACTGTTCTGAAACAAACAGAGAAAACAGCTGGCTTGGTTAGAATTTGGAAACTAATGGCTAGTCTATGTTTGAAGTTATTTTGGAATAGTTACTAAAAGTAAATTAAAGTAACCAGGAATTTATGTGTTCACAGGGAGACTTTGCACTTTCTGATTTAACTTTGGCATTCAGACAATTACAGGTGCCCTTCAGCTGTCACAGTGAAATCTGTGTGGTGGTGATCTTTCTGGATTTTGTTAATGAACATAAGGCCACTCCACCTCTTCAGCATCTTGTGGCATTTTGCATTCATGTCCTTGCCAGGCAGATGGTGGAGTTGAGGGTTGTGGAGATTGGCCCAGCTCTGGAAGTGAGGTGTGTGAATTGCCTGGGGAAATTTCCTGCTTGTATTTATTCATATGTGCAGATGAGAAGGAAGGGCATCTTCAGACTTTTCACATTTAAATACCTAAATCCAGTACCTGGATTCATTTAAACATAATAGGTCTCTCTCCCTGCCCCCCATCACATAACCAGCAACAAAATACTTGCATTGTATTTATGATTTAATAGTATGCTCCATTTTCTGCCGCAATAGGAGTTTGAGTAATGTAACAAGAAACTCCTGTTGCATTACCTTTTAAAGAAACTAATTTCTGGAAAGGTGGAAGAGCAGCAATAGAGGGAATGGTTCCAGACACTATCTGTAAATACCTGTGCTGTGCATGCTATGCCTGTAAGCACCAGAAGCAAGTTATACCTTTTTGTAATAACAAGTTGAGAAGGACAAAAGGGATAATTGCCTCTAAGCACATTTTCTGTAGCTGGAGGATATTTATATCATTGAATTTTAAATATCTAGAGTTGATACTAAAGTTAGGACACTATTCTCCTAGGGTCCTGTCACTGAGTAGATAGGTTCTTCTATAAGGTAATTCCGATCAGATTAGTCTGCAATTGAGGTCTTGAATTGACCTTTGGAGAAGCAAAGGTCTGTGTAGACCCAGTAAAATTTCTGTTGGAAGCTAGCATGAGTGGATTCAGAGTAAGAGGTTGCTTACCCCTTGGTGCTCTCTATTAGTCCCCTAGCTTGACGTGCTTCCACCAAAGGCCACCGCTTGCTTTGCTCTGTTAGTTGAACTGGATCTGATTGCTCCCTACAAAATATTGGTTAAAACTAGAAAACTGCTTGGTTTCTAGTAGTTGTCCTTTTGGTTGTTTGGGGGTTTTTTTACCCTCCTAATTTGGCTATTAAAGCAAGCAGAAGGAAGGGGGCATTTAGCTTCAATTAAAAGAATAACAAGCAGCAGGTGGTAGCATGTTGGTTGTGCAAATGCTTTAAATCAAATTAGCATAAATGAGGATAGCCACTCTTGATTGTGATCCAAAGCTTCTTAATTTTTACATAGTTCATCTCAGTACTGTGCCACAAAAATGTCCTAAGTGAAGTTGTTTATTTGCTCCTCATGATGGTGGCTCAAGCCCTAAAGTATAAAATGCTACTGTGAACATATGAGAACATTCAGGTCCTAACTGACTTCAATAAATTCCCTGAAAAAGATCCTCAGTTCCAAACAGATGTTGGAAGTTTTAGATTAGAGAGGTAATAAGAGCATATTTAAAGTATGGTGAAGGCAGTGGTTAGCAAATCTAAGCTAGAGGGAGGGGCAACAGTTCTCGGATGTGTTTTTCAGGACTTTTTTCCTGATCATGGGCTGCATTGGCCCATGAAGCTAACATCCACCCCTTTGCAGTCCTAAATATAGTCAGCGTTCCAAGAGCTCTTTCTGTATGTGCAGTCTTAGATCCCAAATCTGTTTTCTGTGTTCCTATTCAGTAATTAGCTGATCCACTTTTAGTTTGGTCTTCCTCTTAGTATACTAAGCAGTGTTTATCTTAGCATCTATATTTCTTTTTAATATTCCTCTCTGAGATTCATGCTTTTCTTTTATACTTAGGCAAGTACTTGATTACATTTCAAAACAAGGTTTTTCTGATCTGTGTTCTGCCTGACCGAGAGTAAGTGGAAGGTAGTGTTATTGGTGTATTCCTTCTTTTCAGATTTGGCTACTGTATCTTCTTTCTTTCTGTGTGTAAACCCAAAGGTTTTACATGTGTCTGCATTTGCAGACACAGCTCTGGCATGGATCCCTGACTCCTCCTCATTTGACTGATGCTTTTGGGGTATGAAGTATGGGTTGACTTGAATACACATATACACACAAAACAGAGATGTTAGCCCTGTATTCATGAAGGATTTAGTTTACTATGGAGAAATCATCTAATGCCTTATATTGCTAATTCAAAGATAAAATCTTCTTATCTTTAAAAGTTAATCAATTATTTCTATTTAGGAAATTAAGCCTGTTTTCTTCTGCTGTGTTGGGTCATTTAAAATATCATAATACTGTGTTGTGCAGTTTACTCCATTACTGCCAGTATAAAGAAGTTGAAATTAACGTTCTCCCTGAGTTGTCAGTGTGTCTGCTAATTCAAAGATGACAGAAATGTGTTAAAATATATTCAATCTATAATATTTATCTTGCTTTGCACTTAATTTGTTTCTCTTTGACTGTCTTGCAAAATGCCAAGTGTACATAAAATAATGAATAAATAAAAAATAAATTATTTGTCTACATTCATTGACCTTTCGTGCATTCCTTTAAAAAACCAATGAAATACAAAATAATATGATGCATTCTGAGGAACAGTTTGGTTATATTTTTATCACTGTTCATTTTGAAATAGGTAGGTTTTGGATATGAATTTGTAACCTAGTTTTTATTATTATTAGAAAACTATATTATTGTTTAATGGTTAGCTTCCTCTAGTCCTATGAGAGCACATGGAACTAGGTGTGTTACACAAAATAGATGCTTCACTCCCTGAAACAGTTTGTGGTACAGAGAAAGAGACAACAGATGTATGTAGACAGATGGGATATAAAGCAGAATATGGAGATTACAATGTACCAAGAGAGACCTCCAAGAAAAATATAATTGTTGACTTTCTTTCAAGAATAATTTCCTAGTCTAGTGCAAATTATGTTACCATAAGGTATTTCTTAATCCCTTTAATTATGTACGTACTGGTACAGTTGCTTTTAAATGTGGAACTTAAGTAACATGATAAATTCTGAATTTAGCAAAAATATTAAGAGCTCTGCAGCTTTGAATATGGGCACCAGAAGGGGACAGGTGATCAGCTGGACTCTACTTGTCAAGATCAACCCAAATGTTGAATTGAAAATGAGCAACTGCTTTGCTAGGAGTTTGTCCTCCTTTTGATGAGTTATCTAAAGTGGTTTTATGGGTTCCAAATTTGATGTTGATTTAATCAGTGCCCATTTTCTTCTAGACAATTTTTTTGAGTGTTAGGTTCTCCTGATAGTGTTAATTGTTCGAGGCAATTCACTTAGCCAGATACAGAGCTTTGAGTTTTCTAACATCTCTAAAGAAACTCTTAATAAGACTTTTAATCTCCAGCACCTCCTGAAGGGTTCCGCTTTTGTATCACAGCTTTGCCTCAGGCCAGTTTAATTTCAAATGTGCTAAAACTGTCTTCTAGCATCAACTTAGAGCTGCTGGTGCTTACAATTATCTAGAAGTGTATGAACAAGACTGGACCTGGCTTCTTTGCATTTGGACAAAACACAGCTGACTTTTGACACCTGCTAAAGTACAGTTTCAGGCATTGTTTCTGGTGGCCTTGTTTCTCATGATACCTGTTTCACAGTATTGAAAATTCACACAAAAATCTGAAATGTGCCAGGCGTCTGTCTTTCATCTGTGGGGCACTTCCAGTAGTACAAAAACGCTACACAGATCAAGCCAGATTTCAAAATATTTCAGGATTTGCAGACTTTAATGCCTGAGAGCCTGTAATACACTTCTTTACATTATTATTTGGCAGATGTGCATTATTATTTGGGCAATTTAAGGAGTTATGTGTTCTCCATGCCCATACTTTTACCTGCTTTATGTCTAGACAGAGGGAGGAAAGTTTAATGTTCTGTGAAAACATTAAAAAATGCAAACTTATCTCTGTTACTTTGCAATGCAATTGGCAATCTTGACTGAAATTTAAACAGAACACTGCAGATCTGATACCATGCATGCTCCAATTGTTTATTCACTGGTAAAATCAAATGTTATTATATACAATATAGGCATTTATTATTACAAACAGATTTTAACATAATGCGTTCCCTCATAATTTTTTAGAGCTAGAAATAAAAATGCCCTGAAGCCGTGACCAGGCAGTTTTGAACTTTAAATAGAGGTATCCTCAGAAGGTAAACTAAATGCAGCAGCATTTTTGTAGCAAGGTCATGTCCGCCCCTGTGGATGCAAATGCACAAACAATTTCAGTTCAAACTTCAGGCCAATATGTCTCTAAATGCAGTTGCAGGCCAGTGATGCAGTCTCCATGATTTCTTTGTGGAAAGAATGAATCATGCTTAGATTCAGCCTTGTTAACTGGCTACAAGCTCAGAGCTCAAAGTGCACCACTATATATATATATATATAATAA
The DNA here is from genome assembly GCF_017590135.1 of Pyrgilauda ruficollis. Taxonomy (NCBI): domain Eukaryota; kingdom Metazoa; phylum Chordata; class Aves; order Passeriformes; family Passeridae; genus Pyrgilauda; species Pyrgilauda ruficollis. Next base: position 2,978,469 of record NW_024525823.1, on the reverse strand, counting down.
GCATTAAATTGTCTGTATTTAAAAACTACACTCAATGTGACAGAAAGATGTGACTGGCAATCTGCTTGGGTTATCTTTTCTAGTACCCGTGTTTAATAATAAATGTTAACACTACTATAGCACAGAAGGCCTATCATAGAAGAATCAAGAAGAAAATTACAGTATTTGGGATAAACTTCAGAGAAGTTACTGTGTGGTATCTCTGTTTAGAGAAATCCTCATTGTGTTTTTGCCATTGCTTCTGCTTAGTAATTGCAAATGGTTTGTCTGCAAAATTATCTAGCTGTCACAGGGAGGGTTCATTGAAGGTGATGACATGCTATTTTCAACATATGTCTATCTTTTTCCCCCATAACATTCATTGATAGACTTGACACAATGCCTTGCAGTAACTTTCATTCCCCCAGCAGATATCTTTTCTAGAACCCCTGCCTAGTGCTCATGGTGGGACATAGCCTTCAGGTGCCCTGAACTGTTTTTGTCCATCCTGTGGCTGCTGCTGGACCTGGGGAGGAGTTTTAAAACAGTTCTGATTAATTTTCCATTTGTGTGTCACCAGATAGTATTTACTGTATCTGTTGCTAATGAGACTCATGGAGAAAAACGTTATGCAAGAGCAAATCACTATCTTTGAATTGGCTAAGAGAAAGAATTTTTAAGATCAAAATGTTGTGGGCACTGATCAAACTGAGAGATCTACAATGCTGCTCTGATGTTTTTATATCTATACTTTTAAATAATTCAGTATTTTCAGAGAATTATGGCAGCTTTCAAGTTAAAGTATTGATCGATGTGTGTTCTGCTGCTCTCCAAAAGGTGTAGAGGCTTTCACATCTGTGTCTCCTCCGCTCAAAGTGGCAGATCTTTGTAAAGGAGGCACGGATTAAGGATGTCCAGATAATGATTGAGTGCTGTCTGTGCCCTGATAGGAAGAAGTCATTTGTGAGGGTGTGGGGTTACAACCCCTCTTTTTGCCTTTTCCTAAATATACAGTCCTTAGGCAGTTTTTGCATCTTTCACTTCCCTTAAATATTGTAGGAGACTAAGTGAATGCATACAGTCTCCTCTGTCTGTGCAAGGAAGAGTACATTTACTGCCTTGCTCCCTAGCATATCTTTTCCTCAGAACCGCACTGTCTCCTTACAAAAAACACTTTTCTCCAGAAGTCTCCTAAAGTAATGAGCTTAAATTTGGAAGAGTGAGGGAATTCCAGCTTCTTGCATCTTTCTGTCTGCTGCTGAATGATTCATATCTGTTGTGGCTCTGTTCACACACAACAGCAGGATCTATCCAGGGAAGGCAGAGGCTGTTCCCTCTGGCCGAGAAATAGCTGTGCTGTATCTTGTCTGAAAACAGATATGAGAAAATGGTCCATATTCCCTTGGGATGCTCTTCTGTATTGGGTAACAGCTTGGAATTGTAACATTTCAATGAGGCTGTTATTCGTGTTTTACAACACTCACAGCTGCTGCAGCCACTGCCTCTAAGGTCTCCTGCAAACTCCACCGTGTGTCCTTACCCCAGACTCTCTGGTTGCCGCTGAATTTTTCCTTAACTAGAAGTCGTTCAGCACATGTAAATGACGGGGCTTTCCCCTGCCTGTGGCCATGCAGGCTGTGTGTTTGGGACTAGCAGGAGCCTACTGCAGCTAGCCTGATTTCCTCTGGTGAGAGTTAGGTCCAAGTCTGGCAGTAGAGCAGTGCTGGAATGTGGGAAGCCTTGGATTCAGGCCAAGGGGAATTAGCTGAAGGTGCAGCTGAGGCTTAGCTGCTGGGTTATGTGTGTGTTCTCAGGGTGAGCCCCCTTCTGCCCTTTCACTAGAGATGTAGAGGTAGGAGGGCAGGAGTCACAGTGCTGCGCCAGGCAGGGGAGAGGGAGATTGATTTCAGCCTTGTGGGCACAGCCTGTGGGAAGTGAAGGGGAATGAAATCTAATATATGGATATAAAACCTCAAGTGGCCTGGCGCCTACTGTGGTTGGGCTTGTATTTCTGAATGGTCAGCTGGAGGGGAGGCAGGACCAAAGCCAAATGAACTGAGAGCTTCTCTGCAGGACCTCTGAAACACTCACCTCTCTTGGCTGGCTACACAAGGCATGTGGGCAGGCTGGGTTTTCTCCTCTTTCTTGCCCAGTCCAAAGAGGCAGACATGCATGATGATTAAATGAGGGACTGCTTTAAGCTAAAGGCCTCAATTCCACCCAAAATTAAAAGCTGCTGGTTAGGGATATATATACTGAGCATATATGCAAAATTAGTATGCAAAAAGCCAATGTTCTCCAGCTCCTCAGACCTATTAGCAAATAAATCAATCCTTACTTATCGGCTGGTTTAGGGAAGGGTCCCTGGGACAAAGCCAGCTTTTCCTTTTGGAGGCTGGACCTTACAGTTTTTTGCCTACTGTGAACAGAGCTGTCTCCACAGGTAGGATGGACACAGACTTGGTCTGTAGTTGAAGATGTAGCCATAGCTTACCTTTCCAATTCCTGCGGTACCCACAGCATCTCCTTTCTGTTATATGAACAAGTCCAGCATTGATGTTCAGCTGGAAAACAGGTTATTTTCTCCCATGTCTGCTCAGTGCTACAGTATTGGCTGTCTGTAGTGTGATTAGCTCTGTGCAGAATGCTTATTTCTTTCTGAAACTTAATCTGTCTTGGATGTTTTGTTTTGTTTTGTTTCAGCTCAATTTGCTTGTTGAGTTAACAAGAGACTCTGAGATCGTGATATGTCACTTATCAGTTTTCAGTGCAATGAAGTCTGCTGCAGCAGAATGTCTGAATGTCTTGGGTTCTTGATATTCACAATATTTTAACATTTTCAGCACCTACATACACAGCATGGCAAGTGGTAGTTGCAAACCGGCGGCACTGAAATAAACACAAGATGTAAACCTGCGTGGTGGTACCAGCCCGTGCTGCTGCGGGTGTGGGGCCACACAGAGCCCAACTCCTGCCGCGCCTCAGACGGCCTGGGCGTAACAAGAGAGCACCCAGCCAGCAAAGAAAGGCCCTGCAGGACACCAGGGCTGTCCCCAGATCTCTGTTCCTGGGGAACTGGGGGTTCATCCAATGGAGGAGAGTTTTGGGTTGTTGCAGTTTTTTGGAGGCGTTTGGTGACACCGGTCTGGCATGTGGGGTGGTTTGCCTTCAGCAAGAGCAGAAGCCATTTGGTGAAATGGTGGGATTTGAGTCTCCAGCCTTCCCAGAAGAAGGGAGCTCTGTGGGAAGGTGCTGGCAGAGGTGTGCTCAGGGCCCTGGCACCTGCCCCAGTCCCGCTGCCCCGGCTGTGCCCTCGCTTGCCGGGGATGTGCGGCAGGCAGGGAACAGCTCCTGGAGCCTGTGGGATGCCTGGCCCTGGGCTCGCACTTCCCGGCAAGCCTGAGGGCAGGAGCAGGAGCTACCCCGCGCTCACACAGCGTGGACAGAACAGCCGAGCCCCACAGATGTCCCCCTCCACGGCACCACGCCATGGGCCTGCTTCTGCGCCACGGAGAAGTGACAGAGCTTTGTTCTGTTATCCAACATGCCTGAGCTGGAAGAGCGATTGCCAGTCTGAGGGACTGCACATCTCCCCAGCGAGAGGAGGAGGGAAGGCAAATGGCATCTCTCCCGGTTTTCAGGGGCTTGCAAATAGACCATGGATTTGTTGGGTGGTGGAGTTTTTTGGTTTTTTTTTTTTTTTTTTTTGGTTTTTTGGGTTTTTTTTAATCCCATCCAGACGACAAGCAACACTTTTAACATGGGATTTAGATGTTTCTGTGTGTATATTTAAAAAACAACAAACAAAACCCCCAAAACATAAAAACAAACAAACAACAAACAAAACCCAAGCAGATCAAACAAACCAAAACCAAACCACCAAAAAAATTAAATTAAAAAGGAAGGGAAGACAACAAGTGTACTCACGACTTTGTCAACCCCCTCCCAGAGGCACCATGGGCTCCAGCGACCTCTCCGACGGGTGTCCCTGAGGCCGGCCCATCTTGTGCCCTTGGGCGCAGGGAGAGCGCGGGCCCTGGGGGCGGAGAGGGGGATTTGGGATTTGGGATGCGGGATTTGGGATGCGGGATGCTGGATGCCGTTCCCGGGGGAGTCTCCGCGGCGGCTGCGGCGACCGCTGGGGGGCGCCCGCGCTCCACGCGTGGTCCCGGCCCCAATCCCGGCCCCAATCCCTATCCCTCTCCCTGCCCCAATCCCGGCCCTGTTCCCGATCCCGCTCCCGGCCCCAATCCTGGCCCCGCTCCCGGCCCCTCTCCCGGCCTCAATCCCGGCCCCAATGCCGGTCCCGCTCCCGGCCTCGCTCCCGTCCCCGCTCCCGGCCCCAACCCCGGTCCCAATCCCGGCCCCGGCCAGTGGCGCCTTCCCCCGGACCGGAGCGCTGCCAGCGCTGAGCCTGGCCCACGGAGCGGGGCGAGACGATGCTCCGCGGGAAGCAGGGACAGGACCCCGGCCTTCAAACACCCTGCAAAGCCCAGCGCTGCCTGTCCCCCGTCAGCCCCGGCCCTGGGGACAGTCGGTCCCCAGCCACACCAGCGGCGGAGTCGTTTATCAGAAGCAGTGGGAAGCCGTCTCGCCCCTTTGTGCATCTTGCGGGATTTCTCCTCGCACAGGCAATTGGCAAAGGTTAGGAAGGCGTCTTTAGATCCCCTATAATCCCAGTTTAAATATTAAAAGTATAAGCAGCCTAGGCCCAATATTTACCTATGTAACTCCATAGATTTCCCTCCAGACCTAGACTTCCAAGAATTTAAGGGATGGTTTGCGTTTCTTCCTTTTTTTCCTTCCCCCACCCCTTCTTTATTTTCCCCCCATCCCTTCGTATTTATTTAACAAACTAACCTGAAGAGGAGGGGGGAAAAGCCAACAAAAAAGCAGTATTTTTATGGCACAGAAACAGCCAGTCTCCCTGTCTGTAACGTGAAAGGAAGGCGAGATTCCATCCCCGCCGCCCGCTTTGTCACCGTCTGGGTTTAAGTGGCCGCCACACCAACACAAAAGGCCAACACACACACATCCCAAAACTCGACACAAAACCTCAATTGGCTCAATAGTGAAGATGGGTATTTCGATAACGAAATAACCTCCCTGCTCTGGTGGGGTCTGGGTTCCACTCTGTACCCCCACCGTGCTTCAAGCGGCAACTGCCAAGGAAAACGGGGGAAAAATCCCTCAAGAAAGTGTTTAAGATAAAACTAAGTCTCAAACGGGATTAAGGTTTTAATTACAATTCCCTATCGAAGTAACATGTTTGATGAACTGATCCTATCAATTAATACTAACCTTAAATTAAAACTTATTAAATAGCTTTGCGTGAAGTATATGTCAGACTATTTTTTTTTCTTTTTAGGAAAAAAAATTATAAAGGTTAATGCTACAACCACAAAGCACTAGCAGAAGAAATGGTAAAGAAGAAACGTGCTGCTTTGACTAGAAGCAGTTATTTGTGACCGCTTTGGGGGTGTTCTGTCTGGTGGTGGTGGATACAAAAAAAATGGAAGTTCTTTTAGAAAGCGAAAATAGATGGATGTTTCTACCCGCCAACGATATAATTTCATAATATTTTTGACCCACGCTATATTAAAGAGAAAAACAAGGTAATTGGAACATGCATCAACAGTTTTCCATGAAATAAGAGTTAAAAGAAGTAATAGAACTAATCACTGTCTCCTCAAATCAAGTAGAAAACATTTCAATGCACTAATTAGAGTAATTAGAATAATAAGACTGCCTATATGTGGTAAGACAATGTGTACAAACAACTTTATTTAATGTATACTGGTAATCAGCGATGCGTGCGTGCTTGAATGCTTAGTGCAATAAAATTCACCCCCGTCCGCCCAAACAATCAAATACAAATTAGTTTAATGATTGTGCCTGCTTGAACGTCTTAGAAATCCACAGGCAGAGGGAAATAAATAGCACCATCCTTGTTTGTACGTCTCCCCTACTGACCAAGGAGCTGATGCCTCCATGGACTTGGCAATGAATGACTGTAGACGTGAATGAATCAAGGAGGGAAAGAGAATTAATGAATGAGTCAGGCTGGCTAAAAACAAGTCCTAACTTTTAGACGAGCGCCTCTTACAACTCCCGGGACGGGAGGAGACGGGACGGGGAAGAGGAGGGGGAGAGCGGTCTCGTCATCACTTTTACAAGCTGCCTCTGCCTGCCAGGATTTACCGCCGTGCGAGGAGCGGGGGGGGGAGAAACACCGGCCGCCAACTTCCTCCCGGCCTGCTCTCTTTTTAATCCTTAAAATGGTATCTGTGCGGACAGGCCCAGGGACACACGGGCCGGTACAGCTCAGCCCGGCCGGGCGGGACGTTGCGAGACGGCCGGGAGAGCTGCAGCCGGGCGGGAGCGGAGCCCGGCGCTGGGACGGCCCGCACGGCCCCGGCGCTGCCGGAGAAGCCATGGGGCTCCCGGGCGGCCCCCACGCCCTGCACCCCCACCCGCGGAGGGAGGCAGAGCTCCTGCTCCGGGCCGGCAGCGGCTCTGCCCGGCAGGGGCACGGAGGGGGCCAGGCAGACACGGGCTAAAATCGCGGTCTCCCTGGGGCGAAGGGATCCCGGGACCCCCTCCCCAGCCGGGGAGCAGCGCCCGCCGCCGATCCGCCGCTCCTCCCGGCAACGCCGGCACAGCATCGGCCGCTCTGTTGCCGCTGTCCTTGCCTCATGCCTCTCTCTCTTTGCCCGCCGACGGAAGGGCAGGATCCGACGCCTGAGTCCCGCGGGGATGCCCGGGTCAGGCGGCGCTGGCACCGGGCCGCTGCGGAGCCGGGCTTGCGGGGGAAGGGGCTCCGCGCCGGCACGGGCGGCCTTCCCGGCCCCGAGGGCCCTGCGCGAAATCCCGGTTTACTCGGGGCACTTGGCCGAGTTTCGGAGGTATTTACAGGGAGTTTGCAGGGAGAGATAAACGCTTCGAAGGAAGAGACCCGCAGCTTGGGCCAGGCCACCGGCCGAGACCGACTGCGGCGTGAGAATTCCCGCGCTGCAGCTGGGACTCGCCTGCCGGAGAGCCCACTTGTTTGGTTTATAGTTTGATAAGAAGTCCAGTCTGAAGACAGGTCTTTTTGTTTTACCATTTCTGCTAAAGCACGCTTTGGCTTTGCTCTAACTAATTTTCCCTGGAGAAGTGCCCGCTCCCCCAGCATCGCCCGTCCGAGCCAGGGGCAAACTCACTTCTGCGGAACATCTTCCTGCATCCCCGACGGCAGCCCGGCCATGCTCCGAGCACAGAGTGACAACTTAGCATCTGCAACTCTGAAAATTTGGATTTTTATATTTTCCGTCTCCAGATTTAAAGCCAGAGAGGCAGCCCGGGTCGCGTCCCTTCCGAAACGCACAATAAATAGACACCCGCCCGCAGGAGCAGGGAAGGTGGGAGAGCCACGATTCCCAAGACAAACCCCAACGCCCAGGCTCCGTTCTGGACGCAGCAGAAGGCCGTCGCTGCCCCGTCCACCGCCAAAAACCCTCGGGCAGTTTCCTTCTTTCCTCACCCCCCGCTCCCTGCTCCGCAAGGCGCTGGCCGGGCTCGGGCTGGGGGGATCCCCCATGCCAGCCACCCTCCTCCAGTGCTGTATCTACGGCCAGAGGTTTAAGTTTAAGCCGTACAAAGCCCAGCTCTCCCGCCCGCCAGTGATCGCTCTTCCCCGGGCCCCATCGCCCACCGGAGGCCGTCACCAGCCTTCCCCGGCCGGGTCAGCACCCCCTCTGTCCCCCAGACCGACGGCACAGCAACAAAGAACCACCAAACCTCCGACAACGCGGCTTGGGACAACCCCGAGGCCTAGGGCCCCCCGGCAGGCAGGGTGGGCAGCCGGGGGAGAGGGTTTTCCCCCATCGGATCAGCCGGAGGGCGGGAAGCAGCCCCAGGGGGGCCGGTCGGAGGGCAGGAGGCCGGGAAGGCGCAGGCAGCCGGAGCATGGAGAGGGGACACGGGGGGAGCCCCGAACTGCCGCCAACAAAGCCCGACGGAGAGACACCGCCGCCTCTGCCCCCACCGGGGCTCTCACAAGCTGCCCAGCCCGAGAGGAACACCTGGCCAGACACCATCCCGGCCTGCCCCGCAGCCTGGGGAATTTGTAGGATGATTTCGCCTTCCTCCGCCTCTCTCTTTCCAATCCCCGGCCCCCACTGCCCACTCTCAAGAAAGACGGCGCAGCTGGGCGGCGGCGGGAGCTCCCCGGGTCGGGCAGCACCGACTACTGCCTCTCGCCCCTGCGGATCTGGAGACACTGGGGATGACAATCAAGACTGACAGACTTGAGGATATACACTCTCCTCTCGCCTCCCAGTTTCGGCCTCCACCAGAGAGAGCGCGAACCGAGGAAACAGGGCTTTTGTTGTTGACATCTGACCTACGACAGAGTGTCCCTGCCCGGAACTGAGAGCGAGGGAGCCCGAGGAGCTGCCGCACACCCTGACATCCATCTGAAGAAGGAGCATCCTATGGCTGCTCCATTTCCCCCTCTCCTCTCTCTTAAAAGGGAGATCGAAAGAGATAAAAAGAATGACCCCCGAACCAGCCGGCCTCCCCACAACCAGTCCGGAAGGACGAGAGAAGTCGCTTCCGTAAGGTCAGCCTCTCGCTGGGCAAAGAGCCCCGGCGGAGCAGCCCCGGCGCCTCAGCCGGGGCAGGCCGGGCCCCGAACAGCGGCCACCCTGCCACCGGCCGAGCCGGCCATCCCCGCGGCGCCGGGCCCGCCCCGCCGAGCGAGGCACCGGCCGTGCAAGTCACCTCCTGTCCACCCGACACGGGAGCGCTCCCCGATCGCAGGGCCCTGCCGTCAAAGGCGAAATATTCCCTGGGCGCCCACCCGAGTGTCCTGCAGAGGGCAGAGGCTGCTCGCTTTCCGCAGCCCGTTCCGCGGGCTATTGACCAAGGACTTTTAAATCCATACCCAGCTTCAACATTTTACCCGTCAGCACGTCTGCGGTCACAAAACACTTCTTCTTTCTGTCACTTCTCTTCGAAACTATTGATAAGATCATTTAGCTGAATCTGTTCGGGATGAGTGTAATATTGACTAGAACTTAGAAAAGATGATTAAATCTAATAAGCCTAGAAACTATCGTGAAGGAGGGGAGCGGGGGGAGAAGAGCAGGATATCGCACTTAGGAACCCGAGCCAGCCAAGAAGGACCCGAACACACAGCCGCGCCTGCCAACACTGCGCAGGTGGATGTCGCTTGTCAGCGCGCCAGCCCCGCGGGTCCCCAGCCGGGACCCCTCGGGCAGAACCGACCCGCTCGTCACCGCACGGAGCCGCAGACACCTAACGTGAAACCGGGGCCACCGCCGAGGGGCCCGGCCCGGCCCCAGGGTGCGCAGCCCCGCTGGGCAGCCGCGTTCTTCCTTCCTCCTTCAAACGGTACTCCCATCATTAAGCCCCGCCTTTTTGTTTTGCTTTTTTCTTTCTTTCTCTCTCTCTCTCTCTCTCTCTCTCTCTCTCTCTCTCTTTTTTTTACGAGTCAGATGTTAAATAATAAAAAGGGACCGAGAAAAGTCGAACCTCTTCTCCCCCCATGCCTTCCGCCAGAGCATGCAAAAAACTTGAGATCTCCCCACCAGCATCAAAGTCAGGACAGCCCTACCCGCACAGAAATCAATGCTCCAAAACACACGGCTGTGGTTCATCTGCGGAGAGACACAATGAACACAGCTCCCGAGGCTCTCCTTCAAGACCCTGAAAGTTATGAGCGTGGAACCTCTCGGTATAGGCATCAAATTTATTCCAAAAATTCCATGAAATAGAAAGGAACGGCGGTGCTTTTACACAGAAACTCAGCTCAGTATAAGTACTGGGGTCTTCTCCCTCCAGATCTTAAGAACTATGCAAATCTGTGCTATCTTTAAAAATAAAATAACGATATTTCAATAATTAGAAGAAACTATGAAGGTATTGTGCATTTCTGTTTTATGTAGATAATAAAATATTACTTTAACATAAATATATAAGGATCTCTGCGTTTTTATTTTTCCCCACAAGCACATCCAAATGTACCAAAACAAAGTATTTTTAAAGAGACTGAACAAAAAAAAAAATTACATCCCATATAGATTTTGTTCACCTACTCATTTAAAGCTACAGAAAAACAGTTTCCAGAACCTGTTTGCTTTAAAAGAAATAAATATACATTGAGGCAGGCCACTTAAAAATGATATGAAAATATTTCCCTGGGTAGCATTTAAAAAAAAAAAAAAAGAAAAGAAAAATAGACAAAGAAAACATTGAAACTATTTCTGCATTTCAAAGGACAAATATTAAACATATATACATAGTGGTAAGGTTTGCTTGGTAACTTTTTTTTTAGTAAACCTATTTGGAGTTTGAGGCTTTCTCAAACATCCTCTCAACTCCGTTGTCTGACCTTACGCACATATTAATAAGTGTCTGAAAGTTCATTTCCTCCCTTCACCACTGGATCTGCCCTGATCTGATTCACTTCACTAGGCGCTAGTCCTCAACACTTTAAATAACAAGCAGCTCAACACATAAACAAACAAACAAAAAAATTTTAAAAAACCAAACCAAAAAAAAAAAAAAAAAAAAAAAAAAAAAAAAAAAAAAAAAAAAAAGAAAGAAAAGAGAAAAGCTTGGTGCCCGTATCTTTTTAACAATTGTTGGAAAACCAGGAAAAAGGCTAATGCATGTGCCTCTTAGAAATCATCATCTGTCTTACCAAGAAGAAAGAAAGAAAGAAAGCAAGAAAGAAAGGGAGAAAGAAAGAAGGAAAGAAAACCCAGTGTCACAGGCATTTTAAAAGACAATGAGAAACATATTCTAAAGCCTTAGCTACTGAATGCAATATTTATAGGAGAGTTCTGCGAGAGAATGCTTCACTGTTTTTTCTCCATAATTGTCCAACACTCAACTAAGTAAACTTTTAGATTATAAAAATGCTTTGTCTCTATAGCACCCGTTTGTGCTGACTAAATGATCCCTTTATGAATTTATAACTATCATAAAGTTCCTCTAATGTATATGCATAGCTGTGTGTGTGCATAAGTACACAAACACGCACGCAGACACACGCACATACATGCGCTGCTCCGAGGTCCCGCTCCTCTGCTTCCCTTCAGAGCTTTCAGTTTTCCTTTTTTTTTTCCATTTTTTTTTCTTTTTGTCCCCGTGGGTTTTTCTCTTTTTTTATTTTGGAAAGTTAACCATTTCTCATCAAGATAATGTCACGAAATGCACTTTAAAACTATTAGCGAAGGGGGGGGGGGGGGGAAACACAGATTGAAAAATGGCATTTTTTCCCACTTCATTTCATTCCCCAGTAAAAGACACAAGGCTGCCCAAGTTAAAACTGGTCCTTTCCTTCAATAAATTATACCACAATCTGACCAAAGGACAAGGGGAGGATGGGAAGGGAGAGGGGCTGGATACAAATAGAAAATAAAATAAAATAAATATTGAAAGTAAAGTGAAAAAGAAATGCACACGGTCTCTGTGGAGAGGAGGGGGCAGCGTGTGTTTACAGGCAGGTGTAAGCACCCGACCCCCACCTCGGGCCCAGCAGCTCCTCAGGCTCTCCCTGGTTCTACCTTGACGTAAAACTGCTCAATAAAAGAAAGTTTAGAGGCTGATACCGGCCCGGGAGGCGAGCCCGGGGATGCCAAAGGCACGCAGGGGAGCCGCGGGGGGGGAGGAGGAGGGGAAGGAAAGGGCGCTGAGGGGGCGGTGGTGGGGGAGCTAAATAATTCCCCTTCCCCCTCAAGAAAATGCCACTTTCTCTGGGAAAACTCTGGAAACATGTTGTTCCCGCTCCGCCTTCCCCACACCAGGCCCTGCTTGCCCGCACTGACACGGTCTGGAAGGGTTGCACATATTTTTTCCTTCCCCTTTGGTTGCGCCTCGACCCCCGGACACACTGCCTGAAAATGAAGTTTACTTTGTTGATTTGCATTATTCTCCCTTCTCCAAACTCGACTCTTGCCATTGAAGGCATGTGTTAAACAATTACGAGAGTCACATCTCTGGAGAATGGAAGCTGGAGGTGCATATATATGTGTATATAGAGAGATTATATATATGTGTACATATGTATGTCTATGCATGCTTGCATATATATACATACACACACATATACTAATTCTTTTTGCTATGGTAAAAGGAGAAAATAAGCGTTACACGTATTTAAGAATACTTGTTTATAACAAAAGTTCACATATACACATAAAGCAAAGGCTAAAACACAGTAACATATTGTAGACCGGTCACTGGTTGACTAACGCTTACTGTGGAAAATGCAAGTCATTTGCAAAATTAAGGTCGGAAAGGAAGGGGGAAAAAAGAAAAAAATAAACATTTTGTTTATGTAAACTTCGATTTTCTTGCAGTGCAAATTGGTACGGTTAAATACTGTCTACATCAAAAGGGATAGCTTTTCAGTTCTCTTCCTTTTTTTTTTTTTTTTTTTTTTTTTTTTTTTTTAACATATATTCATACAGGGGATCCACAGAAAATAAACACAGCAGCATGTGCCAACACCGAGCGACATTCCACAATGCAATCTGCCTTTGTGTGGCGGGAGGGGGCTGCGGAGGGGACCCGAGGTGGCCGTGCCCCCCTTTCTCCTCCGCCCCCTCCCCGGCAGGGCAGCGCCGTATGTTTTGGCCAGCGAGTGAGGGAGTTTTGTGCGAACCGCTTCGCCCTGCGCCTGCCCTGCCGGTGCCCGCCGCTGCCCTGCCGGTGCCCGCCGCTGCCCTGCCGGTGCCCGCCTGCCTGCCCGTGCGCGGTACCCACTCCACTCCCGTGCACGGGCACTCGCCTGGAAAGGTCAAAATACAGCATCACACCTCCTACAGTCTAAGGGACAGTGTGGTGCAGGTGCTTTGTCTGTCTATCTGTCTGTCCGCTGTGATTCGCGCTCGCCCTCTCGCTCGCTCGCTTTTTGTTTTCTTTTCTTTTTTTCGCGTTTGTTTCTTTTTTTGATTTTTTGTCTTTTTTTTTTTTTTAAAGATAGGAGAAAATAAAATTAAAAAAAAAAAAAAAGAAAAAAAGGACAATCAAAAGTTGGGGGAAGGAGAGGAGGAGAAGGAGGAGGAGGAGAGGAGGAGGAGGGGCCGGGCGCCCCCGCCGCGAGTTCACTGCACGGGGGTCTGCACCCCGTGGTGCGGCGGCGTGTCCCTGCTGGCCCCGTACACGTCCTCGGCGCCCGGCAGCGTCCCTCCCGGGGGAGTCATGCGCTTCTCTTTCTGTCTCCTGTTACAAAACCACACTCTCACCACCTCCTTCTCCAGCTGTAGGCTGTCCGCGAGCGAGGTGATCTCCTGGGCGGAGGGCTTGGGGCACTTGAGGAAGTGGCTCTCCAGCGCGCCCTTGACGCTCACCTCGATGGAGGTGCGCTTTTTCCGCTTGCGGCCCTGCGCCGCGATCTTGTCTATGCTGGTGGGGCTGCCCGAGGAGGAGTCCGCCTCCTCCAACCACTTGTTCAACAAAGGCTTCAGCTTGCACATGTTCTTGAAGCTGAGCTGCAGGGCCTCGAAGCGGCAGATGGTGGTCTGCGAGAAGACGTTGCCGTAGAGGGTGCCCAGCGCCAGCCCCACGTCCGCTTGGGTAAATCCCAGTTTGATGCGCCGCTGCTTGAACTGCTTGGCGAACTGCTCCAGGTCGTCCGAGGTCGGCGTGTCCTCGTCGGAGTGCGGGTCGTGGTGCGGCGGCGGCCCGGGGGGCGCGGCGGCGGCGGCGGACGGTGCCGGCCCGGCCGCCCCGGGCCGCAGACCCCGGAGCCGCCGCCCCCGCCGCCGCCGCCCCCGCCGCCGCCGCCGCCGCCGCCACCGCCGGGGCCGCCGTGGGACAGCGCCGCGATCCACTGGTGAGCGTGGCTCAGCGGGTGCCCGTTGCTCTGCAGCGCGTAGTCCGCCTGCACCAGGGCGCCGGCGTCGCGGTAGCCGCCGCCGGGCTGCATGCCGCCGGGCGGCTCGGCGTGCACCATGGGGGAGCCGGAGGCGAGCAGGCTGTAGTGGTTGGAGGCTGCGGTCGCCATGACTCGCCGAGCCGCACTGATCGCGCCGGTTAAAGGCGCCGCGCATTTGACAGCTACTTTTTCGCCTCGGGCGCCGCGCGGCGCCCGCGCCCCCCCGGCCCGCGCGGCGGGGCCCACTGCGAAGGCACGCGCGGCCGCCCC
>NW_024525823.1:2810339-2963803 GCF_017590135.1 Pyrgilauda ruficollis | reverse complement strand
CAGGGGCGCTCCGCCGCCGGCCCCGCCCCGGCCCGCCCTGCGCCGCCGGCGGGAGGATGCTGCCGCTGCCCGTGCGCCCGCCGGCTCCTGTTGCTCGCGCCCCGACGAGCGTCTCTGCGCGGAGCGCGGCCGCGCCGCCCCGGAGCGGGTGCTGCGGGCCGGGGGGTGCGGTGCTCGCCTGCCCGCCCCCAACTTTCTCAGCGCCGCCTCGCCGCCAGCCCCGCCGGAGCGGCCCGGGAGCGCCGCGCCCCAGGGGAGGGGAGGGGGAGCGGGCGGCCCCTGCCTCCCCGCCGGCCCTGCCCCGCTCCCGGCACCCGGTGGTCGCCGGGGCACACCACTCCTCCGGGGATGTCGGGGCTTCGCACCTCGGCGCTGCGGAGGTGGTTTTGTTCCGCTTGTCCCGTCCCGTGGGGACGGGACGCCTGCGGGAGCGCCTCAGCGGCCCTGGCGACTCTGCGTGGATGCGGAAGATGGGCATGAGAGAGAGGGTGGTGGAGAAAGGAAAAATCAAATAGGGAAAAATCAGGGGGATAGGGAAAAGAAAAGAAGTTGCGGCCCGGACAGGAAGGAAGGAGACCCTGGAACTGGATTCGGATTTCCTAGGAATGAGCAGCGCCAGGCTGGCCGACGCGAAAAGAGTTCGCTGCCCATTTTTGAGCTGAAAGCCATAGCTTTGTTTCGAAAATAAACTGCTCACGGGGGTAGGTGCGCGTCGCAGGCTCCCACTATCTTCGTCGAAATAACACAATAGGGCGGACCGGGGAATTTATTACTACTAACAAGAAACAGCTTTCTTCTGCGAGTTGTTTATAAATCATCGTGTTTAACGTGAGCGCTGGAAAGGCTCCTTGCCTGGAAATATTCCTCTGCGTGGGGGTGTGGAGGAGAGGGGGGGATGGGCTCCTGCACATAAACATATACACAGCAGCAGCATAAACAGGATATCCAGTGCCCTGAGACAAGGGGCGCAGCAGGAGTTACCTCGTTTCGTTAGTTTAGCGGCGTATCAAGAGCTCCTTCTGCCGGGGGGTGGGGAGGGGAGGGAGGGAGGAGGAGGAGGAGGAGAAGGAGAAGGAGAGGAGGAGGAGGGGGGCGCAAACTTTGTCCATGAAAGAGTAGACATTCTTCCTAAGGTTTGGGTTTGTTTTTTTTTTTTTTTTTCCTTTTCTTCGAGGTGCAGGCGAAGGAAAGAACAATACTGCCTTTTCTGCGAGTGTTGCGGAGAGGGAAGTCAGTGTCTCTGAAGTGAAGCCGTGCCTTTTGTTTCCCGCGTGTAAACAACTGGGCACCCAGGAATTTTATAATTTGATGCTCATTTTCTTGTCTCTCTCCTCCCAATTAGGTGTAGACCAGTGAGTTGAAACAAAACAACAGGGCAAGTCCGCAGCAGGCTTCTGCCAAGGCATCGCGGGCACCGTCCTGGGAGAGCCGCCCCACTCTCCGCGCCTGGGCCAGCCCTCCCGCCCCGCTCCTGGGGCCGCCGAAGCTCCGTCGGGGGCGACTTTCCCGCCAGCCCGCCTCCAGGTCCGCTGCCAAAAGTTCTTGCGTGGACGAGACAAGAGGGGCCACGCCACGCGTCATTTTCAGAGCGCGGTTTTCACGCGGGCGCCTCCAGCGTGCGGTGCTCGCCGAGCACGGACCTGCCCCGGTGGTGGCCCGAGGGACCTTCCTTGTGCCCCGGCCCCGCGGTGTGTGCCCGCCCCACGGACAGCTCCTTCCCGTGGAATGCCGACGGCACCGCGCTCCCCGCGGCTCGCCGCCACTAGGAGACGGGATACGGGGGCAGCGAGATTCAACCAACACTTTTCTGGGAGGGGAAACCCCTGCGGGCCTGCCCCAGTCGTGCATTTCCTGTCCTCGCTCCCCGGCCCTCTCTGTCCCACCCGGCCCTTTGGCAGGTGCTGCCCGCTACGGTCGCCGTCCTGCGTGCCGCTCCCCCCGCCGCCCCAGCGGCGCATCTCACGGGCTGACCGTAATCACAGTTACCGAAGTAGCACCGCGGCCTTAGGAGGCGGACAAAACCCGCTCTCGCCGGCAGAGCCCCCCGCCGTCCCTCCTGCCCCCTCCCCGGCGGAGCGCACGCCTACGGAGGCGCAGCTGGGCGCAGCGAGGAGCGCGGCCGGTGCATTCAGAGCCGCCGCAGACTCCACCTCCTCGTCCTCCCCATCATTGTTAGCCCTGTCATTAATACCGCTCCTTAAGCATCCTCCGCTCCCATCTCCCCCCGTGGAGAGGAGCGCCGGGGAGCGGGGAGCGAGCGCCCGACCGCCGGTCTTGTCGCCTCGCCGCTGCCCGCCGCGGGCTTCGGCTCCGATCGCCGCTCAGGTCCGGGCCGCTAGGGATGTAAAAGAGACAGTCATGTGGCCCCTTTCTGGCGGAGCTGACCCCGCGGGATTAGAGGTCTCACCAGCCTTTCTTTCCTTTTCTCTACTCGCATAAAAGCAGGTTGAAGGTGATGCGGTGTCTTGGGCAGACACTGCAGTGTTTTGATTCAGCTCAGCCCTTTTCACTGTTCAAAGCAGCTGTTCAAATACTAGGGCTGCTTACTTTGACGTGAAGAAGATTTTCAAACAACCCCAAAAGCTTTGAACTGACAGGCCTCCTTGATATCTCCTTCATTGCAGTGCAGCTACTCGAGAATATTCGCTATAAAATACATAGAGCGCCACTTAACTGGAGCTGAGTCCTGGCTGGGAGGCGAGGTGCTGCATACACATCAGGTGCATCCAGAAGGACGCGGGCGGGTTGCGGGAGTCCTCTGGCTGCCCCCCGCGGGCCCCCCCAGCTCCCCACCTGGGGGTCCCCTGCCCGCCACCCGCCCCCAGCTGCCGCGGCGGGCTCCGGCTGACGAGATGTTGGGCTCCCTGGTGTTTCAACTCCGTGCGTGCCGGAGAGAAAGCTGAATTTCCAGCAGCAAAACAAGAGCACAGCTCGTTCCTAGCGAGCCTCGGCTTCCAGCCGCCGCTCGTCAGCCTTCCCGGCTCGGGGGGCTGGGGGAGCGCTCCCCAAACGCGCGCTCCTCTCTGCGTTTGGATGCGTGCGGCTGTAGGGTGGGGAATATATATTTGCATATGCCTGTTGTGTTTAGAGGTGAAAAGCTTTTTTTTTTTTTTTTTTTTTTTTTTTTTTTTTTTTTTTTTTTAATACTCTGCTCTCCAAACCTTGAGATAGACTCACGCAGCTGAAAGGAAAGGAGGAGGGGGAGAAATCCCCGCGCCTCCTTTCCGCGTCTCTATTATCTACCCATTAGATGTTGTTTTAGGAGGAAATGCTCCAGGAGTGCAAAGACGTGGAGAGTCGCTCAGAGAATTGCTGGGTGCAATAAACGTGAGACTCCTGGTGCTCGCTTTAAAGGCCAACTTGGAAGATTTGTGCTTATTGCTGGGGCGCATTTAATGCACCTTTTGTGAGATGGGATTGTTTTGATCTCTGCTTCCTTTTTAACCTTTCTCTATGAGGTATTCAAGCCTGTGCTTTCGTGTGGCTCTTTCCAGTGTTGCTCCGAGGAGTCTGATTCGGCGGAGAGACCCAAGACATGAATGAAACTTCAACTTTAAGGGCCTGCGGAGAGACAAAACTGAGGCCGGGGCTTCACAAGTGATTGCTTTAAAAAAATCCAATCTACACAAAGAGGCAGCTGGCTGCTTTAATGAAAACTGCTTAAAGCGGCAAGAACCGCAGCCTCAGGGATGTATTTATAAGATGACTCAAAAGCTACACTTTCAAGTTGCTTCTCCTCGGGGTAGATATAACAAACACATTTAACTAAGAAATCTAAACAAAAAGGACAGAAATTGATAACTTTGATTGCAGAAGCTCACATTACCCATTGAAATTAAAATCCTCCATCTAAATATATTTCTCCACCTATTTCTAGAGAAAAAAAAATCCCTCCCTGCGTATATAGATATACACACGTGTACGTGTAATATCATGTCCATTTTTGCCCTGCTAGAATACGAATTATCCCAGAAGACAGAACGTAGAAAGGTGTAGAATAATATATATAAAAAAAAGTTCCTGTAAAGTTTGTATTAATGTTCATTTCCAACATTCCCCACAACTCTATTCTTCTGGACGCTTCATTCATCTGAGAATCTGCTATTTTATCTGCATCAGTGTTTAAACTAGTGGGATATAATGTTCTAAGTTCAGTATTTGAAATTAAATTATTTGAATTCACGGATATTAATCTTTTCCCTTCATCCTCCAGTTCTGAATCTTGTCATTAAAAATGATCCACCCTTTGTAGTCCGCAAGTGAATATTTTATAGACAGATACCGCTATGAAGACTTCTAACGCAACGTCAACCAGTCAGACTTAGCTGTTGCAGGGATTACTTTGAGTAATTTATCAAAGGCAGGCTGCTAAATTTTGAGTGGTGAATATGAGGCCTTGGGGGAAAAAGAAGCAGAAGAAGCAAAAGAAAAAAAAAAAGACGAATTCCATCAGTCTACGAGATAAATTCTGGTTGGAGTTAATACAGCTTGTTTATTGAATTCTTGGAGACAGACCCAGATGCGATTGGTGCAACGGAGTTTGCAATTTAGTGTTGAAAAGCCTGGCTGGGAAATGACCGCCCCGTGCTGGAGCTGGAAGGGCGTTTCTGTTGGCGTGAAAAGCAGGTGAATTGGAAGGAGAGGAGAGGCAATTCAGCCTCTCTGGCTCGGGAAAGCTGTCTCACAAAGGTCTTTCCAAAGCCTGCTCTGCCCGGAGAGTTGTGCAGGACGAAACACAGCAACAGATTTTAGGAGAAAGAAAGAAAGAAAAAAAACCCAAACAAACAAAAAAACCAAAAAAGTGCCCAGCTTTCTCTGACAAATCTAACGGTCGCTTCTCTGTTTGTTTTGTCAATGCTCACGCCTGATGGAGACAAGCAGACATCCTCGGGAGGAGCTCAGATAAATGGTGCGCCTGCTTCACGGGGCGACGTGATCCTCCCTCCCCTCTTACAGCTTTCGGGGCACTTTTGGGCACGACTCCCGCTGCTCACTCTGAGAAGAGCCTTCTTAGAGGGCTCTCGGTCGCCCCTGCCCCACTCCGCAGCGGTGCGGAGCGCTGCCCCGGTGCGGAGCGCTCCAGGCTGGGGATGGTGTTTCTCTCCAGAAAAGAGACGAGCCCGGGAGCAGCCGGGAGCTGAGCCCCGCTGGGGCCGCGGGCAGCACCGCTGCGGCCCCGGGCGGCCCCGCACACGGACGCGGGGCTGGCCGTGGCCCAGGGGCGTTCTGCCAGCCCGTTGTCAAGGCGGGCTAGGGAATCGGGGCCCCGGCTGGGGGGAGACTTCTGTGTCCCCCCCGATCTCAGCCTCCCACGTGGGGGTCGGCACAGTCCCGGCGGGGCTGAGCGGGATTTGCATGGGAGCCTGCCTCGGGAGGAGAGGCGAGAACGGGCCGGGGGGCTGGAAACTTTCTTTCGCTTGGCGAGGAAGAAGAGGAGCGAGGCGAGCAGGAAGGCCGGCCCATTGTCCACAGAGGGTGCATTTTTGTCAGGCTGGCGTTGGTTGCTATAGTGAGGAGGGAAGGGGAGAGAGAGAGGAGGGAGAGGGAAAGAAAAAAATACCCGACCCTAAACCAAACAGAGGAGCACAGTTCGCCTCCTTTCGCTCACCCGGCTCCAGCCGGTAGAGCTCCCCGCTCCCAACCAAAATAAGAGCGGGCCGCGGGCCGACCCGGGCTCCCGGAGGGCCGAGCAGCCTCCGCGGCCCCGGCCCCGGCCCCGGCCGGCCCGCCCCGCCCCGTGGCCGCCGCCGCGCACCCTGCGCTGCCCGGCCCGGCGGGGTCCGAGCGCTGCTGGCTGAGCAGCAGCAAGCTCCCAGCGCGGCGGGATGCCCCGGGTGCACAGCCCAGCAGCACACCTGATCCAGCGCCTACCCGCTCGGTCACAGTGGCTTCGCACCCCGCAGAGCATCCGTGACACTGATCCTGACACGGACTGCGGGAGGCTTTGCGGGGTGTCCTTTATTTTATTTTATTTTTTTTTTTTTTTGGTGCCTAAATAATTCAAAGCAGGGGGGAAAAAATAACTTCTCCTGATGCAAATGAGCAGCTCTTTAATTTTAAAAGAGACTCTTATTTTGCAGCAGTGTTTTTTGTTGCCTTGCTATTGAACTTTGAAAATAGTGTGGCGGGGGAAGGCAATAATGAAGGGTCTCGAAGGCTTAAGATTTAGTTAAGTGAGTGACTCAAGATTGCACAAAGAAAGTTAGTTACTTAGTTAATTGAGAATTATTCACCTTCTGAGATCGGCGCAGCAGTTTGTTCAGATGACAGTGCGAACTTGGGGAGGGGGGAAGCAGGAGGCCGACAGGGGACAGGGGAGGAGGCAGGTCTCACTTGAGAGTTTCTCTCTCTCTCACTCTCTTTTTTTTTTTTTTTTTTTTTTTTTTTTTTTTTTTTTTTTTTTTTTTTCTCCCAGGACAAGTTAAATTGCAGCTGAAGGAGAGAGGTCAGTATCTTTTCAAATCAATCTCTCTGTCGGTCTGCCTATGTCCCCATCTATTCCCTGTAAAGGGAAAAGCTCCAACTTTGTTCCTCCATCTGTTCTGTATCATCTGCAATCGACAGTTCTTTAGATTGCATGCACTTTTGCTCCCGATGAAGTGAAACTTCTAAGGTGTATAGTCACTTATCTGAAATAGGGAAAAAAGGAAAGTCGTCTTTTTCAATCTTAGCGGAGAATTGTTTTCTTTCCGTGCAACTGTTTTCTTTCTTTCTTTCTTTCTTTCTTTCTTTCTTTCTTTCTTTCTTTCTTTCTTTCTTTCTTTCTTTTCTTTTCTTTTCTTTTCTTTTCTTTTCTTTTCCTAATTTTCGAATTGTAGTTGACAAGTTTATTTAAAAAAACACTTTACAAGCGACCACTTAATGCATTATTGACATTTTTTAAAAAAATGCTTGAGAGAAATCACGTTAATGAAGAGAACATTTGTAGTAATTTGGTGATAATTATCAGAACCACCAAATATTCGCAAAGGCTTTAACATTACGTGTTGGAAGAAAAGCAAAACACATTACTTTAATAGTCTGATATGCAAACTATGGACCATTCAATTACATGGCTTAATAATGCATACATGATGTGATCTTGTTATTGGGATAGGAAGGGCTGCAGTAATTCACTCCGAAGACCAAGTGTGCTCTTACATTCAGTAAAATCCATTGCCATGGATCAGGGGGCCCTGCCAAACTACATTTAAGAGAATAAAAATTAATGACTGAGAATTTGAGCGTTAAATTAACATTAATTATATGACCTGCCTGCTGGAAAGATTAAATTTCTTACGCCCTAATTAGATAACGTCTCCTCATACATCAAACAATTTCCATTTCCAGATTTCAGGATTAAAATGCAGGCTGGGGAGACCGGACTTGTTCTGTCGCCGGCAGCCGGCGGCCTCACAGGGAGCTCCCGGCCCCGTCCCGCTCCTCCCGAACCCCGGGGGCTCGCCGCGGGCTGGGATCGGGGCCGGGGAGCAGCTCTGGGTCAGCCCTTCTGTAACTTGAATTTCCCTCACCCACCGCCCGGATGTGGCGGCGAGGCGAGGCCGGGCGGGGCGGGGAGCGCCGGGGGTGCGCGGCTGCTGAGGGAATGCGGGAGCGCCTCGCCCGCCGCCCGGGGATGCTCTGAGGAGCGGCCCGGGCACCCACGCTGCCCCAGGGGCTGCCCCCGTCGGAGTGAGGACAGAGAGACGGGGCTGTCTTCCCGGCTCAAGAGTGCAACTGATTTCAGTTTAATTGCTTCTCTCAAGAATAAAACCTCAGCCGTTCTCCCTCCCCCACGCAGGCACACGGGATCCTGCCTTTTCCTGCCCATGAGAAACCCCCTCTCTCCTGCTCCCTCACCCCTGCAGCCCCGCGGTCACCCACGCACAACCCACGGGTCACGGTCACCCGGGGCAGCAGCCCGCTGCTTGCGCTGGCCCGCGGCCCCGTTCCCTCCCGGTTCTCCGCCCCCCCGCCGCTCCCGGCGGCGCCCGGGCCACCGAGCGGACACGGGCGGGTGTGGCGGGGCCGTGCCACCGGCGGGGCCAAGCAGCTCGGTTTCAGGGCTTCGGGTTTCAGGGCTTTAACCTCGACTTCTGCAGGGGAAAAATAAATTGGGGGGGGAAAAAAAAAAGAAAGAAAAAAAAGAGAAAAAGGAGAGGCGACAGCGTGTGGCGGGGGGGATGCGTGGGTGCTCACCCGTGGGGTGGAGGATGCCGGGGGAAGGCGACCCTGTCGGCTCTGTCCTCCCGGCAGCATCCCCGGCCTGGTGGTGGGATACTGGCTGTGCCTCGATGGCTCTTCGTTGTGTCTGCCTTTGTGCTGAGCCTCCCGGAAAACTGCAGAAGAAAAGTCCGAGGAAGCCAGACTAAGACAAACATTACTAACCACAGGCTGTTTTGGGAGAGCAACTGTGCAGCAGAGCTGAGGTGGCCTTTGGTGGCTTCATGGTTAAATGCAAAAGTCATAACAACCCCTTACCCACCTCGGAAAACTGTTAGGAATAGGAATCATAACATTATAAAATGTTTCCTTGTTCTCACTTCATTCTGTAGTACCAGATAATTGCTTTTTCAACTCAATTGAAACTCAGTTTCTGTTATTGCAGTGTCACTGCTCCTCCACGAGCTTCAGCATTTGTCAAAAACATCCATTTCTTGTCTATTAATGTCTCTTGCCCACTTTCTGGACTGGATTGATAACCATTTATGTTTAATGCTATGTTAAGTAACAGCTTCGAGAAATGGAGTAGGTGAGGAGGCTGTGGAAGAGATAAGGGTAAATTGTCTTGTTCTTTGGCCCTGATCTCCAGAAGCACCTCTCCTTCATGTCTGAGCCTAGGCTGTGCAGTCAGACCAATGCTAAAAATAAGTAATTATTCCCCAGGGAGTTAATCTTTCCAATAAATAACAAATACCTTTAATCTTAAATTGATGGCAAAAAAAGTTGGATAGACAGGGGACCAGAGGCGGTGAGGGCAGTAAAAGTTAGCTTGTGGCACACAAACAGTCTGCAGACTTGAACAGCGTCTTCAGCAACACATCCACACTCCAGCAAAACCTCCACCACTCCAGAACTTCCATCAGAAACAGCTGAAAAACACATTTAACAGAAGCAGATACAGAAACCACACAAAAGAATATTGTGGCAATCTGCTAAAAATGTAGCAACCTGCAGAGCTCCCACTGTTTGCCACTCTTTCCAGCTTTAGAACCACCGATTCTGCAGGAACTTACTTTCTGCCTCTGGTCAAGCTGATGTGTGTTCCTTCATATCCTCCTGTCAGCTTCAGTGGCAGAACTGAAAAAAATGTTGAAGAGGGCAGAAGTGACTGGTTGGTAGTTGTCTTCAACTAAAACACACTGGCACTCCTCTGGTTACCAAGTTATCACAATGGGAGTGCAATAGCCTATTTGTTATAAAAATCTAATAATTGGCCTACAAGTTTCATATTGAGAGGAGGCTACAGCTGACATAGCTGTTTCTCCCCTGAAAATTCAGACGTGGATGTGGTGGGATGCCCCTTTCCCTCTGCTGTGGTGAGTGACAGCTCAAACTTTAATTTTAAGTATTTTCAGTCCAACTTATTTTCTCACATTTGTGTAAATCCAGTGGTTAGAAACAAGCTAAATCCCTCCCTTGCTTTGAGTGCAAGGCGGGCAGGGACAGTGACTCAGGCACTGCTACAGGTGACGTGACAGTTGCACTTCCACAGCTATGCTTGACTGTCTGGGGGTGCTGACACCAGTTGGAACAGCAGGGATTTCTCTGCTGCTCCCACACACAGCCCATGGAAGGCAATCAGTCTTCAAGGGAACAGCTCAAATAATTCATGTACCGTAATAATTGTATATTCCCACTAAAGTGACACAGAACAGTCGATCCTTCAACAAAAAAGATTTGCCCATCACCCTAGATGATTGCTGAAGTGTTACATTTCTAAAAAAAATCCATAAACCCCCATGATGATATGCAAGTACGCTAAAATTAGTGGTGATAACTGAGCCTAGAGCTCTGTGGCTGAAAGAGGAGTCTCTCTGCACATGAGCTGGGTGGCAGAAATGAGCCTGGATCCCTCCCTTTGCCTGCTAGACCCTTCATACCATGAAGACTGGGTCGTACATCTCCCCCCCTCCACTTTCTGCTGCGCAGACATATGGTAGGTGTTTCCTCAGTGGGGAGCCCCCAGCTGAGAGTGCACCTGTGGTACAGTCAGCAGTAAACAGGAGTAAAGAGTTAACCTACTTATGCACACTGAGAGAGGTGAGTTTATCCACTTTTATTTACTGCTACACTACCGGACTGCGCTTCAGCATAAATTGGTTCAAGGTGCCTTGTTTCAGCAGTTGTACAGAGAACTGGCTTCTTAGTTATTCTGTAACTCAAAGGTGTGCAAAATCACTGCCTAACTGGGAATAAAATTATCATAAGCACAATTATGCCTGTGCTGAAAGGACAAGGTCAGAAGAGAGAATCCAGAATGTCAACAAGACTAGTTCATGATGGATTGTCCCAGACAAAGCTGTCTGATGCTATATATCACAAAAAGTTAAAAGATGATGTAATTTATATGTTAGACTCATTGTCAATTCACACCCAAACCCGAGGAATGGCAAAATCCATTGTCTTACTTTTGGCCATATGGCACATTTTGGGATGGGTGGTAAGGGTGGTTGGCAATACAGAATTTTTATCATTGGCATGTCAGTAAAGCATTTTGTGAGCTGACAGTAGCTTCTGTGTTTGGCACCAGTAATCCTGGGGGACCCCGTGTCAGTGTGTTTTCCCTGCCATGACTTCACAACAACTTGCTCTCTGCACAAAATAAAAAGTCTTTTGCAGCCAAAAGGGTCTCTGATTTAGTCTTTTTGCTCCAGAGTTTTGCCATTGCTGGTTCAAACCTTTTGGGATGGTGAAACATGGTTAGGCTGGACTATTCAAGGGCAGTTTGGTGGTGTAGTGGCTTCTACCAGCTCTCACAAATTCTCACAGGTCTTCTTGTACTCCTCCCCCATTATTTCCTGTCTTCATTTTTGTTATAGTCATTTTTTTATACTATACAAACATATTTATCCAGTAACTATCCAGAAAACCTTGGTCAACATCCAGTGCTCATGCATTGTTTTGAAAGAGGTCCATATTCATTGGTGCTGACAAAAAATAAATGCATTAATTAAAAAAATCTGCTTGCTTTGGTTTTAAGGGTAGGGGATGAGGACCTCACTCTTTTCTTCGCCTCTTATTTGAGCACATCATGGTCATTACAGGTGGGAATGGGAGAGCTGCCCCTTGTTATAGTTGTATGATACTTCCAGTTAAAATTTTTGGTTATAATGTTGCTAGATTGCATCAACAAGGTCCAGATTTTCTATTGCCACACAGCACTTTAGGAACGAGGACAAACATTTTCATCTTGTAGATTTTAACCTACAATGGGGCAAAGAAAAAAGTCTAGGGAGTGGGAAACAGATTGAAAGGGACTGGCTTCAGTCTCTTCAGTCTTCAGCTCTTCCAGACACAGCTGAGATCACCCAGTTTGATGCTATATGTCCTGTAGGCATGCTGAAGGTAGAAACTGGGGCCATTTGGAAATTACATGCCTTCACATTCCAAGTGCATGGTTGACACAATGGGTACGAATGGTTGTTCCTCTTTTTTAGGAGGGTGCAGTCCTGGGCTGTTCATTGTACTGTATTTATCATCTTAGGTTGGTCTGCAAAAGACAGGACCATAGACACTGCTTCTTGTTTTGAATGTAATTTGTAGATAATGTATTATATCCATAAAGAAAAAGGCACATTCTACATATAGGTCTGGTGTGATGTGGTAAAAGCAAAAGTTGAACAGCTTAGGACACCCCCAAGCCCTCTTCCCTCCCTTGTGTTTGCTGAAGGTACAGAAAAGAGACTAGCAATGCACTTCAGGCTAGATACCTAGAGGGAGACTGAAACTCAGGGTTGCAATACCTAATTTTTATATACCTGGCTTTCCAAGGGAATTCTCAGCCTGGAAGTGCACTCTAGGTATTACAATCCTGACAAGCAGGCACCTTGAACAGGACATGCTGGCAGGCCTGAGCCTGCTGATAGGAAATGGTAAGCAGAGACAGTCGCTCGTCTCTTACCAGGAATTGCTCTGTGCTCTTCCTGGAGTAGTTCTGGAGAGAAGGAGCAGGCAGCAAGGGTGACGGTAATATCCCCTAACTCCTGATGTCTGCAGTGCAGGGGCCATTGGCAGCCAATGCTGTGCTGCTGTGTCTGCTCTGGGAGGGAGCGCAGTGCCTGGGGTCACTCACTCGGATACAGCTGACTGTGCCATGGATGCTAAAGTTAAGCAAAATTAATGTGACACCCTAGTTAAAAAGCTAGGCATTTCCAGTGATAAATAACAAGCTTTGAGGATGTACATTTTGAGCATGTTTGTCTCCAGGGACGAATCAGTGCCCAGCCATGTGTATCTAGAAAGTTGAGCCAGTGTAGTTTTCCTTCATATCTGGTGCTGTTGATGTAAAGGACCAGAGCTCCTATTTGTGATTTTATTGTGTTTCTGTGTTTGAATCAGGGTTGGTAGCAACCAAAACTTTCAAAAAGCATTTTCAAAAAGCTTGAATCAGAAAATGAGTCCAGTTTTTTTTTGAGTAATGTTTTTGAACTCCAGCACCAGAGCAAAGTGACAGTTTTCTAGGGGTTCCTCTTCAGTGAGGCAGGAGGAAACTACCTCTCTTGATATTAACTGGTTTGAATGGGATCTTGCAAAGCACCTACTGAAAGACCATGTTCACATGATTGGGACAGTTAGAAGGGATTTTGATGAGTGGTATATGAAGGAATATGTATGCATATACACAGGAATATTTGTCTCCCACACCTGAGATATTTTTCTCTATTAGTTATGGGTGAGATGTCTTTTCTGCTTGGCACTGCTGTCACTTCAGAACATCTTTGGGTGATGGGTCTGTGAGACATACAGATATGTTGAGGAAACTTTTCTGGAAGCTACTGGAATATAGAAGTATGGGGACAAGCACCCACTTACTTGCTGTTTTCCTATCTGTTTTTTCTCTCAACAAATCCCTGGGGTATCAAGTCAGCACATATAGTGTTATGCATAGGTTTACTTTCTGGAAAAAGAGTCAGCAGAGGCCAAAGTGCCCACAGCAGCCAGTGTGATGGAGAGTGGGACTGTAGAGGGCATACCCTGGAGACATCCCTTCTTCCCTCTTCCACAGGGTTTCACCCTGCTTCCCAGGGCAGCCAAATATGGCATCTCTGGAAGCAGCTTTTTCATCAATCTCTTCAGCATCCTGTCTTGTAAACACAGTAGACAGGGGTCAAACTTGTCCCAGGAAGTTCTGGATATGTTAGCATCCTCCTTGCATCGCAGTGGCCAAAGTCAGCGTGCCATTTAAAAAGGGGTTAGGTACATGTTGAGGAAACTTTTCTGGAAGCTACTGGAATATAGAAGTATGGGGACAAGCACCCACTTACTTGCTGTTTTCCTATCTGTTTTTTCTCTCAACAAATCCCTGGGGTATCAAGTCAGCACATATAGTGTTATGCATAGGTTTACTTTCTGGAAAAAGAGTCAGCAGAGGCCAAAGTGCCCACAGCAGCCAGTGTGATGGAGAGTGGGACTGTAGAGGGCATACCCTGGAGACATCCCTTCTTCCCTCTTCCACAGGGTTTCACCCTGCTTCCCAGGGCAGCCAAATATGGCATCTCTGGAAGCAGCTTTTTCAGCAAGCTCTTCAGCATCCTGTCTTGTAAACACAGTAGACAGGGGTGTGTTTCTTCTCCCCACCGTAGCCTGGGGTGTCAGGGAGCTCCTGGAGCATTTGGGGCTGCACACAGGTGTGCTCACTGATGCACACTTCTCTGTGGAGCCTGGCCCCAAAAGGGTCTGACCCCTCTCAGGCACTGCTCATGTAAACTGCTGCTTCAGCTCCGGTCCTCTGTACTTTACTGGGGCTTGTTAGGGTTGCTGCTGGTTTAGAAATGTTACAGCTCTTTTTTTCATGGCTTTAGGTAGGAAAATAGACACGATGCAAGGAAAGGAGAAGATCAGGGCAAGAAGCTGAACTCTCTTCTTACTTTCTGAGTACTGCTACCCCTAAATCACTTTTTTTGTCATGCAGTGAAATCTTATCCAAAGCACTGGAAAGAAGCACATAACTAACCACAGAACCGAGATTCACTGGCTGGAATTTTATTGTAAGAGATATGAGGAGCTTGATAGACACACTGGTGCTATCACCTATAGATATGTTCCTTGATGCTTTTCATCATGAAATTCTGCTTCCTCTTGCTTATATAGTTGTGCCATCTGTCTTGATTTGAGTGTTTCATTGCTTGATGTTTTCATCCAGATCAAGATCCAGGAGACAAGTGAAAATATAAGCAGCCTATCTTTCATTTTGAAAGAAAAGCTTCTTGAGTTTGCAAAGTTGTAAAGTTTGCAAGAGGAGAAAGCTTAAAGCACCTCAATGACAGGTGTCTGCTTTTACTGGTATTTAAAAGAAACCCCAAACAACTCATTTTTACAGCTAATCTATGAGGCCTTTTGTGCATGGCCTGATTTGTACTTTCTTAATGCTCAGGACTGGCAGTATTGTTTATAGCTCTGTCAAACTTATAAAAATTAAAGAGCTTCTTCTGGCTAGTCTCTGACTCAAGGCAAATTGTCCTGGAAGCAGTCAGTTTCATGGTTTCGGAGAATGAAATTAGGGCAAAACTGATACACTTGGACATCCTAAAAAATTATCACTACTATTTCACTGTGGAAGCCTAGCACATCAATATTTGGTACAGAAGTGCAGAATTTTGCTTTTAACCAAACTCTGATATTTCTGAAAATGTCAGTTTACAGATGGTTGTTTATCCTGGGTCAGACACAGTCCCTGCAGGCTCTAGGTACCTTTTAACAGCCTTCAGCGTCTCCCCTTGCTGGGTCAGGACCAGGCTCTGGATGGAGCAAGAGAACCCAGGTGAGTGGGTTGGGAGAGGTCTTCCCTGCAACCCCTGTTTGTGATGACTTTATATTTCTGTGTTTCTGGGCAGGGGAGTAGCCAGTAAGGGTTTCTCTCTTGTGATCTTATGTGTTTGATCTTATGGGAGGAGGCAGGAGTACTGGGAGGGGGAGAACTACCAGAAGTGTGGAAAGATGGTGGGAGAATGGGGGTTCACAGAAGGGAAAAGAGGAGGAAGGTGGAAAATCGGGATGAAATTAAGAGGATGAGGGAAATATCAGGGCCCAAAATAGGGCAGAATATGATGCTGAGGGGGGATAGAGGGAAAGATGCCAAAGGGTGTGCAGTTCCCTGAGGGATCCACAGCAGGATCCAAGAGTGCCATATCTCTGCATTTTTGTTCTGACTTGCAAGCAGTAGTCTTGAACATGGTCCTATAACCCATGCACTAATACACCTCTGGTGAGCAGCACTTCAAAGATAACAGCCTGTTACTGCTATTATTTCAAGCAATGAATGATGTCACAGACTTCATTGTGAGTGGAGGACTTAATTCTCCTACCCAGTGATATGTTTATTTTAAAACAAGTCATAAAGTTTTCCTCCTCCTGAACTCCATCTGTTTGAGGGGTATGAAGGTTGAATAATTGAGCCTTCAAAAGTTACTGGATGTCAGAATTAAGTTTCTTCTCTTGTGTACATAAATTAAAATGTGCTTGTGTGATTACATATGTGGTCCCAGTTGACTAAGACTGGTCACCTAAAGTGGAGCAACCTCTTGGGAGGAATTGATAAAATGACCAAATAATTTTTAGATTTTAATTCTATATGACAATGGTAGATAATAACTAGACATTGTGTGTGTATTATTTTTATTCCAGAGCCTCCCTTATAATGTGGGTGGAAAACTACTAGCCCTCACCAGGATAAGGCTGGAACACAAGCTCATTATACTCAGTCTTCTGGCTGGAAGTGAAAGAAAGTATCACGTTTTAAATTTGTTGGGTAGAATCGAGAATAGCATTGTGAAATGAGTTATTTGGTATCCCAAACTTCTAAAGTGTAGATGAGCCATGGACACTGGTTATTAATATGCTATCGCTCCCTGTCATGATGGTTGGTGCTCACCCTGGAATAGGCTGGAGAAGCTTCTGATGGTCCAACTTGTCCATGAGAACGGGCAAGGAGCAGCTGCAGGAGTGTCATAGCCAGGGTCTGGTTTCATGGCTGTTTGTCTCCTCCTTCTCAATCACTTTTCAGTCAAGCTCCAAAATGACAATTTGAGGTGGGCAGAGTGAACGTAACTTGTGGGAACAGAGTTTTAGTATTTTTCTGGACTTGCAAACTTAATAATTTCCAGTGAGGGCACAGCAAAGACAGAAGTCGTGGTTGCACTCTGAATATTCAACACAGTTCTGCCTCTACTAATTTTTAAGTAGAGATGAGCCATTGCTGCACTGAGGAAAATTAGGTTTGTCAGTTCATTCACACTTTAAAAACAATCTTATAAATCTGCATTCTCTCCATCTTACCCATAGCTCCTCCGTCTCCAACTTTGCACAGCACAAGCCCCAGGTTACCTGGGTGCCTGCGGTACATGCAGAACACATAGTGATCAGTTCAGTTTTAATGAAGAGCATTTCCAAAATTAATTACCTAGAAGCAAATATTAAACGACTATTCTGCGGAATACAGGAAGAAGAATTATTGCAGAGCCGTGAATGAAGGCTGTTATGAATGTTGCCCTTGTGCTCTGGGGTGCAGCCTCCCCAGCCCCCCTGAATGGAAATGTAATAGCAACGAGAGCTGATCTGCTCTCAAGGTTTAGATGTGGGCCTGATTTCCAGCAGGTGGGTGATGCTGGTGATCTGATGTGCCCAGAATTAAGCATGTCTTTAAAGTGGTTTTTTTTTTTTTTTTCCCTCCTCCTTTCTGAATAGAGACTTCCAGTTCTGTTATACTGAGGCTGGCAGTGGCTTCAATTAACTCTGGATGTGACTGCAGGACCTGGACCTTCCCAGATCTCTGGCCCCATGCTTCCTCTCAGGCTTTGCCAAACTGCTGCAAACAAATTTATTACCTTTTGCCCTGATGTTTTATATATCAGTTAGGGTGGGGATTCTGTGTGTGAATCTTAAAAAAAAAAAAAAAAAAAGAAAGAAATGACAAGAAAAATTGAAAGCTGTACGCTCACAGGTGTAGGTAGGCTTAGGTAACAAGGATTATGTTGCAAAATCTAATATGAAGATGGGTTATAGCTAGCCCTAGCCAAAATTAAAAAAAGGAAATCTGATCAGCATGGTAGGCAACTGAGTTTGACCCAAAGACTTATAGAATAAAGTGTTATTTTCATCCCTCTTCTGCAGTCTCAAAGAGGCAATAAATAGTGCAATAAAAAAGAAGTGGCAGTGGAATGACTAATTTTAAACTTTTTTATATTAGTCTCTTTTCAAAAGTAATGCAATAAGAAATTGAAGGTAAACAGTTCTTTTTAATATATAAAAAACATATAATATGAGCTATAAGATTTATGTTTTTATGTTTATGTGTTTATACTTCTTTGATGACAGCAAAAAAACCATGACAATGAAGAAGTGACCTTCATATTTTTTTTACTGTGCATTTCACATGCATCTTTTTTTTCTTAAGATATCTTAGTGCCAGAGATCCTTTGCAATATACATGATACAGGGATTTACTGTGATACAGTTTTACCAACTAATAGAGTATTTAGGAGACTGTATGTGCAGTAAATGGAACCTAAGTATTGTATTATGTAGTAGAAGTTAAAAATAAGACAGTCTGTCTCCTTCTGTCTGCTTTCCCAGCAAAATGCCTGGCTAACTTTGTGCCTGCCACACAGAGCTCAGGGAGCAGGGGCTGTCTGGATTGACTGTGCTGTGCTGGCTCCTTCTTCCCTGGCACCTGCATGGCCACCAAGACTGGGGTATAGAAGGGTGTGCCCAACATCTTGGGACGGGTGTCTTAAAAAAAATTAACTTTAATGTACGTATCTGACTCAGATTTTCAGAAGAGCTTTGCTACTGGGTTCTGGGCTGCTTGGAAATGCAGCTCTTTCCTTTGGGTGCCTGTACTGGAGTAGACAGAGGCAGACCTGTGGAGAGCTGCAGTCCATCTCTTCCCGAGGGAACACATCCAAACCAGCAGTCCCAGCCGGGATGGTAGGCACACATGAACGGTGCTGTGTGTCCTGCTGGCTGAGCCTCCTTTGGGCACCGCTCAGAAATGCTGTCAGAATGAAACAGAGCTCTCAAAATACATTTAAGGTGGAAGACCCACCCTGAGTGAAGATCACAGGCCTTTTGCTGCTAAAGAAGGTGAGGCTTCTTCTGATGAAGAGTCAACACTCATTACTGAAAGCTTTGAATAAATCTTTGAATGAAGTGTAGTAAGTGTGCAGCTACAAGCTCGTTCATCTGTCTGCACACCACACTCGTGTTCATACGGAAAATGATGAAAAAAGTGTGTTCGTAAGGACACTCGTAGGCTGTACAATGCTGTGCTGAAAATTTTATTACATTGATCCAAATACTTTCTGCAGTTTATGTAAAGTAATCTTTCTGTATCTCATGGAATTTGCATCCTGGGAGTGATTGATTCTCTGAGTGGGATGAAGCTGACTTCCATTCCCTACCACACAGGTGTGTGATGAATCCTGGTTTGAGGTGTGCTATTATTTACTGCCAAGGTTATTTCATAAATTCAGTTTCACACTTCTAATTCAGACTTGCATGCTTTCTGTGAGGAAGGCTCTTATTAAGTCATCGCTTCCTGAGCAAACTAAACCAAACTAAAAGGCACCAGTAACAGACCGGTTTTATTCCCCTCCATAAATGTGTGGAACATTGTGTTTTTATGCATTAAAAGTGTGATTAGGTGAGATGGCATCTTTGGACAATGGACAAGTGCCACTCTTCATTACTAACTTTACACTGTGTGGATCACTTTTAATTTTCTAGGTGATTTGTTAATGGGATTGAAAAAACTAACACGCAAACTGGAAAGGGGAAAACCAAGTATGTAAACTGCCACAGAGATTAGTATTAATTTTCAGACTATCTGAATATTGGTGTATGGATATCACTTGCTGTTAAAAAGCCAACAGTCTCATGAAGCAATTCTTTTCCAGTTTAGGAACAGGGAAATAGCAAAGCTTCTTGGAGAAGAATGCACTCAGAGAGCACACACTGTTACTGCTGGCTATTCAGCCACAACCACTGGATCCCCCGTCTTTGCTTTACCACCAAAAAAGTATTTGTGGTTGGCCAGGTAGTTGCAGAATTCCGCCTTTATAACCTCTTCCAAGAACAAAAACGGGAGAACTTTTAGAAACAGGAAGGATGTCTGGTCTTTTTTTAGCCTAGAAGCAGGTTATAGAGGATGAGAACACACTTATGGGGTAGGCTCAGTCATGAAACAACTCTTTTTGCACATTACCCTTCAAGCTCAGCTTGGAATAGCCTGCCTACTTATTTGGTCTTGATTTATTTGGAGTCTTTCAGGCATCTAAAGAACAGAATCCTCCCCATCTTTTTGTTCTTTGAGGTATAAATTATGCAGGATAGTATTTTTTTTTCTTTTAGACCTTTATTTAAAGCACACGGAATATTTTGTGCCCTGAATCTGTGATCTGCAACAATTTCATTCCTATATTGTTCTTCCTCATGTGTCTGTCTACATGTGAGGCAGAAGGGCAACTACATAGCTCCAGCTGTGCCATGTGAGCTGAGCAAGTACTGTACAGGCTGGATGCTCAACACAGGAGTAGACGTGAACTTTATAGGTGCTTTTGTCCTTCTGCTAAGTCTGGCCTCATGCAACACTGTTTATACCTTGCTAAATTGTTCTGGGTACAGTGACTTCTAGGTATACCCTCCACAAAGTTTATTTGGATGTTTAAGGCTGTTCCTTAAGTCCTTGTCTGAAAATTTTCAATGAAAAAATTAGTCCACTACTTTAAAAGATGAGATCAATTAAAGTTTCAGTTGATCTTACCTTTCTTTTTTTCCTGAATACTCCTTCAAGTGTGCATCTCTTTGCACTGCATCCCTCACCTGCTTTCCATACTACATTCCCAGTTTCCTTTCTTCATAAATACAGGAAATGTGATTTCCAACAGCAGTGGCTCACTAGGCATCTCTTCTCCATAGTCACTGTGTGAGTAACCTTTGTTATGAGTTTCTTTCTTGGTGTTGGGGGTAGAGCAGGCAAGGTAGGTGCTTGGGTGTGTAATGCACTGGCCCCTGATGAACAGAACTGGTGGCAAGTTGTGGGAAACTAGGAAGCCACTGAGAAGGGAAAGATCTAAGCAGGAACTAATTGGCTCACCTCTGTCTTTTGTGTTGAGAATCAAAATTAGGCTTTTAAAATTACTTTGTCATGGTCCTCTAGACATGTATAGTTACCTTTCCAGCTGATATGTGAACCATATTTTCTTCTCTTGGCTTTTACTTTTGTAGGTTATTATCTGATGGTGTGCACATCTTACTTTAGATTTCACCTTCTTGAGAGGGAATCTAACCAGTGTCTGACTGCCCATTTGTCCTGATGACAGGGAAACTTGGCACAGCTCTCCAAAACAATCTTTGCAGCACAGAAGCCTGAAGCGTGGAAGTGATTGTGGTGTGAGTTCAAACCAGCTTTTATTACAATAAATTATCATGTTCTGTATAAGTAAGAAGTAGTTTGTTTTTCTTCTGGTTTGATGCACACCTTCAACAGTTCTTTCACATCTGTCTTCAGAAAGGATGTGTATGGGCAGTGAAGTAAGAAGTGGGCTGAGACACAGACATGAATTTTCTGTACAGGTAGTAGGAATCCACATGGAAAAATTAGTGCAAAGACCACTCATTCTGAAGATGTGAGCATAACTAATTTGCTGTCTATTTTACCCCTTTTAAAGTGAGAATATATGTGGCACTTGATTAGAATGAATGCTTGGCATTGCTGTCAGAGTAAATCCATATACTTCCCTTATATTAGATCGCTGTTTTATTTCAGGAGTTACATGCATAGAGGATGACAACAAGCTGATTTTCAAAATTTCTCTGCTTTGTCACTGTTAACTCCCAGCTTTAGGCCATCTAGAGACTGCTCCTGAGGTGTGCTCTGCCAGTTCCTGAGCTGTTCCTCCAACTATATCATCTTTCTGAAGGTCACTTGTGCTTCTATACTAAATGCTACATTAAACTTTTTCTTTTTCTTTCTTTTCTTTTTCAAAAATAATATTTTTTAGCACTAAAAAACACGCTCTCTCACAAAATAGTGCTATATTGAGAAACAATAGAGAAGAACCTATCAAGGCATGGGGCTTATCATTGCCTCTAATTTCTTGATTCCTGTGAATATTGTCTACCACAAGAATCCTATTTAAAAAAATGCTATTTTGAATAAAATAGTTCTCAGAATTTTTTCGTTTTCTATATGACCTGTCTGGCATACCAGGAATCACCTATC
Organism: Pyrgilauda ruficollis; assembly: GCF_017590135.1. NCBI lineage: Eukaryota > Metazoa > Chordata > Aves > Passeriformes > Passeridae > Pyrgilauda > Pyrgilauda ruficollis. The sequence goes on along the minus strand of NW_024525823.1, from coordinate 2,942,382 downwards.
AGGGTAAATGTTTTCCAAGCAGCAGAGAGGAAGGATGGGAAGTGCTGAGGAGGCAGAAGTACCGAGGCAGGGAAAAAAAAATTGCTTTCTGTTTTGCCGATAATTTTTGGCTGCCAATTTCCACATAGAGCTGCAGATGTTACATGGGAGGGGAAACTTTCAGATAGTGTCACACAACTCTTGAGATTCGCTGCCACTGAAAATATAATTAGAGATCTGGTTATCCAACTAGAGGTCAGAAAACCAGAGTTAATTGCTAACCTGTTTATCCTACTCAAGGGATAAAGCACATAAATACAGTTAGAAGCTGCTTAAAGCCTAAGAGACCTCTGCTGAAATCCTCCTGCAGGCTTAAGGCAGCAGTTTTTGAAAGTGCCTGAGGGAATGAAAAATGTGGGATGGTGGCAGGCCCTGGTGCTCTGCCTGTGCCAATACATGCAGCCCTGCACCAGCAGCCTGTGGAGGTCCTGCTGAGCCCCAGCCCCACTCAGTGACAGTCTCCCTCCCTCCTCCTCCCCCACCAGCCCAGGCACAGTCCCCCTGTTATCCAACATGGAAGGGGTAGATATAGCCTAAGTAACTTAAGAGGGGAAGGTCCTTTAGAAAACCAGACGTAGGTACTCTTGAAAAAAGATGCCTCGGACTTTTGTTTAAGCAGCTGGGGTTTACAAGCCCCGTCCTCCAAAGCCTTACTTATGTGAATAGTCCTTACCCTTCAGCCCAGTGTGGCTGAAATTAATGCCTCTTCACATGCCCCTTTCATGCTTAAATGGCAGGAGCCACAAGTCACTTGTTTCCTGTCCTTTCACCACCTGATTTCTTACATTAAAACCCTCCCATCTATCTATTCTGAGCAGCCAGTGAAATCCCTTATGCCTGTAAAATGCAATCCCCTTTCAAATGGAAGATTTTTTGTTACCCCTCATTCCTATTAAAATAACTCCTGTGCATACAAAGACTTTGGTTATCCAGCCCACATAATGCAGCCAAAACTGAACAGGACATCCATGGGACTGGAGAAATTCCCTCCACCACTCCTTAAGGGCAACGTTCTTTCCAAGTATCTTTGCTCTCTTTAGGAATACTTCTAGGCTACAGCACTTGTAAGAAGCCAGAAGATTTATTTTTACATCAGGGAAATGCCATTTCATTTTTATTCTACTCATACTGGAGAAAAACCTACTTTTTTGAAATCAAAATTTTGAGAAACATTTTCCTCCAGCGCATGTTGAGCATGGTATTCCTCTCCCCTCCTTTTTACTATTGAAAAGCCAGAAGCCTGGTTCAAGCCACTTGCCTGGGCTCCATCAGGAGCTATTGGGAATTCTTGGAGGGGAGTGCTCTCTCTCCTGGGAGAGGTGTTTAGGAGACGGGACTCAGGGATCTCCCAGCCCCCTGCTGCACGGCAGATAAAAGGGCAGCTGCTAAGGTGAGTCTCACACAAACCACAAGGATGAGGAGCAATTGTAAATTGGGAAGGCTTTGCTGGCATCAGCTGGGGTGACATTTCTGCCCCTGCATTCAGGATAATACTTAGGTATATGACAAAATTTTAAGTACCTGGTCACTGATGGCAAAGAAGACTCAGAATGTGCTTTGGCTCTGCCCTCTCACTGACACACTCACCCTAACACACCATAAGAGAGCTCTGGTGCCTGTTGCTTAATCCAAACAGGATGGAGTCGTTGATTCATATTATTTAATAAGAAGATGACTGTTCTGCATTGTCTGTTTGTGTCTTAGGAACAGTAAAATGAATCCATTAACTTATTAACTTTTATTTTTAAATCTTTCATGGAACTGTCATGTTATTTTGATTTGAGTAAGCAATTCATCTTTTTTAACAACTATTTTTTTGGTCCAGGGAGACTCATGTACTTCTGTTAATAGGTCAGAATTATGAGATGTATCACTCATGTTCAGAATCTTTTTTGTAGCGTATAGCTTATTAATAATAGATTTGAATATCAAAAATAATGATATGCTGTTTCAGCATTTAATTTTGGGGAAACATTCAGAAGATTTCCCCCTTGTACTGGCACAGTCAGTGATGAAGATAGAGCGAGACGAACTGTACTGTAGGTGGGAGCAGAGACACTGCAGCAGCTGATGTGAGGTTGAGCTTTAAATTTTTATGACAATTCATAAACTATTTTTCTAGTCAAGACTCCGGCTAATCGCAGCCTTTCCCTGACAATTTTCTTGTTCTGATTCTCATGGATTTAACAGTGTTCGTGGGGGGTGAGCGGGGTGAGATAGCTCGCTCTTGTAAGCTGCTTAGGCTTGTGTACATTTTTCTTCAGGAATGTCATGTCTTCAGCAAGCTGTTTGCAGGCGACTGATTCCTCTGCTCTTAATTCTTGTCTGTCTAAAGGTTTTACTGGTAGAGGGTGGACATGTGAATTCAAAGTGATGGCTCAGAAGCCTTTATTCTTGGCAAAATTCTACTGGGTTGTTATCTTTTACATCTGGTATCTCTCTGTGCCTCTTCTCTCATCTCCTTTCCACCCCCAGCCCCTTCCCTTTGGGGTCCTCTCTAGTGCTTGCCATACCTTCCTTTCCAGTTTTACTCTGTGGGCACTGCAAAAACTCTTCTCATCTCCCACCTTGATTAATGTCATCTTTTCCTTTGTGCATCCACACAGCAACTCTCAACACTCAGCATCTCCTCACCTTTTTCTCCATCTAACTGTCCCACCTCTCAAGGAGAAAGAAAGACACCACAAATATGATTTTTTTCTAGTCTGAGACTTTAATTTCCTTTGCTCTGATCTTGCCAGCAGCACCTCTTCCACTGCAGGTGAGGACTCCTTTTCTAACCCTTTTCACTCGTGGGGAGCTACTGGCAGCCTCCTAAGTCACTGCTCTTCCCTTTGGAGGGCAGAAAGGACTTTGCTCCTCACCACTGCAGCAGGGTTGGGTGACTCAAGGGCTTGTCCACTGTTAGGAAGTTCCTTGGATCTTTTTTGGCTTGATTTCTCTGCTGCCAGCTCTGCATTATCCTGGCACTGGTGCCCTGTGTGGTGCTGGTTTGGTGTTGCACCCAGAGGGTTTGACATTGTTTTCCATACTATGTGCCAGGAAGATGGACAAGATGGAGCAGGACATAATTTTATAATGAGTACAGATTTTCTCCCTGGTGTGGTGAGAGTGCCTTTGGCTGTGTGTCCCAGTTATCCCTGTCAGGATCATCATTCTCACTGGTCTTCCACGTCACGTTTCTCCCTTTCACCTCACACCTTGAATCTCTCCACCAAAGCTCCACTCTCCACCTTATTGAGTGCAACTTTCCTGTCCTCAGTAAGATGTAGGGCAGCTCCAATATCCTCCTGATCGCTGTTGTGCCTTACTTTAGCAGTTCCTGACTGCCAGTGTCAGCAGTCTGATGGTCCTTTCTCTGTGCAGGGGCTGTCCTTTCTGAGACAGCTAGTTCAGCCACTGCCACCTCACCTCCTCAACTCTCAATGCCATTTCAGCTGAAAAGCCTGCAAAAATTGCCACCTGCTTGCAGCTAGGACCATTAAACACTTCAAAAATCTCTTTTTTTGGATGTGCTTTTAAAAGATGTTTGGATACATCCATGGCTAACTCTAGCCTCCAGAGGAGTCTCTCTAACCCCAGTTCCTGCTGCTTTTCCCTACATTATTCTCCTTCCCATAATTCAGGCTGCTCAGTTCCACCTTTTAGCTGCAACCTGCATGAAACAGGTGCATTTCCTCTCCACATGTGTCTCCTTCAATTACTTTTTCCCAGTGAGCATGGACAATCTCTGGTGATTCATGGCTTGGCATGGGAAGGGAGCGAGCTCCCACTGGCTCCTCCCAGCCACCTGCTGCTCAGGGGTTAGGATGCACCTCCTCTTCAGCCAGCTCTGGCACAGGGGCATTCAATGGCAGGACAAAGACTGGGACAAATCCTTCTTAAAATACTGCAGAGTGGCATTGCTGGGGTGTGTCTGCCAGTCCTCCCACCTTCCACAGTGCCAGGAAGAGCAGCCTTGCGGACGGAGAGCACATTTACCCCAGGACACTGGCGCTGGCAGCTGTCGAACTTGCCCAGCCAAAAAATTATGTCCCCAGTGCACACCTTGGACTGCGGTGTGCCAACTTTGTTGGAAGACACCTGCAAGTTAAAACACTTCCCAGCTGGAGCAAAGGACTTTGACATGGAGTAGTGTTTAGCTAGAAGCAAAACACTTTAGTGCAGGGACTTTCAGCGAATTTATGCTTTTAGTAAATTTAAGCTCCCACCATGGAGCTTCAGGTTTGATTGCTGTGTTGACTGCACAGCATAAAACACACAAGAACAAAAAAATTGATGTATGTGTAATGCCCATATGATAAATGCTGCTGGCCCTGAGGTAACAAAGTGAAATTAAAGGCAGAGCAGAACTTGTCCTTATGGCTTCTTCTCCACCTGCTGCCCCTTTTCTCCCACTGCAGTTTCACCCTGTGAAGGATTTGTGCCCCAATATTCTAAATGCTTTCCCTCCCCATGTTTTACATATATAACACATAAGCCTTATGTTAGTGCTATTTAAAATTTTTGTGTGGCTTACCTCACCTTCTCAACCAGGAATTTCATAAATAAATCACTGTCTTTCAAACCTTTTTTGCAGATTGCATCTGTCTAAAGCGTGTGCGCTTCAATAAGTGTGCCTGACAGAGAAATTAAAAAGAAAAATCATCTCCCAAACAGAAACTATAAGAGGCATGTTGAGCTAAACACTTGCTGCACATTATTACAAGGGGAATATGATTTGAGAAAGAGTGTTTAGAAAGTAAAGGTGACATTTTGTTTCTCTGGGCTCAGTGGGCCAGAACTTCACCTGGAGTAGACTGACACAAGTTCATTGAAACCAGTAGCTGATTTGCACTCACTGGGACCAGTTCTGCTGTATTTTAGCCACTGGTTATTGAAGGGCTACTTTTTTTCCTAAGGAACCAAATATTCCTTCCTAATATGTCTTGCTGTTGGTATTTGTTCAGTTTTCTGTGAATAATTCAAAAGGGATTGTTCCATTGAGACTGGTTTTCATTAGAAATGTGGGTTCTTAACAAAAAAAAAAAATATTTTTAGAAACAAAGCATAAGCTTTTACTGGAAAAAGATTGCCAAGTAAATAGATGTCTTGAAAAAAAGAAAGAAGTAATACTGTGCCAATGCCTGATGGGAAGTGTAGTTTGGGGGTGTAAAACCTCTCCTTGCCTCTTTATGATGTATTCACTCTCTTTGCAGGGTCTGCACGCTGGCCAGGACAGGAGCCTGTGGAGCTCCTGGAGCGAGCACAGTCTGCCAGGGCAGCCCAGGAAGCACCGCCGTGCCCCTGAGGTTCGGCCAATTTCCCTTCAGCTGAAGAGTCACTGACTTGAGAATTCCCAGAATGTTTGCCATGGTGTCCACTGCCAGCCTCTGTGTAAGGAGCAGGATTTTTTCTTACCTCAGAGCTGGCACCTGTGGTTCACATAGCTGAGCAGTGATCTTGAGCCAAAGTGTATTTTTGGCAAATAATAAGCCTTTATGCCATACCTGTTTTCATTTGGAAACACTGTGGATAATTTGAGTGATGCTTATTTACCACAATTCCACTTCACACCAGGACCTTAAAATGACAAATGCTAGATTTGCTCCCTCTTTAAGAATTTTGTTTATTGCCAGAAGGTGTTACAGTCCCTTCTGTGGAAAGGAGTAGAGATTATTTATTCCAAAGGCAGTTTTTCTTAAAACCTGCAGGAAGGATATTTTTCTGTTTTTTATCAGATTCTTGTTTGCATCATGCCCAGAAATACCAGTATAAATGCTAAATATACAGTCTTCTCTTTGTTTTCCAAGTAGACCACATGGGGTTGCCCTGACTGCTTCCTACTGGACTCAGCATCCCCCTGTGCCTCTCACCTTGCTTCAGCTGTGTGTGAAAAACTCTGCTGCTGTGGCCTTGGGATCACCAGAAAAGCAACATTGCTTCAAGAAGGCGTGTTCACACTTAGAAGGAGCTTTGTTGCATTTTAATTACCAGATCCCTAAACCTATAAATATACCCTAATGCTAAAATCAAATTTGAACTTTTAAACTTGATTTTGAGGCTGCCTTTTCTTCCCTTTCCTTTCCTGAATTGTGAAAAAATACTCCAACAAAAGTCTGCATAGTGATTGTGCGCTGTAAGTTGCTGTGCTCTTTTGCATAAAAGATTTTCCATATTACAGCAGGGGGCCTTCCCCTGGTATGTCAGGAAGAAGAAGAAAATTCATTTCCTACACCCGCCTGTCATTTGCCCTTTTATGATTGAACCGTACACCGTCAGACAACCACGAAAGTGACAAAAGCTTTTGCAACTGAATACATCTGATAATTGCAGTGTTTGGCTAAATTTAGGACTACAGCAGTTGATACTGCAGTGTCCAAGAGAGAAAATTAAAAAAAAAAAGAAGAAATGGTGTGTAATCCTATTTTACAGTCTGAGAGTTTAGTGATTACCTTACACGATCACCACCTTAAATAGTGTTTCTATTTTGTTAATCTTCTAGACTTTAAGGAATCTTTTTTTTTTTTTTTTTTTTTTTTTTTATTTTAAGGAATTTTAATATTTTTTTTAATACAAACCAAGACTCTAAACACTTCAGAGAAGCAGGTCCACATGAATGAGAATGGCTTTTTTGTTTATGAATTTTGAGGTAAATTTGCAGAGCCCTGCACAATATGTCCAGTCCTTGGGGTTCATGCATTATTGGAGCATGAGGGCTAAGGGATCTTCCCAAAAAACAAATCTGTTGTGAAGATACTGTAGAGAGTTTTGGAAAAGGGAGAGATGTTTGGCAAACAGAAGCCCCACACAGCATTTTTCCTTTATATAAGGGTTAGGGTTATAATTCTAGCAAAATGATTATGTGCTGTCTTTGGAAGTGTCCTGTGCAAGCATGTTCCAGGTGCTTGTGTTTACCAAGAGTACTGTATATATCCACATGAAGAATATGAGAATAGTAGGAGAAATGGAATTGAAGAATGGTTCAAGGAAACAGGCTCAAGATTTTGCTGTATTAATAAAACTATTTCAACAACTCAAGAGAATTTAATCTATAGTAATTATTGCATGACTTGATTAAACATAATCCAGTAAAATATACATCACTTGGGGGACCCTGCTATGCACCTTGCCCAGGCCAAAACTCCTGTGAGAGGGTTTTCATAAGCTGTGTAATGCTAAAGGTTTGAAATCTCCACCAGTCAGTAGTCAAACACGAATCAATATAACTAATAGTATTAGACTGATATTACAAACAAATGTTTTTCTTCCAGAGCAGAAAAATCTTTCCATCAGACCATGAGAGGGTACTGAAGTGAGAAGATTTTATATGGAGCTCTTTCCAATGCTTATCATTCTTATATGTAGCTATTTAGTGTTTTTTGAGAGTAGCTGGAGTTCTTCTTATTGATTTGATGTATTTCAATGTATCTTCATGACCTTTTGAAACACATTGTTAAAAATGTATATTTACTTTGTTGCTGTGTAAAGGTATTGATATAATGAATATTTAGGCCATATACCACCAATATAAATCCTTTATTCCTCATCCGCATCACATTCATAGCAGTCAGGAACACTGGCCCTTCCCATTCCTACTGGATGGAGAGAAACACCAGGATCTAAGAGGGGTGAAGTAAACAAGGAAGGGGGTGACAGAGGTGGCAGGCACCAGTCATGTTGGAGGAGGGTGCTTAAAAATATTTTTTCAAGTTCCAGATGTAAGTTTCATGGGTATTAATTTATCAGGAGACTTGGAAGACAGTGAAAACATGTTTGTATTAGTGTAGGATGGGAGAGAAAAAAGTGCTGGGTGGCTGAGTAACGGGGTTTGTCAGGCTTGTTTCAGTGGCACCAAGAAGGGACCAGAAGCAGCCTCAGGGTATTTGTGCTGATGGGACCTGATGGGGTATTGAGGCTTTCACTCCTCCTCTAGAACTTGCAGCTTTTTAGTTCCCTATGAAAAGAAAAGATAAGGTGGGCCAAGAAGAGGAAAATAGAGGTCCTGGGTGCATTTATCAGGATAAAGTCATCAATGGGACTGTAGCAGTGATGTACACCCAAGCCTTTGACTTTGGTAATGGTTGATGATAACATTATTAATATGGACATTTCACACTCCATTTTTATTTCATATTGTATCTTTAAATATTTAAAATGGGCCTTAAAATATGGCTTACCTGATGTTATGCTAGATTGTCATGTCCTTTGGATATAGTACATACATGCAGGAGCTATGGCACACACTCCATCAAATATCCTCTCTGGAATTCAATATGCAAATTATGGGACACTACAATTTGAAGTATTATGTTTTTAATGTGGAGTATATAAAAATTATTGTTTGGGTTGCTATGGAGCTTTAATGGAGGATGGACAATATTTACTATCCCCACGTTAAGGTTTTGCTGTCAGTTCTGGAAGGCTGAGGTGCCTGAGGTTTCTGGTGGGGCTTAGTCATCCTCTGCACAATCAGAGCTCTCCTGCACGGTGTGCTGCAGCACAGGATGAGTCCCCATGGCCAAATGCACAAGGGCTTTGCTGAACTGAAGTTTTAACCTTGCCAGAAGTGACATTCAATGCAGAGTGGATTGATTCGCTCCCTTGGCTGTGGTTGAGTGATAGCATTTGTATAAAAAAGCTATAGGTGAGGAGTGAGTGTGCAGTCCCAGCAGATGTGGAGAGCCTGTGGGGCTGCAGCAGCTGGAGAATGGGCTATGGGGCTGAGGGAAGAGGAGCAACGGGGCCCAGGGGGTCCCAGCTCACCCTTGCAGCAGTCATACTATCATATTTTTACACTCCTTCTGCTCCTGGGCTTGGGAAGTTGTTGGGAGCCTTAGAGCCAGTTTGAATTTGTGGGGTGAGAAGACCCAGCTTCTATGAGCTGGCAGAAATGGGTCTTATTGTAGCTTGTCAGCATCAAAGGGGTGACCAGCTGCTGTGGCTCTGACAAGCTGAACTCAAACTCAGCATCTCTGCACTCGAGTCTCTTCTGGCTTGTCTCGCCAGCCTGAGCCGGGCAGATGGAGGGCACGCGTCTTGCCAGAGGTCAGACAGTAAGTCAATAGCTTTACCAAGCTGAGATACCAGGACCTTTCATTTTCTCAAAACCATATGCTCCTCTCTTTTACATCTTCTGGGAGTGGCAGATGGGCAGAAGCCACCTCCTTTCAGAGCAAAGGTGGCTGGTGACAGCGTAAATGCCACTACAGCCTCCCAGAGGGTGCTGTGTTTTCTTTGCTACTTATACAATAGAGAGGGGTTTGGGGAAGATGGGAACAATTTTTATCATCAATTTAGCTTCTCTTCTAACTTTGCTGGCACTGTTTAACCTGGTGGAATGCCATATCCTGATTTTTACACAGTAAGGTTTTATGGAGGGTTGGTGGAAATACACAGCTCAGTAAAACTAGTGGACACTAGCTGCTCCTCTAGAAATCCTGATGGGTATTCATGGAGTAGTCAGAAGATTTTATACTGTCATATCAACAATGTCTGGATGGACACAGTCTCTGCCCTTCTCTGGCTGTCACTTGGTCCCCTTCCTGCAGCCATGTGATGAGGCAGCACTGGAAGATGGTTTCCCAGGAATTCTGCCCGATTGGGAAGAGCAGTTTTGCCTTTGAACTAAAACTTTGTGCCTTACTCGGCTCAGCTTCTCCACCCCACAACTTCCTTCAGGATCCTGTGGGCTGCTCTCTCCCTCTCTCTTCCCCAGCTACTGGCTCTGTTGCTACCACCCCTCTGCCCTCTGCAACCTCTTCAGGGCAGCCACCACCCCTAGGCTTGCAAAGCCACTAGAGCCCTGGGGACGGGCAGAGTTGGCCTAGTGACTGTCTCCAACACAGTGTTTTAGAGACACCCAAGGCAGCTGAAGCAGGGCTGGAACTGGCACAAATCATCTGCAGAGGGACCAGCAAGGGGGGCTGTGTGGTGTGGAATAACAGGGTGTCACACTTCTGAAGAAGCAAGAACCCTCTTGCCTCCTGAAAACCAACAGCAGCTTTCCCTGGGAGGTTCGTATTTTACAGGAGGCATGTAAAGCTGCTGTCCTGATTATACAGCTGCTAGCCTAGTTCTGGGAAATGAGTGCACGAAAATGTGTGCAGAAAATGAGCCTTCTAATAAGGCTCAAAGACTTTGAACTTCCCCTATTGTCACCGTGGGTCTTCCCCTACTTGCTTAGCAGAGGGAGAACTATTCAGCTACAATCAAATAATGCAAATGACCTGAAGGAAATTCATCCTAGAGACACTTGCTGGATAAACTGCTAATATGGTTTCCTCTCTTTCACTATTCAACCAGAATCTAGGATGACCTTTCCAATGAAACATAAAACCTACAATGTGCACCCTTACTAATGTATTCTAATGCAATTAGTTCATACAAAAGGCTTGTTAAATTTGCAGTATCTGCTTTCACCTTTACAATAATTGCTAGTGATCCCAAACCATAAGTGTGTGTCATTCTGCAAGGCTCCTGAACTGTAAATAAAATGGAAAGTTTATTTGATAACTCTCCTGCCTGTCTCCTAAATGGTCCTGCTTTTCTTACAGACGTGTCAGCATGAAGGCTACCAGAGGCTTAAATCTGGCTCAGGAGAGAGGGTCAAAAGCAAAAGTATATACTGTAGTCAGGCATTAGGGCAGGAGACATACTGTAAGTCTACATAATTGTACTTTTTGAGGGGCAAGAAAGGAAATGCTAAGGTTAATGAGAAATAAGGAGGCTTAGAATGATGCTGGGTGGTGACTCCATTTTACTGGGGAATTAAAAGAGGGCACACCTCCCTCAGTTGTGTTCATCGGATTGCAATCCCTTCTAAATAGTTTTGTCACAGAGAAAAACCAGTGAATAATTACCTCCTTATAGCTCTTGAATTGTGCAGGAAAGCTGCCATCCCAAATGAATGTCCACTATTCCATTTAGCTGCTGTGTGACTGATTTCTAAGGGCTTCTGGAGGAATGTGACACTTGGGTGGGTGGGACGGTGCCATAAGCAAGCCTGGTCCATTAACCAAAGCCAATTCATCAGGCTCACCAGGCTGACACCAACATCACTGATTGAGACAAGCCTGTCCAGCTTCTCCCTGGTGATAGAAAATCCACCTGGAGTGGGATGGGATGACAGTACTGCAAAGTACCCAGAGCATTTAGGTGCTTCAGAAGGACTTGAGACAATAATTTTGGCCCATAAAGTTATTTCAGTAATTCTATCACAATGATCTTGCACTTTTGCTCTAAATTGTTAGTGCTACATGAATTGCTGCTGATATTTTGGTAAACCTTTCTTAGCATGAAGTCTTTTTTCTTCCCAAAATGAAACTTTGCTACAAACACTGTCACTTCGATGCACTGAAACAGTGTTACACTTCCATTTCCCTACTTCTGGCCTGTAAAGTCACAGGAAGAGAGTGATCCCTTTGCCCGGGGATCCAGATGAGGTCAGGGAAAACATTTTTCTTCAATCCAATAGCTCTGTGTGTTCAGCTACAATGGAACCAGGGCTCCCCCTGCTCTCCTGTGAGATTGATCTAGAGGTGTCTGAGGAGTTCTTTGGCGTTTTTTGGAGGTAAGAAGCCCCAGATGAGGTACCTAAGTCTAGGAGAGGACTCCCACAAAGAACATAAGGCCATGCAAAGATGGTTCTCTGTGGCTGATTGTCTTCCCCTAGCTACAATATTTCTTCAGGAGGGTTTTGGAGCACGTGCCCATTTGCTGAGGATTTCCAGCCCCCTGGCTGCCGTACCCCTGCTACGGCTGCAAGCAGGCTATGGGAACACACAAATGGGCACAAGCATCCTCTGTGGCACAGGCTCAGGGGCTCCACTCCAGACTGAGTGATGGCCCAAGTCCTGCCTTGTGCACTGGAGACAGGCTTAGATATTTCTTGCTGAATTGTTTTTTTTCCTTCAGATACCGAAACTGCCTTGTGCTCTGCAGCCAAAGATCCGTGCCTCCCACGCAGCAGGATGCCCAAGAATTTTGATGATGCAGGGCTTGAAATTGCTGCTAGTGTAGCCACTAAAGGATTCACCTACAGTGAGTCACAGTCTCAAGAGAACTCCAAGGATGAGCAAAGAGCTGGGCTGAAATACCGCTGGAGCTGGGCAAGTGGCTTTGTTAGCCCTACCTAGACTTGTCCTGCTGCAGCTATAGGAGCTGAGGAGGGGTTTTGTTGAGACAAGAGCTGACTCGGTGTGCACCTTGTGTAAACCTTGCCCCTTTCCTTTGTGTTCTAGTAGGTTTGGCTGAAGAATTGGCAGATTACAGCTGATATCTCAGTATATGTTGTCTTTTTATCCCATTTGTTTGTATAGGTTCTCAGTTACAGAGAAAGAAATGAATGCTGTAAGCACACAATGAAGAGTTTATCCTTCTTTGTTATGAGCTCTTTACTATTCACATTCTCATATGTCCTGTGTTTTTTGATGCAAAGCCTTCTTACTGTCTAAACAGGGAAGTGCTGGGATTTATTTATTTTTAACATCAATATTTAATTGTGGGCAGTTCCTAATCATCTACTGCTAATTTACAATGGGAAGATGAAGTCCTTGATTTGACAAACTGCCTTCTGAAGCCAAGAGAAATGTTGTGCAATAACTGTGACCTGCACACGCTAAGAAATAGGTTTTATTTGCATTTCCCTCAAGTGTAGTGTCTGCAATGGCTGACTTGAAAAATCCCTCCTCAAATATATTGTCAAACCACAGTAACAGAAAAGTATTTGACCTGCTTTTCTTTGGTTGTTGTCATAAGAAGAGAGGGAGGAGCAGGTTTTCGGCAGGTATAAATGGATGAAATCAGTGCAGGAATACAGCCGGGGATCTGTCCTCTGCCGTCTGGTAAGGAGGAAATGAACTCTTTACGTTTTAGTCCTGAGGCAGGGGTAAAGCACTGTTGCTACAACCTGTGATGAGTTGTGTTGATGTGTGATGTCCAGCCCCGTGCCTGCATTTCCCTGCCTGGCGCTTGGATCAGCTCATCCCAAACTGGAGCTGAGGCGCTGGGTGGCATCGCGAGGATCTGAGCACGAATTAAAGTCAGAGCCTGCAGGACCACGTTTCTTGTGAAAGCATCTTTATTCTTGATCTGCAGGAAAGATTTCCTCGTGCAGTTTTCGGTGCAGAACAGAGGGGACGGGGAGGTGACACGGGAGCCCGCCAGCCCGCAGAAGGTGTGCGATTAGAGAGGACCCCAGGGTGAGGCCATTCCCCAGGGGGCTTGGAAGGGATCTCATCCTGCTGAAGCTGCGCACATTGCTGGCTTCCACTGCTGGGAAGTCAGGGCTGGCATCACTGCAGACACTCCCCACCAGTGGATGTTGCTGCAGGCACATCAGAATTTCTTAATGTAGTGAAGAAGAAAGGGGAAAGAGGACAGCAGGGAAGAGAAATCAGGGGAAAAATGAATAAAAAATTCACTACATAAATTAGCTGCGCTTCTTGCAGCAAAACTAACAGTTTCTTTTGAATGTGAATTCTGTTGCTTCTCTTAACTAAATGCCTAAAGGAATTGTATCACATAATATACAAGGGTAATTATTAAAAATGCATAAATAGTCTTGTAGGTACAAAAAGTTGCAACTTGTCTCCTGCAAAACATTAAAAGGTTTGCATATGTCAATGAATTACAGGCTGTTTGCTTTTAATCGCTGCTATTTTGGGAGTTCCTGTAAGGATGTTTTTAGAAGAAACACATTTGGTAATTGGAGGAGGCTGCCCCATTGTAATGGGCAGTTGAAACCCAAAGGAGGCCTAGCGGGGATTATTCAGGGTGTCTAACGGTTCTGGCTCTGGCTTTGGGTGTTAAGTATCGGCTAACATGTTTATGCCTGGCCTTCAGATGTCCAAACACAAAGGCTCTTTTCTTCTGCTCCTGGCAAGAATCCAGGCCAATCTTAGAATATTTGCCCATCCTCCTCTTCTGTATCCGACCCATCATTGAGGACAGTGTTTCTCTTGGAGTTTCATCTGAAAAACACTACAGCAAAGGAATGTTCACTGACCCAGAAGCCCAGTGACAAGAAGAGGGAATTATATGTGTATGAATGTCTGCCTTTGGGAAAAAAAGCACACGGAAAGAGAACTACAACAAATTCAAAGTTTCTTTCCAAATTGAGCCACCTGGATTTTTTCTTTTTAAAAGTCACTTCTGGTGGGATATTCTTGTATTTTTTTTAAGCAAAATATTATGTTCAGACAGCCTGCTTAGCATTACAGCTCTGAGATGGAAGAAATGGAAAATGTGCATTTGTGTTCAAGAGCACAGGCATCAGTTCAGATTGATACTTGGAGATTATCTTGAACTAGAATAATGTATTTATGACTAGGGTCAAAGGGATTACCTACATGAATAAGACCTAGCTGGATCAGGCTCTGCTGCTTACAGCCAGCCAGGAATGGATAATGTGATATGAAAACAGACCTTTTTGATTTTTTTTTTCAAACTTATACATGTTTCTATCTCTGTGTTTGAAGTTATTAAAATCATTTGAAGCAGTCCTTAAATTCAATCAATATTTTCTTTTATTTGCATGTTTTTGGCCCCAGTCTTGTATCTCTGTGTTTGAAGCTATTAAAAACATTCAATGCAGTCCTTAAATTTAGTAAATGTTTTCTTTTACTTGCATATTTTTGACCCCACTCCTGCAGTTCCAGGCACTAGAAAAAGATGAGTGCTTCTTGCAAGAAGCTAGAAGCCAGTGTGTAAGGACCTGTGTTATTTGTAAGAGAAAGGATCACCGGCATGAACATTGCCAGATCAGTCCCTGGGTTTATTGTATGAGTGCTCCAACATTCCTATTAGCAAAGATCAGGCAGAGAAAACCTGCATTCAGCTGAGTCCTCTTGTTTCCCAGTTACGCAGCTCTGCACAGTATCTGTAACATATCTTCTTGGTTTAAAGTCTGATGTGCTACAATGAATGGCGATGACAGGATACAATAAATTCATTTTACTGGCAAACAAGATGGGAAAGAAAATGAAAAGCATTCTTAAGTCTTAGTCATTGGCTTCTGTATTCAGGCTTTGTTTCAATAAGCACAATTCATCAGCTGCTTACAAGTGTTTAGTTATTGAGGGTATTTGCATTCTGTGTACATGTCCTTCTAATGTAGTTAATGAGTTTGTTTTTATTACAGAAGAACCCTGAATCTTTTGATGTTCATACAACTCTGTCTCCGCTGAAAGGGCCTCTCCTTTCCTTAATCCAGATTACCAGTCAATGCATGAATTTCAGATTTTTAGCAAGGCAGAGCAATGGAAGAGGAGTTAACCGACAGAAAAAAAGCTGGAAGGCAGTTTGCTCTAATTACACAGGTACATTTCCAGCACTGTTGTGTTTGCCTTCTCCCATTAAACAGTGATTAGGATGGAAAGACTGAAGAACCAGCCATCATTAACACCCTTACAAAAGTTGCACCTTCCTCCTCTGCTGCTGAAGCAAAGGCAAAAACTCCAACTGATTTCAAGAGGAGCAGGACTGGTCCCTTAGGCTGTACACAAGTGCCTGTGTCGGAAAAGAGAATGTACAATGTTGGGTCCTTCTTATGATATAAGATTAGATCAAATTCTTTCAGTACCCTGAAGCTCTTAATGCTGGGCTACCTGTGGCAGATAGTGAGTGAATGCCTGTCAGCATGGATCATCCTCTCAGCACCCTCTAAAAACGCACAGCATTTCGCAGCATTTGAGATCTTCTAAAAAGTAGAGTCTAGGGGGAAGAGATTGTAACATCAAGACACAGAATTTCACAGAATCACAAGGCTGGAAGAGACCTTCAATATCATCGAGTCCAACCCATGCCCTAACACCTCAACTAAACCATGTCACTGAGTATCACATCCATCTCTTTTTAAACACATCCAAGGATGCTGATTCCACCATCTCCCTGGGCAGACCATTCCAGTAGTTTATCACCCCTTCTGTAAAAAAACTTCTTCCTTATATCCAACCTGTATTTCTCTTGGTGCAGTTTAAGGCTGTGTCCTCTGGCTCTGTCAGGTGCTGCCTGGAGAAAGAGACCAACCCCCAGCTGACTACAGCCACCTTTCAGGGAGCTGTAGAGAGTGATAAGGGCACCCCTGAATCTCCTTTTCTCCAGGCTAAACACCCCCAGCTCCCTCAGTCATTCCTCACAGGGCTTGTGTTCCAAGCCCCTCACCAGCCTCGTTGCCTCCTCTGGATGTGCTCGAGTGTCTCCATGTCCTTCCCAAACTGAGGAGCCAGAACTGGACACAGCACTCCAAGTGTGGCCTCACCAGTGCTGAGAACAGGGAAGAATGACCTCCCGGGATAAAAGAAGTTGCTAAATTACCCTGTAAAGAGTATATGTTCTAGGAAAGTGTGAAGAGTTTGGAAGCTGGCATTTAATCAAGTTCTAGCACCTGGAATTTACACTGAGGAAATACTTTCCAATATTTCTTATATTTCCAATATTTTTTAGGCTGGAGTGTGGAAGAATGTGCTACAGATGTGACTTCAAGGACAATGACTTATGCTCACTGGGAGGACTGCACATTCCTTTTGGAGCATTCTTCTTAATTTCATGATAAATAAACTCACTAAAAGTAATTATATACCCTAATATCCTCCAAGTGAGTACAGAGAAGACTTATTCTGCTTTCACTGAAATTGATGGATCATCCTCAGGGAGGCAAGTTCTGTTTGTATTATTTATATTAAGCAAATCCTCGCATAACTTGAGGCCCCACTTACTTTGAAAAGGCTCCTCTCAAGGAAGGCTTACAGAAAGTACTTTTAACTTGCAGCTCAGCGACTGTTAGTTCATTCACCCACTATCTTATTTGCCCTCAAATCCCTTTCTTCAGCGACAGGAAACTGACAGGACACAGCCGGTGAGGTTATCACCTCTATATTCCTTTGCTTTCACGCCACTCAATTAAGCGGATGTTTTTGCAAACTTGAATAGCCTCTTTCTGGGGCTGCTCATTCTTCTTCCCAAGCTCTCTATCATACTTTCTTCTTTAGAGACATCAAGGAGCAACAGGCATTGGTCAACCGAAGCAGGATATTCCAGAAACATGCCAAAGACCTTGTTTTAAACCACAAGCAGTCTGACTCACTGAAGGAAGAGTTAACAGCTTTTGAAAAGTTATTTGCTGATGCTGCCTTGGACTTGGGCGCTGACTGGCAGCACAGGGGAAGGATGACCTCCCTGCTCCTGCTGCACACAGGCCAGGATGCCCTTGGCCTTCTTAGCCCCCAGGGCACACTGCTGGCTCATGTTCAACCTGCTGTCACCAGCACCCCAAGGTCCCTTTCCACCTGAGCACTGTCCAGCCACACCATCCCCAACCCATAACACTGCAGGGGATTACTGTGGCCAAAATTCAGGACTGAGCACTTGGACTTCTCAAACTTCATCCTATTGGACTCTGCCCATCCATCCAACCATTCCAGGTCTCTCTGCAGAGCTCTCCTACCCTCCAACAGAACAACACATGCTCCCAGCTTAGTGTCATCCACAAATTTACTGATGAAGGACTCAATCCCCTCATCCGTGTCATCAGTAAAGATATTGAACAGAACTGGCCCCAGCACAGACCCCTGGGGGACACCACTGGTGACTGGCTGCCAGTTGCATGCCGCCACCATGTTCACCAGCACTCTCTGGGCCTGGCCATCCAGCCAGTTCCTAACCCAGCAAAGAGTGCTCCTGTCCGAGCTGTGGGCTGCCAGCTTTTCCAGGAGAGTGCTGTGGGAGCAGCAGTGTCAAGGTGTCTTGCTGCAGACCAAATAGACAACAAGACAAAATAACAAGTAGCTTCAATTTTTACCTGACCATTGGCACTGTCAAAGAGTTTTACATATGGAGATACCTGACTACCAATCAATGGGCAGTCAGAAAACCAGTTAGTTGATAGTCTTTCTGTTGAGGTATATAAAAATTATATGTAAATAATGTGAGTGAATGGTTCACTGGGAAATAAATGGGTGTTTTCAGCAAAAGCAAAAATATGCTGATCAAATGAAAGGAATTTCCCCTGTCCCATCTCTAATCTGCCTGTGAAGGAAACTTGCAGATTAGAAGGAAACTTGCCCTTGTCTCACTAGCACTCAATGGTCACAGCTCCAAAACATGTCCCCTTGCCATCAGTCTTCAGGCTGGCTGACAGACTGTACACCTGAGCTCCTGGGCAGGGGCCAGCACCTATGGCCATCCCAACTTCAGTGGTGGCACAGCCATAGTAGGGAACGGAGCAATATGGTGATTTCACCTGATTAGAACAAAATAGAGCACAGGAAAATAACTACACACTAGCATGTGTTGTAGGAGCCTTCCTGGAGTGTTTGGATGTCCAAATGCTATTGACTTTGGACAGTCGATAGGGCTTCCCCTGCTGTGTTTCCATGTTTGAGGACAGCGCTTTGCTTTTTGTTTCACACCCCATCTTCCCTTCATGGCCACATTGTAGGGACCAGACACTCTCCAGAAAGCAGGCACACCTTCATACCAAATGCCGGAGTGCAATGGGCTGGGACATGTGGCACAGGGTAGCTTATGGGAGCTGCACTTTATTCTCCCCAAACCCAGTGTGCTTTCAGCTGTCTTCCCCTCATATCCCAGGCTGTCCCCAGGCACTGGGTGGAGAGTGTGCAGCTACCTGCAGAGCTGGACATTTTGTGCTTTGTCCCTGCCTAATTTGCAGGTGTAGGCACTTCACAGAATGATGCTCAGATGCCCTTACCAACCCTTCACTCTGTGACAGAGGAGAAATCTGTGCAAGGCTGGTGGCTCCTGGGCTGAGGTTACAGGGGTGGACTCTGAAGACCCCTGCCCTGCGTTTTATATCGGAGTAGGACAGAGATGAAATGAGACTAAGTGTTTCCACCCCACACTATCATGACTGGAATTTTGAGCCATTAATTTTTTTTGGAATTAAAAGCTGCTTTTTACATAAGTAATATACAATAAGTCGGTGAATACCAATTAAAAGCATATTTCACAAAATTAGACTTTCAGTTGCCAGTTCTATTGAATATCAGTAGGTAATAAGCTTTCCTCATTTCCCTGAGCATGTAATTTTTCCCTTGAATTCTTGAGTCACTGCTTTGATCACTTCTTGATTGCTTAAAGGCTGTGAGTCAGTAATATTTCCCAGTTTCGTTGTCACATCAAAGATCTTTGAGGGGCTTTCTCCATTAGAAGGCAGCCAAGGTTCCTGGTTGACATAGTTCATCACCATGCCAAAGCTATGCTGCACAAATGAAAATAGGGAATAATGCAACACTTTTAGCCATTCGTGTAATCACTTGAATAATATGTATCACCTCCTTAAATGGGCCAGCTGCTACACAGAATTTTTTTTTTTTTGCTTGAATTTCTACGCTTGAAAATATGGAAGACAAACACTAAACAGGAAAGGTGATTTTTTATCCAGACATGCTGATCAGTGGAAGCAAAGGCAGTTGCTTTCCTTCATTTAGAGACTTTTGCTGTTGTTTTATTCAGGCATTTATGACATGAACAATTCTAGCATTGAAAAGCCTCACATTTTTACAGTAACATCATTTAATGTGATAATATGAAAAATAAATGATTTGCGCAGGATTCTGGCTTTCAGTTTGGTACAAGAATTCACATCCCACAGTGGCAGTTTTGATTAGCTGAAGTCATTAATGTAGCTCCCACAGCATGCCAGATCCTGACATCCTTGGTGCACTTTGTCTTGGGCTCCTCTTGGGCAAAACTCAACCGATTTCCAAAGAAGCTGGGTCTGAGAAAAATGAGGGCCAAATTACCATAGAGACTGATCAGAGTTTTCCTTAGCTTGTGGGAAGGGAAATGTCTATTTACCCACCAGCTCTGTCCTGTGAAGGCTGTGACACCAAAGCCTCTGGACTTTCATCTTTGGATATGAAACCCTGCCCAGCCCCACCTGAGCTGCCTGAATCTTCTTTTTCCTCCCTCGGAGGGAGAGTCAGGGTATGCACAAGCACCCTGTCGGGATGTGTTGGGGTTCCGCATCCCACAGAGGAAGAAATGTGTAGGGGAAGAGACTTGCTTTGGGATGACCTGAAAGCAAAAGCTCTCTCTGGGGAAGGGTGTGAAACTTGTGGCAAATTTAATTTCTTCAGGAGCTGCAAGTATTTCCAGTGTGAACTTCATCCCTGAAGCAAATAAATTACAATGGGAAGGCATTTAAAGGGACACTGTCACCTTACAGCTCCTATGTTGAAAACAAACAAATGCCTTTACCTGTGTTACAAATCCCACCTTAACATTATTAAAAGTGAAAGAATTTTTAAAAATCCAATTTACTTGTCACTCTTTCTGCTTTGTTTACTAGTTGTGTTTTCTCACCGTGGACAATAGAAATCAATGAAGTCAGGCTTGCCTGTGTTTGAGTCACTTTCACTTTTAGGTTTTCAGGCTTAGGGTGGAAAGTTCAGGGGAATGGTTATTTCATCAAATACGACTGTTTTCATTTGCAATTAAAAAAATCAATGGCAACGTTTCTATTCAGACATATGTTTGTAAAAGTCTGCTTCTGTGAGATTTAAACTTTGGACCAACCTTGGTAGTGTTCTTTGAAAGATGTAGCTAAGTAAAAACATAGTGGCAATAAAGGAATTCTTTCCATTATCATGGCAGATTGGAGACCAGCAGGACTCCATCTTTATAGGTATCTCAAAAGTAAGAGATAAAATATGGTCACAGCCTCTGAAAAAAGGGGCAGATACATACCTAACAAGAAAAAAGATAATGAGATTCTAATATTCAGCACTATGAGCCATGATTTCAGCAGCCCAAGAAACCACAGCTGTTGCAGATAGCATTGCAAAGGTTTCTCTGGAAAGAAATGTGAAAGCAGATAAAGGAGTAACTTTGCAGATATTTACATGAGATTCTCATAAGCACAAGGGGCAGCTTTTGATCAAAGGATATAAATCTGGGTGAATCTAAATGTGGTTTTCTTCCCTACACTGGAGTTCCCTGTTCTGTGCTACTTCAGGAGGGCTCAATTCAAGTCCTCATAATGGTATGCAAAACTTGCAAAATGTATCCCAGCTGGGGCATGCTCTCTAGCTAAGGCTTCCTTCTTGCTCCAGCAGGACTTCATTTCAGGGAGCTGCTGGAAGAGTAAACTCAGAATAGCAAGTGCTGTTTGTATTCTGAGAAGTAGCCCCAGCCTTCTGCTTCCACCCATGTCAGAAAGGATTTCAGGACTGGGGCCTAAGGCTTCTGGCCCTGAATCTAAATTTCAGCAAGGGTTCACAATTTGAATAATTAAGAATTGATCTATTTATTAAAAAAAAAATGTAGAGTCAAACCAAAGAATTTGCAAACTGAAGTATTTTTTCATTCATAACATTTTAATGGAAGTGACATCAATTCCAGTGAATAGGCTTTGTGATTTCCTATTGGCTGGGATGTACCCCAGGTGTGGCAGAGTGCCCCTGGGGACCCGAAAGACTCACCCTTCTTCCTTGCTGAAGTGAGAAGTGGTTGGACACAAAAGTCTCTCCCCAGCATGATGAGGCAGTGCTGATCAACTGGCCAGTAACTCACAGGTATGGGCTGCTCATTTGTGCTGTGCTTGGCACACACTGCATGATTCTGCAAAAGGCAAAACAGCAGAGGTAGTTGTTAAGGGACAGATTCTTCTTTTACTTAGAGAAGTAATGAAGCTCCTAAACTGAGGCTGAAAACAATAGAAAATGGTAGCTCTAAGTTTCAAATGCAAAGCATTGGGAGATGCTTGTGCCAGAGTCCTTTATTGTTCCCCTTCTGGACTGAGTGTTAAAGGTCTCACCCAAAAGGAGCTGCTTTTTGTTTAAAAATGCTGAGAGCACAGATTTCATCGAGTGAACACCACTTCATCAAGGAGCTGTCTGCATGCCTTTCAGTCACTGCTCCTCCTGACAAGCTCATGTTCTTACAGGCAGCACCTAATTGCTAGAAATATCTGCAATGTATCATTCACTTCTCCTCCTTAACATAAAACTTTGGCTTTAGAGGAAAATTGGATCTGTTATTCCTGATGTTTCTTAGCCTCTTGCTGTTGCTAGATGATACCAGGCAGGGTGGCAGGAGCAGGAGGAGATCAGGTTGCTTCCAGGTAAACTGGCAAATGCTTCTGCAGACCCGGCAGGGGCCACCAGGTCCCCTCCAAGGCTATAGGTATCATGGGGAGGGAATTCCCAGACAGTGAACCCTCTTGTATTGGCAGACTGGGAGTTGTTTTTAAAGGGGGGAGAAATGGGGGATAAGAAAAGAAGACCTTGTAGAAAATTCCAGTCTCTATTCATAAGGCTTGTGCTAAAAATGACCTCGTGTTTCATAGCGCAGCAAACAGAGTTGAAGAATGCGGTCTTGTGGCCAAGAGGAGGGTGTTTCAGTGACCACTTAGGAATATTTGAATCACACAGTGGCTTATTTTGCTGTTCTTTCTTATTCCTGACAGCACAGTGTTTAGAGAGGCTCTTTGAGTGGGATGAAGACACTGAGATTTTAGTATGGATAATTCAGCTGCACTCTTCCAGTTGTACACAGCTTTGCAGAAGGAGGAACCAGATTTTTGGCCTTCTAAGACATCTCATAATCTATCTGTGTCTCGCTGTCACAGATTCAATCCTTTGAGCTATGATCCTAAAAGCCCTCAGGGGCTAAACCTCTTGGGGAATGAAGCACTTAACACAGGGTCTTCTGCAATCGATACTTCAATACTAGAAATGCTTTTAAAATACCTTTATTTTCTTAAAAAAAGAACCAGTAGAGATGAAACCTACTCATCCTTTACTTTATTGCTATTATAAGCAGTTTCTACAAAGCTTAGAGTGACCAGTGACATTTCTCTTTGGGTGACACATTCAGAAACTTCACTGTTCTTTCATTTTCACCACATCACAGCATCAGCTACTTTGTCTTTCCAAAGCAAATGGGTGTGTGAGCACTGACTGGATTGCCTGGATTCTCAGCCCAGCTCCCATCCAAAACTCTCCAATGGCCTCTTGCTTCTTACAGCCAGGTTCAGGCTCTGAGACATGGGATGACCACTTGCTCAGCTTGTAAATCCAGAGATCCCAAACCTGTGTCATCAGTGGTATGCTTAGGACAGGATAAATGTAGCTTTTGATCATGTCATTAGCTGCTCAGTCCTTAGGAATGTTTCCAGCTGCAATATTTTTGACTTTTTCCTTACTCGCAGCTTTGCAGAGATCTGTGTTGGGATGGAGGTTGGCGGGAATTGCAAACTCCATCTCCTGTAACAAAACCTCTCGCAACTGCCTGCTCCTGGCTCTTTGTCTGCTTTTTTGGAGAGGCCCTACTATCCTGTGTAGACACAAGAGATTTCAGCTGAAACACAGGTCTCCCCTCTGCTGTCTGCCCCCTCTTGCCAAGACTTAAGAGGAAATTGAATGCTGCAATATAAGCATGCAGGTTACACTTGTATTTAGTTCAATGGCCTCTTCTTTCTAACAGTTTACTTTGTCTCTTCTAATTCAAGCATGTCAGTAGCAAGTATCATATCTGTGACATCGATAATAAAAATCCCATTGTAAATGCCGGGGTGTCATTTTCCATTCTGCCTAAACAATCCCGAGCTTTGTGCCTTCTGGAGTGGCCCCTGTCTTTCACAGGTGACATTTGCAGATGGGGATCCGCATGCGTGAGGCACGCAGCAAAGCGTCTCATTTCCATACGGACAGCCTGGCATAAGCGCACTTTGTGTCAACCAAGAGGCCAGTCTGCAGCAGGTGGAAATTTGACCATACTGGATTTACTGTGAGGGAACAGGGTCCTATCCCTCCTCGGGTGTGCCAGCCTGGTGCAGGCAGTGGAGGAGCACTGTGCAGTCCTGGCATTTTCATGTGTAGCTCCATGCTCTTTTTTTGAGGGGAAAATCAGGAAAACCATTCACAGACTTGTGTGCTTTGACTCTGAAATGCTTTTATTGACATACTTTGGCCCAAGGGTGCCTAGGGAAGTTGACACCTGACTTGTGTGGAAAGCAGCCAGTGGTGGCACTTCCAGAACCTGGACTGCTCTACAGAGTCTCAGAGATGTGGAAGATGCAGGTCCCAGATGGACAGGGCTCCTTTGGAAAGAACCAACACCTTTTCTGCATTGCCACCATGGCTGCTTCTGTGGTTCTGTCAGTGTTGCAGTGCCATTGTGGAAAGGACAGCGCTCCCTTCTCAGAAGAAAAGAAGTGAATAATTTTCAGAAAACGTGACCCTAAACTAAAGGCTTAGTTTACAGAGTAGGGTGTCAAAATTGTGGGGATTTTTGTGATCTTACCCTTCTTAGAATTACCTCATCATTTATATACTCTCCTAAATCACACCAATTACTCTAAATATGTACAGACATATACCAAAGTAGCTAAAAAAGGAACAATTACGATACTATTTGGCATGGTTACAGCATCTGTGAAAAAGACATCTTTTATGTGTAACACAATTTGTCCAGAATTAATGAAAATATCCAGGGCTGTTTTTATGAAGTAATTTGTCACATTAAACTAAAAAAACCTAAGGTTATGTTGGACATGAAAAGAAACTCCCTGAAGGTCAAAGCAATTAAACATTGAAACAACCCATCAACCCAGGGGTCACCGAGGCCTCATCTAATGAGAACGTTCAAACGAGAGGAAATCCTGCAATCGTCTCTACTCATTTCTTCGCCAGGTTAAATACCCATTTGAAGTCTTGGCACAGCAGAGCCAATAGAAATATTCCCATGGGCTTGACTGGGACTGTGTTTTTTTCCTCCCTTGGATTTTAATAAAACCTTTGTATTTCAATCAGATGTGAAATAGTTTGCATCTTCTATGAATTCCTGTAAACCAAACCACCAGTAAGGAGCTTAGTAGTAGCATCTTCTAGTTTTTTCTTCCTTCTTCTGTGTAAATATTAACAGCTAACATTTGGTTGTTGTAAATAGATTCAGATTTAGTTGTTTCTGAGGGAAGCTGTGTGTATGCTGTATTCACAATCAAAAAAGAACTACTGCAGAAAGCTTCTTTAAAAGAGAGCACTCCAACAGGAGGAATGTTTATATCGATCTGGCAAGATTATAGTGTGACTTTAGCATTCAGTCAAATATTTTCATAGTTTGGCAATCTTGATAATAAAAATGACTCATCACTAACAAACTGAGAATTTGTGTGCTGCCCTAACCTTCTGGAATTACATATAAGAAGACTATTTATAAAGTCCTCTCCTTTAAAACTGGTTTTGAAAAATGCCGGTTAAGCTCATACTGGTTTGTGGAAAGAACTATGTGGGTCAAGTGCTACCAATTTCTTTGTGAGCCTCACACTGGAAAACTGTTTTATATCTGGTAATGATAGCACAGCACAGAGCAGTTTCTTGATGCTTCTTCACTTTTGTGCTTTACTACTTTGGTGTTGTCATTAACACTGCTCCCTCTTGTTTTCCACTCTTACTTCCTATTCTTCTTGGTGTATGAATATATGAAAAGTGTACATTACTTGGTTATCAGTACTATGGTCCATAAGCTATAATTTCCATAGGCAATTCCCTGCTTTGGAGCAGGTTATTTTACTATAAACTGACAAAGCCAAGGAAAAAGGAACCAACGTCTTTGTGAAATATTTGTGCATTCAATATATTTTTATATTAGACAGAAGGATAAAAGACAAAATCACTTTGGACTATGAATCATAATCTGTCCAGAGGACAGAGGTTCAGGGGATTCTGTGCAGGGACTGGGAGTAAAACCAGAGCAAGTTTGGAGTTCATTAAGTGGTGATGAAACATGTGATAGCTTTTCATTTGTAGCAGCTGAAGTTGTGATCCAGTTACATTAGGAACATGCATTGTTTATGAGACAATATTTGGTATATTGTGCAGTTTGGATGAGTGGGATATAATGTATTCCTCTTTTTGACACTTGACTGCTCATCAACTTTTATTTCAGATGGAACACAAATGATATTTTGTAATGTGGAGGTCGTGTTACAAGTAAAGAGTGCAGCAATCACTGATGCTGATGTTTCATAAGTGATCACCATATACAAACAGGAAATGGCTCAGAATATACTTCATAATGATTTATCCATAACTTCACTAATTCCCCACTGCTAAATAGTGATATCAGTGCTCTAACCATGTCAGACAACATTCGTGTCTTGGTTTCTTTCCACAGTTGTTAAATTTGAGGGTTCATTTAATGGGCTTTCTCTGGCAGAACAGCAGGCACATGGATCTGGCAGTGATGAAATGTAGTGGTACAAGGACATGGAAGTGGTACAAAGACATTTAGGAAAGGGAAAATTCAAAATCTACTTCCCCGCTCTCAAAAGCTCCACAGAAAACCAGTTTGAGGTACTGATTTTCTTAAAGGAATTAGGATTTAGACATGCCACAATCATTAATGTTGTCAATGCATAAAACAGCTCAGCAGTGTTTTATGTCTGAGGGGTTTTTTTTAATGTCCTGTCACTGCCTTTACATGATGTGGGTACATGGCTCAGCCAGGTCTCAGGCACCGTCTGCCGGGGAAGAAAGAAGCTGACGTGTTTCTGAAAAACTGTTCAGCGTTAAAAGGAATGTTTTTAGGGCTAAGTTGGTGTCCTTCAAAAAAGAATAAATTAGAAGGTTCCACCAGATTAAGAACCCAGCATTTTGAACATTGCTGAAAAAAATACTATAAAAGATGTTAAGCAAATTTAGCAGAAAATAGGCAAAGTCTGAACTTCTGTTCCCTCTGCCAGGCAAGTTCACAGCCCAGTGGAGCAGGGCAGTGCAGAGTGGGAGTACCCAATGCATGGCAGGAGCCACACTGTGCTGTGGCAACAGGAATATTGTGATGGCAAAAGGGGTTCTGCCCAACAACAAGAAAAGACAATCAGGGAATGTTTGTTTTCCCCAAGAACTGTTCTCTGCCACAGACATTGCTTCTTCAAAGCCTGCATTCAGAGCTGGCAGCAGAACCTTCCTGTCATCTCTCCCTCCAGTGTCTGCAAAGGAATGCATTTTCCTCTGAGATGGTACTTATTGTCTGCTTCTCCTGGCAGAAAATATATGCACTTTTAGGGCATGATTCCTCTTATCTACTACTGCTTGAGGAGAAGGATTACTTTTTGGTTAGATAAATCACACCCTAAAGCCTTTGTGGATATCTACTTTTTCTGGGGCTTATATTGACCCATAAGGTTTTTCTCCTTTTCCTCTTTCCAACACTTTCCTTCTTTTATTAGGCTGTAAAGCCCTACAATCTGAAAGGACAAGTTTTACATTTAATTTTTGGTCTTTGGTCTTCTCCAGATTAAATTATTGGATGATTATAAATGAACACAGAACAATGGCTGACTGAAACCTTTGGTCCAGGTTCTGTGACCTGGTGCTGGTTCTGTGTGAACCAGAGATGAGGAGATGCCTCATGAGCTCAGACTCACCCACACAGTCCCAGAGGGAAGCTTCATGTTCTAGCTTTCATTTTCAGTGGTTGGCTATGGAAATAGAAGTGTTTTTTCGCAGCCTGTTTTACCCCACTGGCACAGCCCAGTTTCTTCCAGCTCCTGCCTTTTTTACACTTGGTTGATAAAATTGGAAAGTGTAAAGCATATTGAATTTTACCATTTTACAAATGGTATTTATAGATGGAGCTAATACCAGTTTTGGAACCAGGCAAAACAGGAGCGCAACCCATGCAGATAATGACACACAACAGGGAGTAGTGGGCACTGATCTCTCAGGGGTTTCCAGGAGTAACTGGGAAATCTGCCTTGTTTCGAAACTCTGCCCCTCCACCAGTCACTAAATGGAGGAAAGATAATGAGCTTTTGTAACAGGCATGGGACTGCTAATAAAAGCTTGTCTTGCTGACATCCCTTTATTGAAATTATTACATGTTCCTTTTCATGTTGAAGCAATATTAAAACAACCATAGGATATTACTTTTTTGTTGGAGCCAGAAATCTACACAGTGCCAGAAGAGACAAAAATCTAACCCAAATTCATACGTACAAGGTATGGAGGTGAGGATTTAATCATCTTTTCCAACAGACATCATCAGACAAAGTGATCTTTTAAGAAGAGACTGGCATTTTGTTGACAGAGATGGACAGAGACATTGAATGATCTCAGTGCCAAAACTGAAAGAATAATGTAGCTGGATCAGCAAAATGTCATGGCTAATAGTATCAAAAGCCACCAAAATAATTAAAAAGCAATAGGTCAGTCACATTGCCACACTCTGAAGACTGTAATAAATAATTAAAAATTTAAACCAACCCAGCCTCAGTATTATGGAAATCAATCTGGACTTCAGGGAAATTTTTTTGTGACTAGATGGTCAGACATAGGACCATGTTTCCCTTCAACCCACCCCCCAGTTCTTTTCCAAGCTCTTAAACAAGGGAGTTTGAAGAGAAGGTGATAATCCAAGAAGATTAGGAGACAATAGCAATTTACTTATGATACCTGAATAATAGCAACACAATTCAAAACAGAATCACAAACAAGATGTAGGATTACCCATGTTGAAATAAAAGGATCAAACACTCACAGAGGCATTGATTGCACTTGGGGGTATTTTGAATTTGGATCATGTAAAGCTTTTCCATGAACTTAATTTATTCCCATTAGCTCAGAGAATGTCAATGGAGAAACTCCAGCACATCAAATTATATGTGTGCCTGGATGGCTGTAGCATCGGACTGTAGGGTGAATATGTCCAACACAAGTTGAAATAATCAGCTAAAAGTCAGTCAGAGAAGAGAGATGGGATATGCAAATAGTTAAAAGGCAACAGGAAAAGGCAGCAAAAATTTCTGCAGATGTTTCAAAAAGGAGTTTTGCTATGTAAGAAAAAAGAGATCTTGATCAACTTGAAATAACTTAGTAGGACTGGAAAGCTACCCAGGCTTTTGCTTTCTAAAAGCAAACAATTGAGTGCATCGTCATCTAATTATATTTTATAAAAAAACCTGAAATTTGCTTTTGATTTATTTTTCCCTTATTCAGTTCCAGAGACACAGAAATACAAGTATCCCATGAAGATAAAATATTGAGTCACTGAGATTACTGCCTTGACTTCCCAGGCATTTGGCCCTGAAGGCAGCAAGAGGAGCTGCATTTGTCCTATGGGTCAGAGCCATTGTTGGGGCAATATCTGCTGCCTCCTGTGGCCCCCCAGTCCAGGTAGGCTTCTTTGGCCATTTTGCTGTCCACAGTTAATTTTACATGATTAGGTAAAACAGCAAACCAAAACACAGAAATAACCCCATTCTGTAAGTCCTCACTCATGTGAGGAGATTGTACCTTACAGCCAGCCTTATCAACAAAGCAAGTATGAAAGAAAGCAAAATATGTGTTGACATCTACCTGAGCTTCTCACACTAGGACTGTCAAAAGAAAGTATATCAAAATTCCTTCTGATCCAGTTGGCTCATTAATCAGTTCTTGACAATTTCACCGTTAACTGAATGATCCATTTCAAGATCGGTGCATAAATCCCATTTAACAATTTGTCAGTAGAATGGAAGAGTTCAAAAATCTCTTCACCAAAAATCATGAGCCCTACCACTATTAGTTTTGAATTAAAGTTTAAATAGGCTAGAATACAGAAAGACATAGGACCAGATTTCATGTCTGTTGCAATTGCCTTTACCAGCACCTTTCTGTGTTACAGCCTTTAAAAGCCCAGTGGAGGAGAAGGGTGCTGTTAGCCAGAGAACATCCAGAGAGCTCATGATTCTGCTTTTCTGCATACATCCCTCATATCCCTTAGTCCTCCAGGCTTCTGGAAGTCACTAACTTAAACAACTTGGTACCTACACACTGGCTTCCTGCTTGGATCTATCCATCCAGTTTACAGCTGCTGTAGAACTTACACGGGACAACAGATTTTGTTCAGCTGCTCTTTTTTTTTTAAAAAAAAAAAAATTCCCCAGGAAATTGATTCATAGGGAAATACCTCCACACCTTTTCCCCTAGTTTAGCAATCTTATCCGCAAATCAATTACACTAACTTGTATATATACATTTTATTTAAAGAAAAATAATTGTTTGGAGTTTTGATTCAGAGAAAAGTACAAGATACCGAGAAATCTCATGTCCTGCCAATAAACATCAATTAATACTGCAACTACATAAACAGAATCAGAAAAGAGTGGTACCCCTGGTCCAGTTTGTCCCGAAACAGATGCAGTGTAGATACAGCCATCCTCAAAAAATGTGTTACTTTTTCTTTTTTTTTAACAGAAAACGGTTTCAGAAAAGGTGCTTGCTGTAAGCAAAGCTAATAAGTTGCTCTGTTAGCACTGAGATTTACAAAAATTGATTTCCTATTGCACTGTGTCTTCTGACTGGCTTCTATGGTGCCTAGCAGGGCTTAAGGAATGAGCAGAGCGTAGGTGGGGGTTGGGGTGTTTTTCCCTCTCAATACCTTCTCCTGACATCTCTTGGTAGGCACAAGCAGCCTGTAGCTGCCTTCTCAGAGAGGGCATTGGAAAGGTCTGTCTCTTCTGCCGTTTGCTTCCCTGCATGAAACATTCAGGAAGAAGAACGACTTTGAACATTGTGCACCTCTGTTGGGTTAAGCTGAAAGTGCTCATGAGTTCAGGGGGAAGGAAGGAGGGGTAGAGGGGCAGTGGTACCTCTGTCTTTTACACCCACAAGAACACAATTTGTGCAAAACCTCCATGACCATTCAGGCCTTTTTTTCTTAAGAAAGCTGGATTCAAAAATCCCCATTGACTTTG
Source organism: Pyrgilauda ruficollis (assembly GCF_017590135.1). NCBI lineage: Eukaryota > Metazoa > Chordata > Aves > Passeriformes > Passeridae > Pyrgilauda > Pyrgilauda ruficollis. The sequence goes on along the minus strand of NW_024525823.1, from coordinate 2,911,661 downwards.
CAGAGCTCTAAGCCAGGATTGTTGCTAGATATCCCCACGGGGTCAGCTGGGTTGATACTAGAATTACATTGAGAGTTCCACTAAATGCGCTGAGCATCATAGGATGTGTGTCTTACATGGGGTATTATCCTTGTGATAGATAATGAGTATTTCCAGGCTGTGCAGGACAAACCTGCAGGACACTGCAGGGACACAAAGGATAGTGGGGCTGAGGACGTGGGATGCATAAGCCTGGTTTAGAGGAGATCATCCCAGGTGTAGTTTCCAATGTCACATCCACCTGACACAAGGACCAGGGAGAAAAGAATCCTTTTGGGTCAGCAGACAGAGGAAAAGCATGTGGCTCAATGGGTTAAGGAATAGCCGAGTACAAGCCCGGCCCAGAGGGTGGTGAATGAATGAGCTTCCTCCCCCTCTCCGTTCCAGCAGAGACCAGGATTCCTTTCCCAGCCCGCCCCCGGGATTCCTTCGGCAGGAGGAAAAGGGAGAAAAGCAAGCCCTTTCTCTTGGTGGGGCGCAGCAGGGGCACGGAGCAGCGCTCTCCGCCCGCGCTTCCCCTCCGCACCCCTGTGCTGGCTTCGGGGTGCTGCAGATAGGAGTTGAGAGCTGCTCTTACGGAATGCAAATACATTTTCAGGACTTTTCTTTCCACTGAGGGCAAAGACAATCCTAGCGAGGAAAGGCACATGATTGAGAATTAATGGTTAACACGGTCTGCTCAAACAGAAAGATGAATTGAGACCCCTTTGAAAATATGGTCCTTATGATTCTTAGAGCAGAGTAAGTAAAGTGACTGCAGCTGATGTTACTTTTCTTATCCTGTCACCTGGGGGTTTCAGCACATTTGTGAACTTTCCACACTTACCTCTCTTAGAACCCACCTCTGAAGATGGCAAGTATTACTTTCTTCATTTTGGAGGGGGGAATTCTAAGTGCTGATGAAAGGTTTTCCCCAAATACTTCAGGAAACCTGTAGCAGAGAGAGGAAGCAAAATAATTTGAAAAATTATTCAGCCCTTTCACATTTACATAGTTTCCTTTTAATTTAAATAACTTCAGAGATTTACATTGTAACAGACACATTTTCTAGGGCATTTTCTATATCCTGAGCCCACTGAAGTGTACCAAACCACTGAAGTCAAAAGACCATCCTTAGACTAGTTGTTCTGTGAACTTGTCCTAATTTGGCTTAGGATCAATAGCCCACAATAACACTGGGGCCAAGAGATTGTAAACATTAATCTTGACTCAGAACCATTTAGGATCATTGGCCAACCCAACAGAAAGTCAGTGTATGTCCCTGTAAATTTAATTCAACTTAAAAACATTATATTTTTCACATCATTTAAAATATCCTTTAACCTTTCCCAGGGAAGAAGAGGTCTTAGCACAGTGGACATACTTGGAAATGCATTTCTCTCTGGTATATTCTGTCTTTGTCAGTAAATCCTACTGTGGTGCACAACTGATGAAAAAACAGACCTTGGTTTTCCTTTTTTTTTTTTTTTTTTTTTCCTGTATTTGGGGGTTTTTNACTCTTTGGCATTAGCTTGGGATCCCAGATTGCAGATTCCCAGATTCCTGACACCAAATCTGCGCACTGTACCTGCAGCTGAAGTGGGAGAACCCTTGCATTTTTTAATCTGAAATCTCTTCACAGCCACTGGTTTTCCTTGGTATCGTGCCCGATATATAACAGTTCCACTTCCACCCTGGCCAAGAACGTTGTTTTCATTTTCACTGCATTCCAGTTTGCTATTTTCCAGGAACAGTCTGCCAAACAGAAATAGGGGGTTTTTAATTAAAGTTTCAAAGACACGGTCAATTAATGTTTTTAATGTGATTTCCATTTTTACAAAAGCCTAATAGGTTCTTGCCTTACCTACCAAGAGGACTAGATCACCTGAACTACCTTGGTCATCTCAGTGCTCCAGACTGGCTCACACTGTACAACAGATTTCTCACAGAAAATAGTAATTTGAGCAAAAAAGCACAAAAGGCTTTTTACTAATTTATCCCATAAGAATCAAACAGATCTGGAAAGCACATAAGCTCCTTTTCCAAGCAGATGACACAGGTACTGATACTTGTACTATTTATCTGTATTAATTACTTTTTTTTTTTTTTTTTTCCTTCATTTGGAGGATGATTAACATTTTTTGCATGCTGGCCAATACCAGTCATGGCTGCAGCCAGCCATACCAGTCATGCTTTGCTGGTTGCATGTGTACCCACTGATAAACACTGTTTAGAAACAAATTAGAGGGCTGAGTATGAGCAGAGTCACAGATTTGGTCTTTTGGATCCAATGGTGGAAGCAACCCTACGCGAGCATTTGTGACTTTCTCAAGAGTTTTCAGTGCTGTTGTAAGCACTTCCAATTTAAACCTAGGTCATAGATCAATATCTTCTTAGAGGCATACCAGTGTCTTACCTGGAGATGCATTTGTGTTCCTCAGCCACATGTTTACCAGAGTCCGTTTTGGGCCAAAATATTCCAAAAGACCATCTTGTATGTGCTTCAGCCTGTCAGCTGGAAAGTCATCTTCTTCCCCTTCTACTCCCCTCTTCTCTTTCCATAGCATATTCTGGATAAATTTGTGCTGAGGTTTATGGGGAAAAAAAGAAAGAAAAAGGGTAAAAATAATAATCTGGGTAGTAGTTTCTCCTGCTGCAGTCATTTCAATGTATTGTCTGAGCTTTATATCATTTTCTCTTCAGCTGGTTCACTGAAGAAGCAGGTGTTACCAGACTTGCAGAAAGCTGATTTGGGACTGCTGAGATGCCTTTTTCCCTCCATGTGGGAGACCCTCATGCCAGGCATGTGACAGCACTGGTCAACATGAAACGCTGTGCGAGCTGAGAGACCCAGGTGCTGGGGGATGGTGTCATGGCTCACTTTCTGTTCTGCTCCTTGCTCCAGCAGAGAGGATCACTGTGGGGAGTAGAGGAAAAGAGACCCTGGTGCTGAGCTGCAGGTATGGAAGGAGGAAAATAACTGCAGGGATGCATTCCCAAAATATCTGGTTTAGCATGTCTGGTTGTATGGGTGCAGCTTCATGGAAGATGAGACAGTTGCACCTGTTTACACCAGAGATACTTTTGGAATAAAAGACACAAAGAGCAAATCTCAGAGAAGCAAAAATCTAGAGACAGAATTATAGATACTACTGAATCCCCAATGTACTTTTAAACTTCATTTTAAAGGGAAAACAATGGGAAAAAAGCCTCAAAGGCACATATTTAAGTGTTAGTTTCAAAGTAATACCTCCTCAGAGATCTGACTTTATCACTAGTGAAAGGAGAAAGCAGAAAATGGAATTGTTTTTGTTGTTCTATCATGTTTATGACATGACAAAAACGTGGAGTTCTTCTGCCTTTTGCTTTTCACCTTGTTGAACTGCTGTCAGACTTCTGTAAATCGTTTGCACCATAAACAAGCTTTGTGAGTGAAAGGGCAAGTGCTGAGAAAAGCCAAAGGCAGAGATTTTATATTGAATTTTTTCTTACAGAGATAACTGACTTCAGCATGGACCAGCTTCACCTAGATCTGGGAAGAAAAGCCAAGCACCATTGACAGCAACAGCATAATGAAGCTCAAGCAACAGCAGATGGGCTAAGACTCTGAATATGTTGGTTTTATTCTTAGGCAAAGAGTAAGATAATTGCAGCTGAGAGGATTTGGTTTTGAGCAAGAGCTACTGCCTTGTTTCTCCTTAGCATTTCAGCCACAGATGTGGAAAGACTGACATCCCTTACACAGGAGTACTACCTGGAAACTGCCTGCTGTTGTGAAGCCCTGGCTGTTACTAATTGCAATGTAATTGTAATTATTTTGGAGGACTATCTGTCTGTGCACACCAGTGACGGGATGCAGAGCTAGGAGGAGAAGAGGATGCATTTTGCTTGCACATGTGACTGCTGCAGTGTCAGGATCCAGCACAACAGGCAGCTCTGTTCCTTTGGCAGAGAGCCGTCATGCAAGAAAAAGGCATCGGCGTGGTTCGGAGCATGGCAATGACAGGCTGGGATAACCTGGTCCCATGGGGACTGCTGCTTGTTTCAGTGCAAAGTGAGAGGCTTAGCAGGGGAATGTGCTTCTCTTTTATCTTACTGGGTCTTGCTGTACAGAAGCATGGGAAGAAGGCTGGAGAGGTAGGGCCACACAAATAAATGCATCTTCAGCTCACTGAAGATTGTGTAAGTTCGGTTTGATCCCATAGTGTCCTCTTTGTAAGTATGGTGCTCCAGACAGATGGAGAATAGTACTTAAGGAGCTTGAGAGCCATTACTGATCTCAATGGATAAACCCAAACCCACCTGTGCTGGACCCCACTAAATCCAGGCACATCTCATGCAAATACCTGCAGGTTAAGTTCAGCTTGTGCCTTCAAGGGAGAAATTTTTGTGATTGGTCTCTTCAGTCGTTCAAGGTGCAAAAACATTTCTGTCTTACATGCTTAGCTCTGCTTTAGTTGTTACATCTGGGACCTTTTAGAAAATGTGACACAGTCTAGTACTAAGTAGTTTTCTTTAAACATATTTTTCTTCCCAATTTGCTGCCAGCCTTTCACCACTGCTTCAGTATGTCTACCTGATTTACGTAACAGCAGTCTTAATGTAATGGTGAACTATTAAAAATATTGCATCTCAATAACTGACAGCAAAAAGCACAAATGCATATCTTAGAAATGAATAAAAGAGGCACAGAGCCTGAGTTTAACTGGTGCTATGAAGTCTCAGGGGGCTGTTCACTGCTGGGTGCTCTTGGCTGGGTATTCTGCCTATGGAGAGCTTAAGATTTTGACACCAGGGATTCTCTCTATAAATCTACTATGAATATGGAACCCAGATGAATTATTTGGTGTTTTTACTTCCTTACTGGGGAAGAAACTGAGGAAGGGCTGGGTGAGGCTCCTCCACCTGAGACAGATTAATGATAGAAACTTGTGCTGATGGGAAATTCAAATAGAGATCATTAGGAGAAAAAGGTGTATTTGGCCTAGAGAAAAACCATTTGTCCTACCTAGTCCAGAAGGTGAGAAAAAAGAAATTAGAGATGTGTGTCTGATGAAGCTGACCAGAAGTTCACACAACTAAAGGACATACAGGTTATAGAAGAAAGGATTACTCAGGAAACGTTGGTGAAATGCAGGTGAAAGACTGACCAAGCACGTCCTGCCCACCAGCCAGGAAGGCATCTTCCAGGTGGTCTGAAAGATGCCAGGGGCAGAGAGGAAGACCAAAAAGATCTGGTTGCAGCAGTATGTCTCTTCAAACCAATAGAGAAGGTGAGGAGAAAAAAGACTGGAAGAGGAGAGAGGGATCATAAAGATTTATATTCTTTAGGTCTGTACATTGCTGTGTCACTGAAGACAAGATAATGTGATTCTGAAACTCCTGAGTATTTCATCTCAGATGGCTACCTAAGGCACATGGCATGAATTCCTTCCTGGAAATGCTTGCTTCTCGCCATGGACTGCATATGGAGTCTTGGTAGGAGGAACCTTTCCTTCAATACTCCTAAATTTTGTCTCCAAAAAAATGGTCTTGTGGTTTTCCTAAGTGAAACTGGCAGTCTGAATCTTGTCCCCAGTATGTTTCTTAATTACACTATAGCTGTTAGGCTATAGAGATGCTCCTTGCAGAATGGTCTGAAAATAAAGCTAAGAATAAACACAGATGCCTTGCTGAAGCAAAGCCTAAGTACTAATTTTTAAAGGCAAGACCCCAAACACCTTTGTCTGAGCCTCTAACTGAGTATGAAGCATGTGATGATCACGGAAAAGACATAATATGCATTTATGAGGTAAGAAGTCAAATTATGATTGGCATTAGCAATCTTTGGATCCCACATGGCTTGAGAATGCTCTGATGGATTGCATTGATATCCACTTCATTCAAACAGGCATCAAAAATGCCTTACATCCCATTTCCAGGAGCTGTGGCTCACTCCAAAGGGTTAGCTCAGCTCAAGCCCAGGGTCAATTCTGCAGCTACTGGTAGTGCTAAGGAGAGGCTGGCAGGAGATTAGACAGAAATGTACATTCAATAAAATCAAAAGGATTTTGTCTCCCTAAAGGTTTGTAAGAAATGAGTTTATAGATAACTGTTTGCCCTATGGACATCATTCTTTAACTTTCACTGAGGCAGCACATGCTGTTATCCTATAGATGTCCAACGAAGCAAATGATAAGGAATAGATGATTTTCCTGGCCAGTTCTGTAGCACATTTAATACTTATTTTAGGATAGATCTTCTATGAAAATTGTATAAACTTCAAGGTTATTTTTAATGGCTTTATGGTTTGCCAGCTACTAATGGTATTTCTTTGGAAGCCTCCAAAACCACCCCAAACCTCCACTTTCAGACTTCATTTAATTGTCTGTCTAAGAGCTTGTAACTTTGAAGACCAAGTCCCACAGCTTTGATCTTCTTGATCCTTCTTTGACTTCAGCTTGACATTTGGATTTTTCTTCTCACCCTTATACAACTGAATTACAAGCATTTTCTTTCAGAATCAATATCTTTGATAATTTTCTACATGGCTTAAAACTCAGAAATTAATTGATAGCATAGTCTTTTTAAAGCCAAGTTAAAGACTAAAAGTTAGTTTCTTACTGAGCAATGGAGTAATTCCTAAAATGTTTTTTGTTTCCTTGCCTACTCTTTCTTTGCTTTCTTCCCTTGTCTCTCCTTCTCCTAGACAAGGTGTACTGAGCCCTTCACAGAAAGAGATCACACCATTGACTAGGTGTTTTCAATTAATAGTTTTCTCAGAGATTTTTTTTGGGACGTCCTTTTGAAAGTTTATCTGAAAATTTTATTTTGATTTCAAAATGCTGAACTGACTTTCTGAAAATCCCCCTTTATCATTACAGAGACATTACTAGTTAATAATCTTTTAAAAAGACATTTCTTGCTCCAAAACTCTGATACTTTGCATTACTTTCAGGAATAGGTTTCATGCGCCCTTCACTGTTTGAATTTTATCTTCTTTGCAGGAAGGACAGAATAAAAGACTTGCAATAAGCAGAGTATTTGGTGATTTTTTCCCCCTTTTGGAATTACCTGTGAACAAAGCTCCAAAAATGAAGAGATAAGTAGATTATTACTGGTCATCAGGCTATGTGACATTTCATGGGGCCACCAGCACAAATCAGGTGCTGCTCTACAGCATATTTCTAATTGGAACATTAGGTGGTCCCCCCAGATGGACAGTACAGCTGGGCAGCTGCTGAGCTCACTCACACTGAGGGCGTTTGGTGTGGAGGGACCAGGCCAGGCTGCTCTGAGTGCCCCTGTCACAAATCTGTGTGTATGCTGAACTTCATGAACTTCTCTTGCTGCTGCCTATGGTTGTGAGAGGAGAGACCATGGAAACTCTGTGTGAGCTGTTTCTTTGTGAAGGGTGAGGTGCTGGCACAGTGAGGCAGCATTTATACAGTAGAGCATCCAGTGGTTGTCACCTGGGGAGCATTTCCTGAGACACAGACAGCAGCTGGACATAGCTGATTGATTTGTGGCAGACTTGGGCTGACATGATAGCATACTGTGGCTGCTGCTTCTTGGTGGAGTCAGAGAAAATAATGGGATGATGTTAATTAACCTCATCCCACAGAACCAGAATAGGAGCCTCAGGATTTGCAAGCAAAGCAAGGGGCCTTTTGTGGCACTGCCTGGAGTGCAGAACTTGCCCTGAACCTCTTCCCACAACAGCTGTCTGAAGAAAGGGATGCAGCAAGGTATTGGCACTTGCCTTCATATTTGGGATCAGCTAATTCCCCATTAGCTGTATTTTAGGTGACTCTCTGCTGTCAGGAAGAACTTTGGACCACATGTACTAGCAGTCTTTGAGGAGGAGAAGGCATTGAAAGCAGGACAGTGCTGTTGGCAGCCATCTTACTTGCTCAGCGGCATATTTATGCTTTAGATGATGTGCCCTGCATGTTTGCTGGGCTCAAGCAGAGTATTTTTATTTGGCATTGTCTCTGCACACGGCAAGTTATTGATTTTCAGATCTGGTACAGGTAAGCAGAACTTGTCTGCCCCATCACTGTGGGTACGTGTGGAGAGAGAAGGAAGCAAAGGGCTCAGGGTAAACACCATGTGATGCATTAAGGTGAGGTCTACATAGTTTGAACTGATTTTATCAATTTTTAGTCAGCTTTTACTACACAACAGCAATTTATTATGGGGGTTTATGTGATTATAGACTTACTGAGATTTTACTTGTTGGCTTACCAAAGTTTTTATGGGCTTATGACGATTTTAGGTTTTATGTGCTAATGACATTTTCCAACTTTGCTAAATGCATATCTGTACAATGTCCCTGTTACCCTTGTCTTGGCAGAAGAGAACAATGCTACAGGCTGTCCCATTTATTAACCAAACATTCAAATCAGGGAAAAAATAATTTAACATGCATTACAGACTTTTATAAATGCAGAATAAGTGATGTTTCACAAGCACTGTGCAAATGCATGCACCTGTAGCCACATGTGCTTGCATAACATATTTAATGCTGTAAAAGGACAGGAAGCTCTAAGCCCTGGGCATCAAAGCACTCCATCTCCAAGGTGCATTTGTTCCTGCAAAAGTTGCCAGGCTGGCAAGGCAATTCTTGGTGGAATGGACCCTAAATGCCAGAGCTGTCTCCAGAAACTCTTGTTTTTTCCATCTCAGCTACTGAACAGAAGGAGCTTCTCCAGCCACAGGGAGCAGGACAAAAGCATTTTGAGTGCTCAAGGACAGCTTCTGAGGTTTTGTTAATTGGATAGATAATTGGTGACCTGGTGACTCTTGAGACAGCACCAATGTGGTCCTGGCATGAGGAAACTGCCCAGAGGCTTCATGAACATCCTGCTGATACCAATGGGCACAGAGAATTCAAAGCCTAACTAAGGCAAAGCAGTAAAACTTACGGAAAAGTGGAGTTTCTCAAAGATGTGGACTCTTCTGTAGATCATGCCATAATTGCAGCACCTATGGCATTCACATCACAGTGGCTGAGCATTCACATTGGATCTGCCTGAGCTGCTCAGGGACCGGCACAGGCAGGGCCAGGGTGGAGGGGATACAAGGCAACAAGTAGCATGGAGTGTGTGCATGGGGAACTACAGGTATGGCTGTTAAGGACTTTATTGACTGGACTCTAATCACCCCTCATGACACTCTCTGAGATTTGCCCACAGTTTTGCGTGTGGACTCTTCCTTGCCCACAAAGCAAACCCTCCGGTTTGGGTACAACTATCCCCTGCCTCCACCCTCCAGAGCATGCTTAAAAGTTTTGAGGGGAGGTTGGAGGCCCCACTGCATGCCACAACACTTGATACTTCCATTTCAAAATGAACTTTATAAAGGGACCAATCTAATCTACCTAAGCCATGAAGCTCTCCACTGCCTGAGGAGGGTGTCAGGAGGAGGTTGGCACAGTATGTCTGAGGACAGTTTGGCACAATCTTGCAATTCAGAATGTTATCTATTCCAAGCTTCCCTCGTGCTAGTCTAGATACAGGCAGAAGATGCCGTGGGCTGTTGTGAGCAGAAAGGTTATCCTGGCTTTGCTGCTTGCTTTGCCTGTGTCACAGCCTGAGAGAAGCCAGCAGGCTGCTGCTGAGCATGAGATCAGAGATGGCCACGGCGGGGGACAGCAGCAGCCAGCCCAGCTCTGCAGATCTTCCCCCAGGCTCCTTGTCCCAGCTCCATCCCTTCTTCCTTTCCTCCTAGTCCTGGGGCAAGAGATGCCCCAGATGTTCTCTGCCTGGTAGGGAAACCCCACTGCGTCAGTGGCACTGTGACCCTTTGGGCTGGCTTTGGCTCTGGATTTCTCTACACTTTGCTGGGTGGAAGGCTCCCAAAAAAGCGGTTCAAACATCCTGGGAATAAGCCTTAAACAAATAAATTTGCCTTACTGGTCAGCACTGCATTTTTATCTTCCGTTTCTCTGTTCAGTGTTATGAGGAAATAAAGCATGATTTAGTATTGTAAGGCAGCATTCATGTGAACCCCATCATCTGTTTCAGTCACTCAGACTACTAAGGTTGGCTTTTAGGGTGATTCTCGTGTCAGAGATGAGAAAGTTACACAACAGACATTAGAGAATCACTTTAAAAACCTCCACAATCCTGCATTGAAATCCCATCCAGTAAGGGAGAGAACCAGCCCTTGGCTGGCTGAGACGCAGTCACATGAGTGTCCAAAACAATGAACACACAGTGTCGACAGCTGAGGCCATTGAACTTTATGTCACTTCCCAACTGCAGCATTTCTCATAATTTATGGTTATACTCGCCTTTCAACCTTTAAAACCTTTTCCCAAGTATTTGCAGCATTCTCACATAAATATTGCTACAATAAGTAACATCAACATTTAGTAGCTGTTTTTCAAGAATAACCGTGTGACACTATTATGGCATTCCATTAAACCAGCTGCAGTGTGGGGAAGGCCTAAATCAAATCATGCCCACTAAAGGTAACGTTTACACATATTCAAGGGAACAATGGATGGGAAAAGTTTATTCTGTGTTTCAAGACCATGAACTAAATGACAGTTCTGTCTCCTTTCATGGTTATGCAAGATGTCTCTCTCTGGTGAAATGACCCAGAGTGGACATAGACAGCAGCTTATATTCCAGTGCTATTTGTTACCTCCTTGAGAAAAGTTGCAATTAAAAAAAATCTATGGTTTGGTCTATTTATTTATTGTGGTATTTTTAGGGAGAAAACCTTACTTCAAAGGAATGGAGAATGCTGTCTTTTCCTTAAAGCTATCAAATGTTGTGAAATGATTAGTAAAAAAATTCCTTGCCAGAATTGTTCACTGTCCAAAATGCATCACAACGACTAAATGTAAATGACAGATAGTTAGCTTGCATATAGATATGTGCTTAATTGCCTCCATCCCTCCTGTCTGAAGAATGCACTTAAGCATATGCTCATTTAAACACATATGCTGCGTTTCTGTTTAGGTCAACAGGAATTGAGCACGTGCTTAAACATAAGCAAATGCTGAAGTGCTCCTCTTGAATAGGGATGTTTTTCTGGGGCAAAGCCAGAAAATACTCTTTTGTAATATTTCTTCTTACCTTAGCCTGCCTCTTGTTCCAGCTGCACTGTTGGAGTTCTCCTTCTCCTCCTCCCCAAAAACCTCCCTTCCCTCCTCATCTCCCCCGGGGCTGATGTCAGACACGCACAAACCCCATCCTCCTGCCAGCTAACCTTGTACATGGGGGCTGGCAGGGCTGCCCATCGTGGCGACAGGTGAGGGGCAGGGGGACAGAGGTCTGTGCACGAACAGAAGGGCAGCTGCACTGAGGGATGCACAGTCTTCCCCGAACATCGGGGAATGCTGAGAGGGCGAGAGAGGCCAGCAGCACCTGGTTTGTGCCCAGGGGCAGGGACTGGGTGCTGTGTGTGCGGGACAGGGCGAGGGTGGCGCCGCAGCCTGTCCCTCTGCATCCCGCAGGGCTGGGTGATTCCAAATCGCTTCGCTATAACTTTTGCCAGCATCCCGCATCCTGCCCCCTCGCCGTGCCTCGCTGCGGGCTGCGGCGGTGCCCGCTGCCCGTGGAGCGCCTCTCCCGCCGCTGTACGCGGGTGCCTCGCTGCCGACACCCGAGGCTCAGCTCTGTGGGTTCCCTGCAGGAGACACATCAAATCTCACGGCAGCGCCGAAACCTTGCCAGCAAAGCACAGAGCGCTGCAGGGCTGGGTTCCTGCGCCCCGGCGGGCTGCCCAGCTGCGGCGGCAGGTGACGCGGGGCTGCGCGGCGGAAGCCCCGCACACACACGTGCGTGCAGAGACAGCCGGCGGCGCTCAGGGCTCCTTGCAGTCACACTTCGGAGCTGGATCTGTGGTGCGTTATCAGCTTAATTAAGATAAGGATATGGAGTTTATGCTGTATTTCCGTAAATGACAGGGCAGGGATATGAATGATTTATATGGCATTAATTGTACTTGTGAAACTTAGGTCTGTCGATATGCATTAATAAAACCATCGTTTGAATCCAAGTAAGGGAATGAAAGTACAAAATTTTTTATTTTTTTTTTTCCTGAACAACTTTTCAAAATTGTGCTGTTTGCACAACCAACATGCAACGGGCAAAAAGTTGGAAGGGTCAGAGTTTGGACCACCTGGGCAATAATTAACAAAAACACATCCAAAGGCAACTTCAGGGAGTGAATTTGATTCAGTGAAAGAAGATTTGCTCCTCTCCCTGCCCCGCAGGTAATGTGTTTGCCTGTGACGGCAGCAGATTATTTGTTCCCCCTGCCACCGAACTAAAGAATGCATTGTGGGAAAACCGTCCTGACACATGACACTGTGCAAAGGAGGATCACAGCGTGAGGCAGCATCAAGGGGCTTACTTGGTCTTGATGCACTCTTGCACAGCATGGGGCTCCAGAGATGAGTGTCTCTTCCAACGAAAGCACTGGTGCAATTTGCACAACTCTCATGAGAGCGCACGGTGAAGCTGCTCTCAAAGCCCTCATGTAAACAGGGCTGGGGAAAGAAAAGGGGGAGTAAAAGAGCCTGCACCATGCACGGGGAAAAAAGCACAAAAGGAGATGGTTCAAAAGAGCCTGAGCTAAGGAGGAGGGGAGTTGTGAGAGAAGAGGGCATGGGGTGGGGAAGGGAAGGGGCAGAAAAGTAAATCCAAATATTAGAAGCAGAAGGGAAAGTCTTAGTAACAAAATGGAACAGTTAGCAGCAGCGACGGGAGCGGTCAGGAGAAGTGAAGTGTGGGAAGACACTGGATGGCAATGCACAACTAGAGATTTAGCTTTCAAGGCAAAACCACAGCTGAGATGCGCACTGAAGACTGTGCCTCAGATATGCAGCCCTTAAACTTCTTCAAAACCTCCTAAGTTCAGATAATAAGTTTGCATAAAGAGAGAGAGGGAGGGGAAGAGAAAAAATAAAGGCGGCTGTAAGTGCTCCTCACTAGCCTGTCTCTGAGCAACAGGCCCTCCTGTACTCACTCTCCCTTGTTGCTCCTGCTTATCATAATATGCCACTTTTGCGCATCAAATTTACATTTCAAAAAATGCTGTATCGCTGCTCTAAAATTAATTATTAATCTTTCATCAGTCCCTTCCATAGATACATTTTTAACTTTGATTTTGCTACCCGTTCGGGGGAGGGATGGGAGAAGGGGGTGGGGGAGAGAAGATCCTTTAATCTTGTCACTTTTCTGTGGGGTTCTCCTCTCGTGTGCTGCTACTTCCAGGCCTGCGTGTCCCCTAAGCACTCTGGAGGTACGACTTTAGTTTTTCTGCTCGCTCGGAAAAGAATCTTCCCACACTTTTGAGAGCATGAATATTTTCACCCTGCAGGATGCAACGCAGAGAAGCGCCTGCTCCTCTTGTTTGACCTGGCATTTCAGCCTCAGTAAAGTGAAGCTGTACTGAGAAATCGAGTGCTCCAGGCTAAAGAGGTGGGTGGATTACATGCCCAAGCAAGGGAAAGAGATCTGTGTGGGGTTTGTAGGGCCTACCTAGAGTGCAGTATGAATTTATTCACCAATCAGCTCATCACAGGGACTTGTAGGCAATGATCTGAACTTTAGTTATTTACTGTTCAAGGTAAGCAGGTACTGGAAATGAGGAAGGGGGCATTTGCTCTTAGTTTATTGAAGACTGAGTCCTTCTCCTGCCTGAAGTGCAAAAGAAAGAGGAGCAAGGATACCGGAGAGATGTGAGCTGCTGGCAAACTCCATATTTGACCCACCCCTGGTCTGGAGTTGTGGCAAATGCTATAATCTGTCTGAAGGAGGGGGAAAGGGCTCACAGAAGATGCAGTTATGGTGAGATGCTTTTATGGGTTACAGAATAAACATATTCTCTTTTACCTCTATGCTGTGAACATACTGATCAGTGGCTTCATAGCCAAATGCACGTGTGTAGGTGTCCACACACACACAGACACACAGAGACACACACACACACGTGTGCTTTTACTCACCCCTTCCCCCAGAAATATGCCATCTGGACGTTCATGAAACCGAAGTGCTGTGTGTAGGCTGCTTCCTCGAATTGAGGTGGAAAGGCTTGACGCACCCCATCATATTCACTGCGTCTTGCTCAAAAGGGACAAAAAATTATCACGTTGGAAGACAGATGTCAGCACAACATGGCATCTAGTTTAAGGCCAAATTTATATCCCAGTTATAAACAACAATACTTCACATTGCACTTTTTTCTACTCACATGTACAGTACAGAACATGTACGCTTTTCGGAAGCTCCTTTGCTGTGAGCTGCTGCGTGTATGCGTGGGTGAACGTCTCTCAGGATGTTGGACTTTATCAGAGGTGAATTTGGATCAATAGACTATCACTTACTAGAAAATCAGATAAAGTATAGGGTGAAAAGAAAGCTAAAAATTCAGAGCAAAACACACTATGCTTGTTTTCCAGACCCACATCCCCTGCATGTTTCTTTCCTGGTAGTACTTGCCCACATTATGAATTTATCCCTGTGGTCGTCACCTCCAGGCTGTGCCGAGGCTGTGCAGCCCTCCCAGATAAAAATCTACAGTGCCAACCAGCAGATCCACTTTGAAGGCTGCATGCTGTAACACTTTCATCTGGGCTATACTTCACCAGTAATAAATTAGCATTCACACAGATGCAGCCAATAGCTCTCACAGCACACCTCTACATAAACATTATCCCCTCTGCCTTTCACAGTTGGAGAAACCCAGCCTGCAAAGTTGCTGGAGGTGAAGAGGGAGTCAGCAGCAGCTCTAGATCAAAACTGAAGCCTTGCTCAACCACACCTTTCTTCTCCATCTTCTAGACAGCATCTGAATACAGCTGCACATCTCCTCTATGTGATTTATTCTGTGTAATAACACGGATTTTTTTTCAAAGCAGACTTTGATTTCAGTTTGTTGACACTGGTTCTGCATATATGTGTAATTATGTAGGATTATCAGTGTGCTACAGAAGGCCCACTTTGTATATTATGCCTCTACAAACCACTGGAAATTAAGTGCCGTGATTCTCCTTGCAGATTCTCATTTGGGGGATGCAAAGTGAGAGGGAGTAACTGTAAGCATAGCTCATGTTTCATAAAAATAAACAATGCTTATGTGGATGTGTGGCAGATGTTACACCTTGCGGAAAGCATTGAATTCCTTATAGCCAAGTAAAAAAAAGCGAGATCACATAGACCCCAGAGTAAGTGTGGTTTCAGTAGGAATGCAGCTCTTGCAAAAAACCACTATTGGCCTTGGGAAATGCCCTTTTTATTCACATAAGAGATGAAAAATATTCATGGCCGAAAATGCTAAGGATTCTTAATTGTTCACAGTCTCTCCTCAATCAAAACACAGGCTCCATTTTCAATGAGTTACCCTCTGCCTGCCCAGACTGCCAGCCTAGGTGACAAGCTGCATGTGTCAGAAGGACATAGAAAGAATTTTCTTACTTTTCAGAGCATTTTCTTTCCTTTTGAAAAGCTGGGGGATGCAACATGTTGGGGGATATTGTTTTTTTTTTTATTTAATCTCAGGTTCTTCTATGGGTTAATCTTGGGCAAATTTTTTTTCAATTGGTCCAGGAGATTCCCTTGATTGTTTTCTTTTCTTTGTTGCTTGGGAGAGGTCTTTTCAGTAGAGTGGTGCCATAACAACATTTCCTGACGAACAAAAAGTATGGCTGGCATGGGCAGGACTAATAAGGGAAGGCATTAAGTCTTCAGCACTTGAGACATGAGTCTCCAGAGAAAACATAAGCAGATCAGAAGCATTTATCCCATATCTCATAGCTATGCAACACTGTTTTCCCTAGCCAGAAGTATGCCTGCTGGTCCAGGACCAGGACATCCCTGTCCTTCCCCACCTGCATTCTCCTTCCTGCACCATGGGCCTGTGTAAAGACTTTTGGCCAGTGCTACCTTTCCCCACCCACAGCTCTTCCCTCCAGTGTGTGCTGGAAAGGGATCATTTAACTTTTTGCTCCTGCTCCTGTCTTTGCAGTGGGACAAGTATCCAATCCTGCAAGTGGCTTTTCCCTCTTACAAACTCACTGGTGTGTGGGCAGCCTGAGCCCCACTGCTCAGGCACAGGAGACACTCACAGAGCCCAGGCTCTGCTGATGGCTGCCAGCCAGTCCCACACCTGCTGAGCAATGCTCATCCAGAGCTTGGGGTGAGGGAGGTACCTCTGTTTGCATGTGGGGAAAGGACAATTGCCCAAAGCCGGCTGCCTCAAGTACCAAAGAGTGCTGCCCTACTCAGTGCCCTGCTGCACGGGGAGCTCAGCAGCTGCATCTCCAGGAGAGCAGGTAGTGAAAGTCAGCATCCTTCTGCAGCTTCTTGCTGTTTCATCCTCCCCCCCCCCCCTTTATCACTCTCTGAGCTATGCTTCGCAGCACTTCTAATTACAAAGTGAAGCCATCACAAAAACCTTGGACAGAAATAGAGTGGAAGTCACAGCAGCAGGGTGTATGAGGGCAACTGACTTAGGAAAGGCAGAGAGGCACAGGGGCAAGCTCTTGGAAGCTGGAATGCAAAATTGCAGCATGTAGATTTTCCCAGACTACACACATGCTGTCCCAGCCAAGTGCTTCCTCCCCAGTGGACACTGCATATCTCACATGAAAGTCTAGCAAATTATCTAGGAGATTTCTACATAGAGATAATTTCAGTATAGCTGACACATTGCAGGCTCACGTCCTGGCTGGTAAGGTCAGCATCTTCTTTGGCTCACACACTTGCCAAGCTATTTGTAAAGGTGGGCCCATACACTGAGGTTAAAAGGATGCATTAATTAGAGGACCGAATCTTAAAGCCTGGGGACAAAAGAGCATTGTCAAACTCACATGCCCCCTTTGGTGCAATCAGCCTTGGCAAATGACATGCAATTGGATTTAAAGGGATCCAGAAGTGCAGACAAATTCCTTGCTTCTAACTCTCCTTCCAGGCTTGGGACTAAGGTCATTATTGCGAGGCAGCAGCACTGGAAAAGGCCCATGGTCTTTGTCCTCTTCCTACAAGCATCTTTTGGATCAAGGTTATTTTTTTCCTCTCTGTGGAGGAGTAGGAAGAGGAAATATTCCTTAATTTTGAAATTCTTACCAATGAGAGAGTTTGGATGGTTGGAGAAAAAGCATCAAAGATATTTCACATCTGTACATCCCAAAGAAGTGAAAGTTCATCTCTCTGCATCCCACTCCTCTCTCAATTTGTATCATGCTGCAGAAAATGTTGCAATGAGTCCAACAGTTGGGAATGCTTCCCTGACTCCTTGTGGAGCTGCTACAGACTGCCTCCTCTCCACAGGGGACTGTCTGCCTGTCTTTAGTCCTGTGAGTGTCCCGCAGGGCTGTGCCGCAGGGCTGTGCCACAGGGCTGCAGACTGCAGAGCATCTTGGGGTGCCGTGGACTACCTCTGGCTCTGAGTGGAGCTGACACGAGCAGTGGCCACAGGAATGGTCTGTTCTCTGGCCCATCTTGCTGCAGAAGACATGATGGGGTGATGAAAAAACTGCTCCAACTCACCTGGCATTAGGGTTGTAATGTTAGATGAGATGCATTTTATTTTGTTGTGACTGACGATTTCCTTGGTGAAAACTCCCTCTTTTTAAAAAATACACTTTATAATATATTAAAATATTCTCCAGTGAAGAAAAGAACTTGAGAAAGTTGAAGAAAACTATCAGAGCATGTGAAAATAAAACATTTAATATTTATTTGGTGAAATGAACCAAAATGAGGAAGGGGGCAGGACAGAATGAGAGGGAGAAGGGAAAGATTAAAAATAGACTGATTGCAAAGTGTTTCTAACATTTTGTTTACTGATGCATATACCTCTTGCCCACACAGGCTTGAAGAAGACAGTTTTGTCATTCAGGCACAGACGTACCCTGTGGGCTGGGAAGCAATGTGCTTTGGTGAATGGGAAGTAGGTGGGAAGGTGGGCACTCCTCCACTCTGAGTGCTTCTCTGCTGAGACTGCTGATTCAGCCTGGGGCAACTTCCTTCCACCAGTCACCCCTTCTGAATGCAAAGGAAGGGCAGCAGCAGGCTGCACAATTTGTAACCCTCTGCTTCCACCAGGAGTGAATCAGGTACAGTGGGATTCACCTCTGAGCATGGACTGAACCTCCACCTAGAGATGCCTGTCTGCCTCCACTTTTTGTAGAAAGAGGTGGGAAGCCAAATCTTGAAAAAGATAAAATCAGGTGAGATAGTGACTCTTCCTCATAGTATCAGTAAGGAGTAGCACCTGGAGCACAGTAAATGGGTATAAGCCTGCTGTAGCCAGAATAAGTCCCCTGTTCCAGCAGCTGTGTGCAGAGAAGAAGGGGCAGACAGGCAAGCTTGCAGGGGTTCAGCAAAACCCCCTGGAGAGAGGTGACTTTGTAAAAGCCTCCAATGGGCATTAAAAACTCAAGGGTGACAATACAGGTATTCACAACAGGGTAACAAATCTATTGCTTCTCTAAGAATAGTCTGAATGTCTTTGCCAGAGCGTCCAAAAGAGGAAGCTGAACTGCTCAGGGTAAATGTGCATGGTACCCACCACTGGAATCAGAGCTGTGTGCTGGTAACCGTGGAAAGCCTTTTGTGAGCTGGTATCTTCACATTTACACTTATCTGTGAGAGACATAAGAAGGAATGTTTAAGCATGGCTGTGTTTGCCATGTGCTCCAGCATTAGAGAGTGGAGAAGCAGCAAAGGCAGAACACTTGGTCTTAGCACTGTATTGCACCGTTAGCATTTTTAGCTGGGAACGTCACGAAGGAATGAGAAAAGGTGCCTGCTCTGCATGCCAGCACCAGCAAGGGAAGAGGAAGGTGTCATCTAACAAGGACATCTCACTTGTATTGAACAGCCCAGCAGGAGTATGCTGGAAATTAGGAAATCAAATATAATTTCAAACGCCCCAAATCAAACAAAATGAAGTCTGAGTCTGAGACCAGATGGAGCTTGTTGAGACTCAGGACAACATTCCTCTGTGCAGGCCACTGCCACCTCCAGACTGTTTTGGTTTCTCCTGAAACAGGAAGACAATCTGTCTGGGTTTTTTTTTTTTTTTTTTTCTTTTTTTTTTTTTTTTTTAAATGTGTTTTGAAAGGCTTGGGCAATAGCTGTGAAATAATATTTAACTATTGGCAAAAGCAGCTTCTATTTACTCTGGTAACTGTATTTTCATATATTGTATTTTTCTGCTTTCGTATTTTGAGCAAGTAATCTCAATTACTTGACTGGGGATCACAATTCTCCCCTGCTCAAACTCTCAAGTCCCCTGCACCTGCCCACAGTGTGGAGATGGTCACCTTAATGGCCTGTAAGATTAAACTGTATGTACATTTTCTTCTGCAGAATAAACCTGTCTTATTCTCTTTTGTCCCTGCTCTACCATACCACATATGTGCTAATTGCATTATTTCAGTGGTCTCAGGAGTCCTTTAGAAAACAAGAAGTGCCGACGTTAGTGGGATAAAGGCATTTATGCTTTATTGGCCAGCATTTTCCACGGGCATAATGCTAAAGCTGAACAAATAGGCCAGCCCTAAACCACACAAATCCACAATCAGCAGCTTAGAGCTGCCAGACCTGGCTCTGCCTTGAGCAGGAGGCAAGGGGAGGTTTGCAGGGTCTCCCTGGATAAAGGGCTGTTCCCCGGCATTCCACAGAAAGTCCAGATGTCTCAGAAGGGCCCGATTGTTCATTGATGAACAATCACAACCTTTGCACTCCACATGGATCAAGGGCTTTACATTGGGAATGGGGTGATCCTAGGCAGACTATTCCTTTCTCTGTACCTCATGAACACTTCCTGTGATGAGATAGACCCTCCTGGAAGCTTTGAAACCAGCAGATGAACAGCATGGTGAGTGTTCACATCCAACAGGTTATATTAGGAACAGAGCTCCCTGGCACGAGGCTTCCTTTCAGCTACATCAAGAAAGCAATACCAAGAATCCACATTTTCCTTCAGGACTTCACCTAATAAATAGCACTTAACTCCTATGCAACACTTCTCAGACTTCTAAGTGTTTTGCAAAAGGGATCAGTGTCAGATGAGGAAGAGGAAGCAAATACCATCATCAGGGTCACTGAAGTCTCCTGTTTCGTCTCTGACCACTAGATCTTAGTCCTTACACAGGTTCTGTAAGACGGTGGGGGACCTGGTGCTCTTCTAGAGCCTGTTTTCAGACGCTCTGAACAGTCCTAGACTGTGCCCAGTACAGGGAATTGGGAAATGATGGGAACACTGCTTGTGCTGAGTGTAAGGGCATAGAAACTTTATAGGAACACATGAAGGTTTAATTCTCTTTAACATCTTATAATCATCTATATATCTATTCTCTAACTAGCCTTCTCCAGAGAACATCCTTCTTACCCTCCTGTGGATGAGAAAAGGCAGTGTTCTTTCCATAGCCTTTTCTCCAGAAGGGCTAGTGATGCAGATCCAGTCTAGAAAGGGGCTCATGCTCACTTTCCCACAGCCCAGGCAAGCAGCCATCCTTGCTCCAGCCCTTCCTGCCTAATAATGTAAGCAAGCCCATCCACAGCTGCCTGCAGAAAAGCTCTCAGCCTCTATAGAAGAGGCATCACTATTTGCCCCTTAAAGTAGTAATAGAAAGCTAATTAGAATGGCAAGTAAAGTGTACAAAAGGAAAGAAAAAAGAAGACAAAGGAGTGAAAATGGAGTTTCGTTTGACTATACAAGTAGACAAAGAGGTAAAACTTGGATAGCAGCAGAGGAGTTTCAAAAAGCTTTTGGTGCATTCAATCTATTGCCTCTCTACTCCTGGTGGAAAAGATCACACATATCATCTTACAGTGTTTGTTGTTCTCTGTAAAGATCTGCTCTGATGGAGCTCTCACACTGGCTTCATACTCCACTATATTGGCTTCTTGTTAACACTTATCAGCTGAAACAACATTACAGCAACCCAGAGTTGCGAAGAGTGTATTTTACAATACCACTAGAAGACTGTGTGTATGTGTAGAGAGAAATACACTTCTTTTTTCTCCTTTAAAAATGAAAAGGATGGTAATACAATCCCCAGCAGATGCAAATAATCTAAGCCAGACCTACTGGTTGCTCAAAAGTAGCTGTTGACATACAACAGTATTGCAAAGGCTACAATTTGGACCTTTTCTAATTACAGCAGGTGGAGTCCCTTCATGATGTGTAAAGGACAAGACAGGGGATGGATGAAAGACCTACTTCTGCATTTTTTCCTTACAATTTCTGAGGTTTATTTATGCCCTGTGAGCATAAGGGTATTAGACTGCCAAAATACAAGAAAGGATGGCACCATGGAAATCAACAATGGAACAGCCTTTGCCACTGCTTTATCACATCCTAGTAGTAAAAAATAAAGTTGCATGTAAAAGCATGGAGAAATTGTACTGTGTTCACTCCACAAAATCGTGACCTAGCTGCTGTCAGTAGGAGAAAGGGTCTTCCAGTTTTCTCTGTTGCTGTAACCTAAGTTCCAGCTTACAGGTTATTTGAGTTCAAATATCTACTATTAGCAGTGCCTGAGAAGGCTGTCTGCTGCAGGCTTGTGGATTAGGGGTACAAAGACTTCCAGTTAAACACTAACCAGAGAAAATGGTCTGGATCCATAGCAGTTTGGGCAGTGATGCAGGAACACGTGTGTGTCATGCAGTGCCTTCTGCATTGTGGTGTGTGTGATACCATTAGGCCTTAGGAAAATGCAGTCAACAAAATGAACTCTCTCACTTGTTTTGTGAAGGCAATGAACTGAATGAAGTGTATAATGGAACACAGAAGAAGCACATAATGATTTATTTGCATGTTTCTTCCAGGGAATAGGCTCTGTAACAATTACAGCTTACACAAAAACAAAACACAAACATGTATTCTTACAACAGAGCAGTTGCAGTCTATCTGAATTGTATTAATACTAACCAGTGAACAAAAACAGTTAGTCAGAAGTCTCAAATACATATTTTCTGTTAACCTGTTGTTTGTCCCCTATTTAAAACATATGGTTAGTCTCTTACACGTGCTTTCTTGGATCAGGGACAAGACGTCCATTTGAACAGAACTGAGACACACCAGAGATCCGCAGAAGGGAAGGGATCTACGGGATATGGTGGATTTCCCCAAAAGTCACCCTAAGGATCAGGATGCCTATAAGAGAGAATTCCCTGTCATCCCTCCTTTCAGACTTACAAACACCCAGCTACCCCATCTTAGAATGAACAGTGTAGGCAGCTGAGAAAAGCATCTATATGAGAGCCTCTGTATACATCCCTCATTGCAGGGAAAACAAAGGATGAACACAGAAAACTGCAAATTCGGTTCAGTTCAGAGTAAAAAGAGGTGTGCTACTGATCTTTCCCAGATTCCTTTCTCTTGCAAATGCTTCCCAATTACACATAATATTTCCCAATTACATATAATTCTCCCTTAAAGTACTACAAATGCTTTATTACAGACTCTGGAAACTGACCCTAGAGAAATTACTTGACATTGTTTCCTTAAATGAAATGAAAAAAAAAAAAATCATTCCTGAAACGAAACGTAGGTTCTTCAGAGAAATTACTTGACATTGTTTCCTTAAATGAAATGAAAAAAAAAAAAAAATCATTACTGAAACGAAACGTAGGTTCTTCGTGGATTCTACTCTTCTGTAAACAAATCTAAGCTGATTTCATTGGTCTTCAATAAGAACACAAACTCCATTTCTGGTTTAATGCTAATCAGAGTTATTAAACAAAATAAGACAGAACTGGAACAGGTCTCTGGATCACTGTCTGAGTCCTTTGCCATTGACTTCAGTGTTGTGTTTTCCTTACTCATCAGGCTCTGACAATTGCCATGTCTTAGATAGACTTGATGGCTTTCTCCCTCAAATAAAAGCCACTTCCTCAAGGCAGTTCCAAGACAAGGGCAAGATAAAATCCAAGCATTCTCAGTCTCAGTCACTCTGTTGCAATACTGAAATGAAAACATGTCCCAAAAAATGTTAAAAGGTGGATCATGCTCATACACTACATAGGGAAAGAAAACTGTTTTTTTTTTTTTTCTCCAATTCACTGGAATTCTCAAGAGAGAACAATATCCAAGATAAAAGCGTAGCAAAGACAAATAAAGAAACAACTCCACCTCTTCCTGAAAATATGTGAAAATAATGTTAACTGTAGAGAGCTTTGTTTTGCTTCGCTTCCTCTACAACACAGAGAATGTTAATGAATTACACTGGTAACTGGAACATAATATTGTCTGTAAGGGATCGGGGGAAATTTAGATGTGGGACTATCAGATAATGAGAGGCAACTGGGAGTCTTTGGAAGAAGTGAGAAATTGGCAAACTATTATGAAAATAATAATTATAGATTTTACAGTATTTACTGGCAAACACTGTGGAAGAAACCTCTTTATTTTTAACTGTGAACCTTGGTAGAAAGGGAATTAGGATACCTGGTGTTAAAATCTCCTCAAATCCCTAAAAGCTTTAATTGAAGATCTAATGCTTTAACTGGTACACTGGAGTTTGCTTAGCTGATACAAATCATATTTCCAGTAAAATTTGTACATTATAGTCCCAGATGTCAGCCAGATGATACAAGGATATTTAGGCTTGGAAACTTCTTCTCCTTTTCTGTTTTGATTAAGAAGAAAAGAATTGCTTGTATGTTGTTTACAAAGAATTCAGCATGATGACTGCTATTTTAGCCACTAACACAAAAAAACCTTGACAATCAGAATGCATTTTTTCAACCTTCTTCATCCAGACAAGTAAGCAGTCATCAATTACAGTCCCATACATGAAATACAAATTTAGCAGTACAGAAATGAAAACTAAAGCAATTTGTACCTTTACTATTCCAAAGGGGATTCATTCTTGCTCTGTTTAGTATGAAATATTTCCTCTCTTGAAGTCAAAGTTACATCAATGTCACCGACCTTAAGTTGAATCATAGCAAGAAGATGATATCCTGGCATTCCTGGCACCATCTCCTCATTATTGAGCTTTCTATTTACCATGTGTTTTAAAACAATGCTCCAGCGTTTGTTTTCCTTAGGTTGCAGTCAAATTTGATTTATTTGAGTTGATATCATCAAATTTAACACTAAAAGGTGCATTTTAGAAAAACATGATTTTTAATTGATGTCATTGAATGAATTAACTTTATCAGCAAAATATGTGAAATGTTTTTTTACCCACTACGTAATATTTCTTAATAACAGCTGTCATGACACTAACAATCTGAAATGCAAAGGCATAAGAATGTCTACAGAAACATAGGTTTCTATGAACAGTTTGGAAAAGAGAAAGACATTTCTGACTGAACATTCCTATTTCACTTCCTGCTCTTATCCTTCTTTTGTCTTGGAAAAAGCCAGAATATTAATATGGGTGTTCATTCTTCTACTGCACTGGTCTGTAATTTTCCCTGTTTATAAAATTATTGCTCCCAGTAATGCAGCATTTCCCACCTGGATGTGCACATGCACACACACACACACCCACACCCCAATACACAGACACATGCTGATCACAGTACATTCTAAATTAGCAGGGTAAATAAATGAAGAGAGCTCTGTGCCTTGCTGACTTTTTCAGGAAACCATGTCACATAAAATGTAATGGAAATGCTCTAAGCAGTGCACCTCAATCCCCTACACACCTGAAGGTACTCTGTGCCTTCGCTGCTGGAGTGCACATTTGGGTGTATGGGCGCAGTTATACTGAGATTCTTGACACTTCCCTGCGTCCAAGACAAAAAAAGACTTTATCACTCTGCTGCCCAACCCACATGTCTTAATAGACTTCTGCAACTCCTAACCAACTCCAGCATGGTGAATGAAGCCACTCAGGATTCAGGCTTATTTAAATGAAGGCCGTGGAGGTGCCTGTGCACCCTCTTTCCCACAAACCCCTTCAAGGCTATTTCACTGCCCTTCTTCCCTTTTAAAACTCTGCTTCTGGTGGTGATTGAAAACACAGATGACTAAACACCAATTCTACCGATCGTTGTTACCCCTTATTTCCCTTCTTTTTGGTCTGCTCCATCTATTGCTTTTGTCTTCCACTCAAACTGCTTGTAACAGGGATCATCCTTGGGCTGCTCTGACACAGGCCAAATACAATGTGACTCTGCAACTTCCCTAGGCTACCTGGGCACTAAGGGCCATGCTCACCTTTCTTTATTCTAGGGAGTAATGTAGATGCTGAATTCAGGAATGTGTCCACACTGCTATCTTCACTGAGGTGAAAACAGCATTTTGTCAAGACAACTAAGCCTCAGTAATATCTGGAGAAGTTTTAAAGTTCTTCTCTCACTCCTTGATCTAGAGAGAAAATCTAGAGCAGATATGCCTTACAGAGCATCATAAACTAGTTGGAATACTCAGGGCTTATGTAACAAATATAAGAACCTCCATGTCCCATATCACAATCCACAATATCCACCCTCCCTGTGCAGGCCTCTGTCGTACTACCACAGAAAAGATAATTTTGCGTGATAGGCTGGCATGGAATTATCATCCACATTTTCCTTGAACATGAGGCCAGAATTTAAATCCAAACACTGATGGGCTTTTTCGTACAGTATTTCAAATTAGTCTGTTTGTATGGAAAAGCCAAAATAACTGCATCAGTTCCTAGGATACTTGGCTGAACCTGATGTCTCTATTTTTGAGCATATGGTTTATTGAATTGTAATACTTTTCAAGATAATTCCAACTGCCCTATTCTGAAGGATTAGTATTCTCAAGTAGAACATGCACAAGAATAAAGATTTTGATTGCAGCTTTAATATCAAAGTAATACGTTTCAATTGACTAAGCAGGCCACTAACAATTTAGATAAAGGGATGCAATATAACAATTAATGAGCTATACACAAATTCCTCATTGTTCATTAACCCTTCAGAAGCCACCTACTTGCATAAAGCCCATGCCTTCCCTTCATTTTGCCCACTCTCCAAAAGATAGTAGAGTACTCAAAATATGTTGCTAAGAGGTTATTTTAATGTATGGTGAGTGATATGCATACACATTATGAAATAATGTGTACAAAGCGCTGGTAATGGTCCTAACAGGGGTAATGGAATTTACTGTAAATTCTACAGGGTAAAATTCTAGATAATATCCATTACAAAATCAGCTATCTCTGGCAGAGCTGGGTTTACCAGATCAGTCAGTCTGGGACAAAATTCTACTTGAAAGAGCAGCAGGATAGGAAAACTTCCAGGGAATGGGTTGGCCACACCCTTATTCTTGAATTCGATCCTAGCAAAAAGCAAAACAACCAAAGGCCTACTCTGTTTGTTAGTGCAATATTTTCCTTTAGGAGCATGGCAAACACCTCATGCTATTGTTGCACATGTTGCAGCAACTGGTCTGATATGGAAAGGTCCAGATTCAGCAGCCACATGATTTCATGAAAACCACAATTTTTCTTGTGTAGTTCTTTGAGCTTGTGAGATGTGGTAAAAAGATTGGAATTATGAACCCTGAAAAACATCATAAAAGTACAAATTATTTCTTCCCTTTTGTTTTCTTGACTCTGCCAAGACTTTTTCATGAGATCCTTGGGGTGGGAGCATCGGAGTTGGTTACCACAGCTGCATCTCCCCTTTGGATGTTCTCATTTCTCCCTATTCTTTTGGCTCTATTAGCTATTTGTTTGATTATTTGACAGAGTAGTTTAGGTTGAAAATGGTATATTAAAATAGATATGTATTAGCTGCAGTGAACAAGAACATTTCCACTGATGACAGGGGAAATATAGCACAGGAGTATAGGCTACAACTTAGGACTTTTCGTTACTGAATTTGACATTCAGGTGACCTACATACAAATGATACAAAATTATCATTCCTGTCTTACAGATGGAGAGCAGAGATGTGAGGTGTATTAAAGAGGTTTTCCCAAGGACACACTGCAAGTCTTTAACCAAGCCAGAGCTCAAGCAAAGGGCTCCTGGAGGCCATCCCAGCATCCCATCCTCCTGGCAACTGAAAACACTAAAAGGTCATAAAAGTGTATGAGACAACTGAGTGAATCATGTCCGTAATTCATTCACTCCAGCTTTGTTTTCATTCATAAACTCATCAAAGATCAGAGCCCCTGAAGTGAGTTATAGTCCCATCTCCACTGAAAAGCTGTTTGTTAATCTCAGACAGACCTTTGCCTTTACGGCTGTGCAGTGGGTGCAGTTAATATACTTTCATTTCCCTTTTTATTGTTGGCTCAGATATTAATGATGTCAGCTGTAATCCCAGCTCTAGCAAAAGGCTGGGGTTAAACCACGACAACAAGGAATACCTGTATAGACCAGTGTTCCACCTGCATGATGAATGGATCACCTTTTCCACAGTGCTTGTGCAAATGTATCTCCAAAACCACGGCAGCTGGTAGTTAGAGACCTTCAAATTAAATGGATTTTGGACCAACTTTACTCTTCCTAGTTCTGAATCACCAACCAATGTGTTGGACCAATATTACTTGACGTTCACATACAGATATGAAATAGCCTCTTTTAACTCTTCGTCTGAGCCTAAGAAAGTTGGGAGTGGAGGAGTCTACAGGGCAGGAGTAGTTTTCTTCACAGAGCAGAGCAGCCCAGGAAGGGATGCCTTGTGGCTCACAGCTCATGGACAAGGTAGCGAAACTAAAGGTTTATCCCAGGCAAGTTTTTAAAATTTTTCCTTAGACAGAGAGGGAAAGGTCTGCATTCACAAAGGAAAAGACTCCCTTGCTCTAAGTAGCCCTTAGTGACCAGTAAAGATACAGATTATATCCTTAAAAATAAGTACTTTGTCATAAAATAAAAGATCCTTGACATCTTAGTTCCAAAGCATTTGTAATTGCTAAAAATTTCTAATTGTAAGGAAATTAATGCACTAGGATTGCATTATCACAGGAGATTATGGTCATGTAGATTCCTGTGGCTGATATGTCTGCTTTGTAGCTTTTTCAGTTGTTTCATACAACCTTTGTATGTATAGCAAAAATTTAATTGTTACCGAGACTCACCAGTACCATGAAATTATAAATTTTAATTTCAAAATGCTTGTATACAACTAAACAAATTCAAGGTGGACAGTAATAATATTCAAGGTACAAGCAAACATAAAAGGAGACAGACAAAAAATAACCCATCATGTTACAGCTGGGACTCTTGACTACTTTGGAAAAAAAATTTCAGAAAAAATCCTACTCTGCATTTTCTCCCCTGGTACATCAAAGTTAAAAATCAAATCAATACCATCTTAGTATTAGATGGTGGTGACAGCATGTGGACATCAGTGCTGTAATTAAAAAGCCATTCAGCTCAGTTGGTAAAATGTAATTTTAGCTGTAGTCGCTGGCTGTTTCTAAGCAATCTATTTACCCCAAAACCTCCTCAGGCATGGACTGAAGAGTGTGAAATGATGGAGTTTTAGTTATCCTCATACATAACAAATTTCAATTACAATTCCTACTGTAAAAAATGTTATAATAATATTACGCTAAGTCCCCATGCTAACTGATGGTAGGGACAGAAGAAGAGGAAGAAACTTTCTCTGCTTTACTGCTTTCATTAGTCTCATTTTACATGGGACTTCTTCCCTGAACCTGTAGAGGGGCTAATCCCAGCTGGTGACTGAGACCAGACCCTGTGCTGCTCCAGTCCATGGCCCACACCAAGAGACCATCGTGGAGAAATTGCTGTGAGATTTCCCCCTGCTCTGACAAGGACAGTCAGAGGAATGTCCCTCATTGCTTAAAGACTGGCAGAGCTCTGGCTTCAGATGCTGCTCACAGGAAAAGCTTAGGGCCACTCATTAAAGAAGAAGCTAAATTAATAGTAAGCAAAACTAAGTGAAATGCACATAGCATTTAACTTTCTGAGCTAAAACTATCAACCAATTAAACCAAATAGCATGCCCGAATTAAATATTAAGCTTATTTACAGATAAGAAAACGGAGGCAGAAAATCAAAAGGCCAGTTTTTAGGCTAGTACTTAAAAACTGTTCTACAATCGGCATTTATTTTGGGTTAATTTATTTCTTTTAAAAGTGCTGTGTACCCATAAGCAACTTTGTCACAGTTTTAAATCATTTGATGTTCTACTGCACATTATGAAATCCACAGAGATGGACCTGTCCTCAATGCCAAAGGTGTCCCTGCATCCCCAACCCCATCCATATCCATATTCCCATCTCTATCCACATCTCCTTCACTGTTTGCACATCTGCTTACTTCTCAGACTGCTTGGCCAGCTCCCAAGGTCCCTTCCACTGTGTCACCCAGCCACAGACTTATCCTGGAGGGAGCCAACTGGATGGTTAAAAGCAAGTGCTGCTCAGAACCCCAAACCATCCTTCCTCTCTTCTCAGCTGGCCAGGGGCAATAGGATACTCTCCCCCATCAATCACAGCAAAAACTGTTGCACCAACACATGAAACTGAGGGTGTGTAGGCTTTTGGAATGGTTTATAAACATCTTCCAGAGTCTGACAAGACTTCTCGACCTCAGGAGATCTGTGTTTGTGTTAGGTAGCTAAGGGCTTCACGACTCATCTCCATGCACCTCCAGTGGGGCACAATGCAGGCCAGCAGACTGGTTTTGAAAGCCAGAGCTTATCAGCCTGATAAAATCAGAATCTGTCAGAGACTTGGAGATCCAGCAGGTCCCCAAATCACAGGTTGGACTGGTTGGCACAAGGAATGTAAGTTCAGTAGTAAAAGCAATAATTTTGGGTAAATATGGAATAAAAGTTTTTTTTTTTTTTTTCCCCAGGAAGGGCATAAACAAAAGTAGAAGCAGAAATATAATCACGTGCTTAATTCTGTGCTATACTTTACAGTAAAAATAGGAGATGTTCAGATAAAAAGACAAATCACACTGTAATATGCAGTGCAAATGCATATGCAACTTGTCATTTCCTACTCTCTGTTCTTGTCATAGTAGCTATTATTCTCTCACCTTTGCTCAGTGGCACTAGCAAAAGCAGTGTGGGCAGCTATGGATACCATATGTGTTACAAGGCAAATGGTTAGAAGTACAGCCACTTCAATCGTAGTGTCAGATAAAAAGTTTAGAACTATTTTCCTGACTCTCAATTTCATCAGCACACTCAGACTCGAGGCAATGAGCTAAATGGGCCAAGTCTTACAGAACAGAGGTTTCCATCCCTTTGGGCTGCTGCAGGATGCAGGTTATTGTATGCTGCATGTTAAGAAGTGAAAACATAAATTAGAGAGTGTGCCATAATCTGGCATGCAGATGACTCCTGCTCCTGCAGCAAAGAGGAGGCACCAGGCAAGCAGCAGCTAGAAAGCAAATTTTCTTGGTTTCTCACATCCTCTCTCTGCAGAACTCTTTACTCCTTAGGGGGAGGTGCTGCACAGTAGCATCCTTCAAAGGAAGGTCAGCTGGCAGAAACACACATACAATTACTGGCCTGTCTCTGCTGCTTCTCTTTAGCTAGTCAAGCCAAGTCCCAAACAACCCTATTACACCTGGCATTTTTTTCCCTATTCTCGAAAATTGCCATAGCTGCTTTGTTTCCTTTTCATATATGTTTCCTTCTTATGACAGCTCAGAAGGTCTACCAGAATGGGGGATCTTATGCTATGTCTGTCACAGTTTGCCATGGCCAAGCCCAGTGAAATCTGAGTAGAAACATTCACAAATGCATGGAAAAATAAAAGTCACAATTTTACTACTGTTTGCATGGCCAGGTTAAAATTTAGGGGCAAGCTGCTTGGATTTTAGAGCAGCTGCTGACACAGAGAAGTGACCAGGGAGTGGGGCCCTCACTGTCTCTGATTTGCATCAGAGGGAAAATGAACCCAGAGAAGAGAGGACGTGTTCAGACAATGCTCACACACATCCCAAGGGAAGGGTGAAATGATGGAGGAATACAATGATGTTTTCTGAAGCATGGTAAATGGGAGAGAAAAGGACAGAGACGGGTTAGAGGGAGCTCATAAGGATGACTGAGAGGCAAACAGACCACCCTGGTGGCTATTGGGGAGGGCAAAACGCCTTCCTCAGCCTTTGGTGTAGCGCAGTGTCCAGCCTATCAAACTGCCTTATTTTGGGGTACATATCTCCCTCTATTCCTGCAAGGCAGCAAGGACAAGGAGCAAGGCAGGGGAGTCCTGGGATGCTCCAAATGTCCCCTTTTGCTGTCCGCTGAGAAGAGAATATCCATTAGCTTCCCATCTGCATTGCTTCATACGGTCTTGAAGGCACAAACTTATCTGTGCAACATTTATTTTTGTGTTTTTAAAAGATTCTAGCTTACTGTATTGACATACAGTGATCACTATTTCTCCCTGCTGTCAATAGTTAAACAACATTAATTGACTTTAGATTTATATTCATGGTATGTTTCTGGAGGAATTAATTAAAATGTCCAGGTTTACTGCCATAAAATCCAAATATGGACTAAAGCAGATGTCATATGCAGTCTTGTAGGACCCCTGTGATGCACTGGAAGGGCTTCTCATCACAAAGTGACCAGTACCTTACTCATTAACCACATGTGCCTATCTATTCAAAATTAAGAACAAAATATGTTCCTCACCCTTTCCTAGACGCCTTCTTCATTTCTGTGTACAACATTCAGCTGAACAAGCTGTTAAGTGGGAAAAGGAGTAGGAGGTGACCAGCTTTCCCTTCATCCTTTCAACTAGTGAGCAAAACAGCACACAGTAACTATCAGGGGGAGCACATATTTTTTAGTAGCCTGCAGGCTAAACATCCCTCCTCCATCTACCTGTCTATCTTCCCAGTGCATGTTGCACTGTCACTCCCAAAGTGCTCAGAATATGCAGAAAGAGCTCCCAGGAAAGCCCGAGGAGCAGAACTCAACCTGGCTCTTCCAGGATAGTTAGATGAATATCAGTACTTCCTTTTTCTGCCCATAAATATGAGCAAAAATGTCATTTTATCACTGCAATAGGCAACGCAGTATTTCTCAAGAGTGAAGGATCCTAAGCTATCAAATACCTAAACTACAAATTGCTGATATTCAGGAAAGTGTAAGAGGGCTTTTGTACTGTTTTTGTACTGCTCCCTAGATATCCCCTTCTGGCCCTTGTTGGGCACAGGTTACTCAGTAAGGTGGCTCTTTGGTCCGACTTGATGCTGGGAAGTTCCCTAAGATCTTAAATGATTTCCAAACTTCAGAAACACCTTAGTATTGGTGAGCCTTCTATGCCAATCCTTGCAGCATGATGAGGATATGTCTAATGTGCTTGCAGAGTCCAAAGCCTGGTGCCTAGGACACAGAGTATCTGTATTAATAAGCTCAGTACACTTTGGATGCATCTATATGGGTGAATCAAACAAGCCCAGGACTGTTTTCTGGCCAACTGGCCTGGAACAGCTTAAATTCATAAATACACAGACTTCTAAATGGGAATGGTCTCTAGACTGACCTAACTTCTGTAGCATGTCCAGGAATTGGTAGAGCACCAGTAGGACTGGTCAAAACTGTGCCAAGGACCCTTCTAGCAATTTAATGGTTCAGACAATCAAGTTTCAGTGCCAGAGGATTTTCATTCAAGTTGTTTAATTTACTTGGGTAGCATTAGCCTTAGGGAATCCAAAAGTCTAAGCTCATTGACAGCCTTCTATATATCATCTACTATTATTAGCAAGAGTAATAGCACTTTCTTGATTGATGTACATATCTTCCTTACACCAGCTTTGAAATGGTCTGCTCTGAAGGAGCAATCAGGAGTGGCAAGTTTCCAGGTAGTCCCATCTACTGCCAGTCAGCCTAGGTCTGAAACTCTATTGTCCCACTGGAGCTCTATTGTCCCTGCCAGTTGGACAATCCTAAAAGAACCAAACGAAATTGTTCATAGAAAGAAATAGGTCAGCAGCCTTCACAGATTCTCCTCCTTAATGCTTTGGTTCAGAGCACGGGTGTCCATATGTTTGCAGTGACCTGCTTGTGGCTGGCACCCCGGCAATCTTTCCTCCAGGGTGTCTGATCCTGCCCTGGAAGTGGTGCTGGCTGCAGAGAGCAGAGGGATGTTGGGATAAACTAGGACTGCTATGGATGCTGTATTCTTTGACACTAGAATTCCTTTGACTTTTAGAGAGATGAAAATGTCACAAAAAAAGCATAATGGAACACCCTATGAAATGGGAATTTTTATCATGG
The DNA here is from genome assembly GCF_017590135.1 of Pyrgilauda ruficollis. Classification (NCBI taxonomy): domain Eukaryota; kingdom Metazoa; phylum Chordata; class Aves; order Passeriformes; family Passeridae; genus Pyrgilauda; species Pyrgilauda ruficollis. The sequence goes on along the minus strand of NW_024525823.1, from coordinate 2,878,539 downwards.
AGCTAGCAAGAACACGGCTCTGCACTGTGTTTCTATCCCTGTTCTTTAACAGCTGACTGCGTGCTGTTTTACCATTCTTTTAGCAGATGGCAAAGGCACTTAATCTGAAACAGCAGGACTTCTCTCTGAAACAAATACAAACATTTCCTGCAGAACAAAACATGATGTAAACCCAGTGGCCAGAGTGGTTTTCTACTGATGTGTTCCCAGGGCTGTAAGCAGTATTTGCAGACAGGCAGCTCTTGAGTCCCAGACCATGGTGAGTAGTGAGAAGCCTGCACAGCAAAGCCACTGTGGGGGGAGAACTCTGCTCCAGGAACTCCACTGTGGGTTCCATCCGAAGCATGCCATCAGGCTCAATCCTGCATTTCAGACTGGTACAGGTCTCACAGAAGTAAGCTGGGAATCTTTTCAGTTGACTTTGTAGTGCCATGCAAGCTCTCATCCCCAGGAATGCACGAACAGAAGGTCTCCAAGTCATAGTGGAGCACAGGAAATCACTGGATCCCATTTTTTTCTTTATAATGGAGACGGATTAGAGACAGTGTACCCTGCTCTTGGAAATCTCACATTTCCATCTTTTTTCCAGCTTTGGCTAAGCAGGGACAGCGTTTAGCTCAGGAGCAGCAGCCGGACTCACACTCTGATGTAGGATAGTTGCATAATGTCATGTGTTCTCTTCTGTTCTCCTTCCTCACCTCACTGGGGATCTCTTGTGATAAAAACAGTAAAAGGCTCTTGATTTATTTTGCTGACTAGAACATTTCATTATATTGATTCAGCTCATGAAAGCCCCACAAGGAAATGGAAAATAGCCCATTATTTTTAATTTTCAATTGGAAAAGTTACAACACATTTCTATTTATGATGTGCTTTTTTTTTTCCTTTAATCTAAATCATCAAATTCAGCACTTATTTTTAGAACAGTCTATTTCCATCGTTAAGGAAAGACTAAGGTTTGAACTTGTGTTTCTCTGTATCACAAGCTGCTGAGGTTCAAAGAAATTATTCATATATATTTTGCAGAGAGTTGGTGAGGAGGTGAAACTGCCAAATATCCTGAACTTCTCTATTTTGGGAAAAATGGTGGGCTAGGATGATCTTACAAAATATATTCACGGCTTAAATTGAACAATTTAACACTCTGAAGCTTAAGTAAAAAATTAATAGAAGGCAAATCTTTGAAGTGGTGGCATGTGTGTAAGCCTCTTGTCCCCTGCAGCCAGAAAAAAATGTCATCAAGGCTTCAGACAAGCAGTATTAAGTATTTGAATTCTCCACAAAAGTATTGTGATGTAGAGCAATTACTTGTTTCTGATATTAGTGAGAAGTTGCTCAAATGTGTTTATTTTGCCTTTCTCTGCATAATATCCTTTGGAATATGTCCTTTACATGACTTCTGCCTCATGGTAGATTCATCTTAATCATATACCCCCATGCACATTCACATGTGCACACATATATTTATACACACGCACACACAGAACAAATAAACGAGATGGCCAGAAATTCTTGGCATGCTCTCTGTTATTTCTGTGCTGCTCCTGCTTGAAGCACATTTAACATTTTACTTGACTTGAAAACTTAGTAAGGTAGATGGATTAAGGAAAAAAAAAGCCAAAGGTTGAAAGGATGAATAGCTTAGAGAATAAAGCATTGGGCACTTACAGTACTGCTGGCACTGAATGCAAGGAATCAGCCCTGCAGACCTCAAAAGGGTGAGGAATGAAACTCAAACACACCCAGTTTGGTCAGCCCCGAAAACCTAACTGAACAAAGACATCCCAAACCTGCAGCTTGGGTTAAAGAGCTAAGACACTAATCCAGTACAAAGGGCTTTATTCAGACTGTTTACCCTTTTGTATGTATGTATATACAATCAAAACTAATTTTTTTTCAGACCCTGATGTGAACCAGTGCTCTATACAAATCTGTGGGGAAAAAGTCCAGCAAGTTATTTCACTGACAAAAGTGGCCTTTATGTTGCTTCAAAAGTGGCCTTTACTCTTTGCAAAGTTCCTTTAGAATAAGGTCTGCGAGGAATTTTGTGGAAAACAGAGCTACTTTACAGTATTTTCTCCACATTGACTCTTTAAACATACTAAATCTGTGCTTTGTTAACTCAGCATTCAAATGTAGAGAAATCCAAAGAGCAGGTCAACTTTCTGTCCCTAACGACAGCTTTCCCTCTCAACCGGCCAATGGCCTGGTCACACAACCTAACCTCCTGCCCTGGAAGATTTATCATCAGCTTTGCATATGTCCTTGTCACTTTGAACTAAATGAGGCTGCTCAGTGTGCCCTAAAATCTAGCGCCTGTGTATGCCCTTGCTCGACTGAACCCCGAAGAGCTATTAGTGCTGAAAGCTAATTATAGGTGCTTTTCTCTCAATAGTGTATCCCAAATTTAGTGTGGCATGTATCTTGCTGTCTTGATTAAACTGCAGGCTCTTCGGGGAATGAGCCACCTTTTATTCTCTCTAGTTTTCAGAGCACCGGGACTCTAACTTCAGATGGGGCCTTTAGGTGCTACCACGATATGGATAAATAAAAGACAATATAAAACGGTGCCACCAAAGGAAATGAAAGATGTGAAAGGTAATAAATAAAGCTAATTTAATCCATCTGAAAACAACTGATTAAACCAGCAATCAGATCAGAAATAAGGTAAAAAATGGAAATCTTTCCATAAACATTTTCTACCTTTCTCAGAGGAGCAGTGCAAAGATGATGTATCACTCATCCCTACACAAACCTTGCTTTGATTTATTACCTCTTAAATAAAAAAAAGACAACCTCTGTGATTTTTGTAGCAAACTGTTTTTGCATCACTTCTCAAGAGAAATCCATGCCTATACTCACAGACCTTACATATATCTCCTTAACTGGTAAAAATACAGGCTTCCAAGACTTTCTAGAAGCTAGATAAGGAACAAATAACATGGATCCAAACCTTCTGCTTCTTGTCTGCGGACATTAAGTATATTGCTGTGAATATAGAGCTGAAAGACTATTCAGATGCAAGAAGGCAATACTCAATTTCTCCTCCCAAAGACACTTTCTTTGTCAGAATTATAGGAATTCTAAAGGGCTTTTCACTTGCACAAAAAGCCGCCTGCCAGCAATGATCACGGTTAAACAAAAAGCATGTCCAATAGAGCAAGCCACTCATGTGACTATCATTTGCAACCCAGGTACTGGGAGCAAACACTGGCTATATACTTTGATCTAAATATACCCCAATTAAGGTTTGACTGATTATCTGTGCTCACAGAGTGGAGGTAGGCAAATTTAACAAATGGCAATGAGGAAACTTGGGTTTATGGAGTAATTTAACAAAGGCAACATAATGGCAATAACATAGGAGCAGCAGACCACCTGCTCCTCGGCTGGGTTCACTTTCTCATGGACCTGTCACACTGTAGAGTTCCTCACACAAATAAAACAAGAAATAAGTAATTCTCCTGGAGAGCAATTGTTAAACCACCAGTCCTGAAATACACCGTGATGGAAACTGATCTTAAGAGGTATTTTTTAAACCTGTTTGAGGAAATCAAAGGTCTCATTGATTAGAACAGAGGTTTTAACCAAGAGAAGTGAGAAAACAACCAGTTCTCCCTTTGAGAATTATATATGGATATTGCCAAAAACCTGTAAGTGCAGGAGAATACCTTCATGAAAACAGCCTACAGTAAATAATGGAACACATTAGCTTTTCTTTAAGCTCTTTAATATCACGATTTAACAAAATTGTCAGAGATTCAGATGTTTGTTATTTAGGTAAGTTATAATTGGATTTTTTTCCTTGTGTTAGCTGTTATGGAATTATTAATGTATTTGTTTAATCACTACTGAGCAACACACAGAGAAATTTAGAAGTAAGAAGTACAATAACACACCTTAAAATCAGGTTGTGCCACGAGATTGAGACCAATCTATCTAGAGGACAAAACTGCAATATGAAATATCTTTCTTGTTTTGGTGGATGACAGGAAAGAGGTTAAAACATAATGGAAATGTGGCACAACTAGACAAGGCTCTGAAAACACTTAGCAGGAGGTTATTTTACATTTGTAAAGGAAAAGATAGGGGGAAACATCAGTCACTAACAGTTGCTTCAAAGGCTCAGAGACTGTCGAGGTGGGATATTTTCCCAGAACATTTGGCCTGGATCCTAAGGGACTAATTTTATTTTCAGGTGACCTATGGATGTGAGTCAGCACCTTGGGTAAGCATTTGAAAACAGATGCCCATGCACCATTTATTCCTTGCCTCTTGACGCTGAAATAAATGACAATTAATATGCACATCTGAACATGCATACTCACTGTGGGACTGCAGACACCGGAGACCTTTGCTTCATTGTCATAATGTGCTTTTTCCCATGAGTAAATTTACTGCTAATTCTTTCAGCTCTCAAAACTGAGCATTGTTAAAAACAGAAAAGAAAAAAAAAAGAAAAAAATATTACTCAGACACAGTCGGTGAGAAGTCTTAAAAGTTTTGATTAAAAAGATGTTGACACAGATGCTGGGAGAGCCTGCAGACTGGATTTCCTGGAGAGAGTAAGCGGAGTAAGGATTTAACTCACCTCACTTCAGAAGTCTGAAACGTAGATATCCTAACCACGCTGTTTTTTCTTCAGTGAGGGTAGACAAAAAAATTTTTTTTTCAAAGAACCATTCACCTTAAGTTTTTTAGCTACACTGCTCAAATTGCCTCTAGAGGGGCCTATTTTCCACCATTACAGTGAAAGTCTAAATTGAGGAGCTTCAGCTGAGATGACTAATTCACAGGCATCAGCTTTAGGGTAGATCTCTTCTAAATATGCATGGAGCTTTCTTGCATGTCAGGAAGGCTCTAGTTGGTGCATGCTGGGGTACTGAATGCCTCCAGGGAAGCCTGGACATGAAGGTAAAGCAGATGGCTCCCAAACAAATCATGAGGAAAAAAAAAGGTTTCTGTTTACAATGGAGCTGGCTGTGAGAAGATAAGATCTGGATCTAGACCTGGACTTTGGGATACAACAGCCACTGGAAAAGAATGAGGCCAAAATTTGGATCAGGGCTGGCACTGCTCTGCCAGTGGTCACAAGAAGTCTCAGGTCAGTGCTTGGCACTTACTACCATGTGCAGCAAAACGCCAACACACTGTGGGACCAGCTCAGGGTCACGTGTCAACACAAACTCACAATTTCTTCTCTTTGTTAGCTACTGTCACAACTGGAACATTACTTTGCAGGCAGCAGAGATTTGGGGGGGTGTGTCTGTTAATCTTACTTTACTGCAAAAATGGTCATGATAGTCCTTTTGCTATCAAGATGTAATGCTGCTGATTAAATTACAAATGACACACTACATCAATTCTTATTAGAGATGCTCAGGTCTCTGAGTATGTACACTCATGTGGCTGATACCCTTCTTGCCCATTTCTCATACCATTCAAGCCAATAATTATCAGCAAAGATTTCAGAGCAGACTTGAGGCAGTCACGCATCTCACTGTCAGTCAAGGGTTTTATTTTTTTTGGCAATGTTTATGTGATATCAGGGGTCAGAGGTTTTTAACCCTACTTCCCCTGGTGAACTATTACAATCCTCTGCTGGATTCTGCTGGGAAAGGAACATATCCTATTATGCTGCTATCAATTCTTCATCTTGTAGCATCGCTTCACAATTCACAGATATGATATCATTAAGGCTGAAATTCTACCGTATGTTGAACCCTTTGTTTATTTCACTAAGACCTGAAAGATCTTGGGACTCGCCTTCAGATATGATGAGACCTGTCAAAAATGAATTCACCAGTTTTTGTGTACTATCAATATTTTATTACTTAATGGTAGTTTAAGACTGTACTAGATACAGCTTGTTCGTAACTAGTCTGAAAAATGAGATTATCTTTTGTAAACAGTTGCCTTTCATCCATTTCACTCAAAACACAAATACATTTGGCTGAAAATGTTTCATTTTTTGCTGCGATTGTTAAATTTTTTTATTATGATAGGGAAGAACTTTCTGTGGGGAAAAAAATAGTCATGAAATAATCAGGTTGTTCAGTGAAAAAAAATCCATTTCGGTACAAAATTCTTGGACAGGCTATTTTTTTACAATCATTGGAGCCCTACACATGCACTCTATGAAAAGTTTATAAGTCCTGGATAACCTCTATACATGGATAAACCAAAAAATGTTAACATGGTAGTTACTGAGAGTGGCACTTCAGCTATTCTGGTTTTATGGCTGATTAAAAAAAAATATATATATGAAATAATAATAATAATAACAACAATAAATCCCTTTAGAATTATAATTCATAATAAATAATAATAATCTCTTTTTAATTTTCTACCAAGCTACAAAATGATGAGAACACAAAGTTCCCCTCAGTATAATTCTCCAGCACAAATTTGGCAAAAATTTTCAAGCAGTGCTGTGACAGCAGAGCTGAGAAAATGAAACAGATACAATTGTGTACAAAAGTAATGTGATTCTTAATGGAAGAATAAATAGAAGCCACCAAAGCATTTTGACCAATAAAAGAGTGGTTCCTTTGTATAAAATTGACTTATAAATATATAAGACAGAGAAGAGTGGGGTTTTAGTATGATGCTGCAGAGGCACATGGGCACTGACATAGTCCTAGAGTCGCCTTTTAATAAGTGAAGTGTTAGGGGGCTGGGCAACCCATGGGGGTGATACGGAGCCGCTTGCTTCCAGGTCACTGCTTTGAATCTGATGCCAGCTGAGAGCCGTAACTCTTTGACGCCTGCTTGGTGGCCTTAAAAACTTCTCCTTTTTTGGGCTCAGTACGAGTGGGTGCTTGCTGCACTGGCAAGCCCTGTCACCATGGCAGGAGCAGTATGGGACTGTGGGGCTGGGCCTGGTGGTCTGTGCATGGTGGGAGGGTATGGGTAGAACACACTGCTCCTGCACCCGTAGCCCTGTGCATCGACTGCTGTGCTGGTGCAGGCAAAGAAGCTCCCTGCAGAACTCCAGTCTTGAGGACAGAGTGCTTTATTCTGCATGGCTGTTCCTCAATATCATTCCTGGAAAGTTTTCAGTAAGTGAGCTAATCCTAAAAAAATTTTGTTTTAGAGTAGGTCATTCTTATGCCATTTTATGTCTATTCCCCCACCTCCCATACTGTGCACCACCTGGGAGCACAAGAGCAAACTCATAAAACAGCATAATATTTTCTAGCTATTTATTTATTTGCTACACTTACTTTCTAATGGAGTGTGTGCAACATCATATTTAAAACATGACCTTAGAAACTTAAAAACACATCCATTTTTCCCAAAGAATATACAGCTGCCAGAGAAAAGGGGACATTCAGTAAACTGCATGTCACTATCAGCTATTGATAGCCAGTGATTTGTTCTGAATCCAAAGGCTAAACCAACCCTCATGCTGCTGTGTGTCAGATGCAATTGGTCCAAAGTCAAAGTTTTACAGCTCAGACAGGGCGCACTTTATCCTTCAGGCTGCTACTTAAGATAGCCATGACCCTGAGGAGAACCAGTCAACAAAACAGACAGACAAGAGGATGTGATTTGTATGCATCCCTGAGCCTGCTCAAATCACCTCTGACCTTCAGGTCAGGCTGCAAATGACAGCAGAGTGCATGCACCTGATCAGACAGCACATTCTCATTAGAAAGCCTGGGAAAAGGGGGCAGCTACACTGTGTTTACTCATAGACCAAATGCAATCTACCCAGGAAATGAGAAGAAAAAAGATCAATTTAGCTCAACAGAAGGATGTGAGCAACATGTAAGTATGTTATGAAATTCCATATCAAACTGCTTATTCTTATAAACCCAGATGGGAGCTCTCTGCCTGGGTGAGTCACCAAGAAGACAGGTTAGCAACAAAAAAAAGAGTATTTATTTGCTGCAGAATACCATGCCAGGAGTCTTTACTGAGGTGCATAACATCTAATAGACTGAGATCCACAGTCAAAGGCATTTATAGTCTTGATTTGCTGCTGGTACTAGTTGATGATCAGTGCAGTTTGCTGATTTGACTATGGTCATTGCTGCTAATTTACATCAGTATATGTGAATTTACCCAGTAGACAGGGCTGCATTTATCCAGCAGAAGGGCAGTGTTCACATGGAAATCCATGCTCTCCTAAATGTTGTTGTTTGGATATGGCAGCCTGTCAAGTTACCAGAGAGATCAAACTCATGTTTTTTTCTGCCAGGCTCCTGGAGGTAATCTGTGCTGAGGTTTTTATTTAGGACAATCTCCAGCACATTTGGAGCAAGCCTGTGATTTGAAGGGTGAGTGTGTTTGGTGACTGTGTTACTTTGTGCAGAGACTGAGGACCACTCTTCATTGTTCCAAGTTGGCCTTACACTTCTTATAAATTTCATCTGGCATTAGACTGAAGGCTGCAGTGCTGCCACGCTCCATCTATGCTAAACAGGCCTGCCGATGGCAGCGGGGGACCTGTGGCACGGGTACACGGCATCACTCGTGCAGACACTAAGGAAATGTGACTCATGCCTCCACTTGTCAGGGGCTGCAAGGACTGCTCTGGCCTCAGCGTCAGGCGCTACATGGGGAAAGTGCTGCCCACCTATTGCCTCGGTCTGAACGGAGATCAGCTTAGCATGCAACTCATTTGACTCAGCCACTTCTGCTTCCAGCCCTTGCTGTGCCACTTCCCTGCTCCATCCCAATTCTGTGCCCAGGCACAAGACATGGCACTGATTGTGCCAGGCAACAATTTGGGTGCAGTCTGATAGCAAACCGACTGCAGCATGGAGGCTAAATCCCCGCTGTGCAATCCTGGACAACAATAAATTTAGAGAGCCCTTCTGGAGCCAATCTATCTGTAGGACACACTAGAATAATACTACTGGTAGCTTCCTGTCTGGCATGTGAAGCTGCTAGCAAAGAGGTCAGCACCATGACCTGTAACTACTCTCTTCTGAGAACAAAACGGAATGGTTTTATCCAGTAATGCACGATGCTCCTTGCTAGACATGAGATTTTGCCATAAACATGAGATGGGAAACAAGGCTGAAACAGTATTTAAGACTGGTCCTTTGCTTGGGTTGAGATGGGACTCAGTGTGTGAAGATTAGTTATTTTGCATTTTCCACACAGATTCACACATTCATGACACTTTTTAACTATGACATTTAGATTCATGTTTTCCTCTGGTGATATCCATGTCAGCAGAAAGTAAAGGAATCCTACACAGTGGGGTTATTTTAGTATCATTCCTGTGAATTAAATAAGTGCCTTTTTTAAAGCTTTCAGTATAGATAATATCTGGTGACAGACATATTCTGGAGAGGAGCCATCCTTACTTTTACATAGGTGTCAAACTACCCATGTTATGACATTAATGTTGTTTTCAGGCTTACTAGACAGCCACTGAGGCCTGTGAGTATATTTCCTCCTGACTGCAAGGCATTCCAGCACCCTGAGCTGGAGAAGACAGAGAACGCCTCTGACACAGCTACCCTGTGCAGACGAAGAAAGAAAAAAAAGTATCCCTGTGTGTACCATGAACACTCACAGCAGTCTGGATTCCTAGTAAAATCCTTTCCAGTGTGCTGGCCACAGTTCTAGGGAGAAGAATAAAAATAGACTTTGTTGCTGGAATAAAATAAGAACAGAGGAACAAGAGAACAGCTGTACTGAACAAGACCAAAGGTCCTTCTGCTCCTGTCTCTGACAGTGTCTAGTAACAACTGCTTAGGGAAAGACTATGAGGAGAACAGCATGGGGTGACCCTTCCCATGGCAGTCTGCTTTCAGCTATCTATAATTTAGGAATTTCCTGACACATATGTGGTTATCCACTGGACTTTTATTTTCTGGCTTTGTGTAGTTGCTTTTAGAGCCCATTTGCCTTCCACATCCTCTTCTAGGGAGGAGTTACATGGCACAAGGAGCCCAAGCATGCCGTATGTGAAGGGGGGCTTTTGTTTGTCTTAGAATTACATTTAGTAATTTCATTTGGTGTTTCTCAATTACCAGACCAAGAGAAATTGCAAGATCCTGATTGGACTAGGATGAAAACTCACAAAGCCAGAAAATCTTCCTGTTGTTTATCTTTGTCATGGTTTCTTCTGCTTTACAAGCCACACAGTTGTTGGTGAGCTGCATCGTGCTAATAGCAGTGTATGGAAAGTACAAGAAATGACAGCAGAGTCTGGAAAGAAATGCATTTTTGTATTGCACGTGCACCTGCAGGTGTGTGCCCGAGACATGGGACAAAAGATTTTGAGTGCTTACTGCAATGTGTCTCACAAACTGCACAGCCACTTTCAAAGGCAATGAAAAGCCAGGCATTTTACAAGGATCTTCTTCCCAAAAGAAGAAGAAGGTGGACAAATACTTTTGCTTCATCTGTGGTAATAAGTTCATTACAGTTTGTTTCTCTGTTTTGTCACCCATAAAATGTAACTAATTACACACCGACTATGAGCCCTGCCCAATAGTAACATGAGTAAAGGAGAGGATAGAGATTATGGAGAGTTAGGCAAAGCAGAGAGATTGCTATTTTCTTCAAGTTTCAGCAACAACTACAAGTAGGGTGGTTTATGTTTTTGTGAACCACTTGGGCTTTCCAAGTTTTCCGGAGAAACTGATCAATTCATATGTAAATAAAATATATCGTATCCTATAAGAAAAGAGCAGTTGATAAAGAGGATCTAGCGCTGAGGGTCTTTATGACCAAGAGAGGGAAGAATTTCTTTGTGTCACTACAAAATGTTACTCTGCCCCTCAAAGGAAGGAGACAGAAGGCTAGCTCTATGCAAAAGCCTGACTGCATGTGACTGACTCAGCAGGAGAAGGGCTGGCTCTCTTTCTCGGGCTCCTTCTGTTGCAAGACACAGATCCTAAGTACGTGCCGGATGCCTCTGCCTGATTTCTTGGGGGTATTCAGGCCCAGTGATACATTTTAGAACAAGAAGGGGAATGAGCAGACCAAAAATGTAAAGCACAAGCTGTTTCTCTTGAACTCTGTTGCTCTGCTGAAAGCAGAGCATAGCAAGTACATGTGCATTTCACTTCTTTTATGTTACACACCAATGGTGACTCCTGCTCTTGTTACTATAAAAGATTTCGTCCTTTTCGTTTTTCCTTTTAAACAGCAGTTCTTATTTAAAATTATCTTGTCCCTTCTGAAATGTGCTTTTTCAGGGTGAGTGAGCCTAGAACAGCTTGAGAAAAAATACAGTCCTTCCAAGTTGGACTGCATCTCATCAAAGTGTTTTTCCCCTTAGGATTTTATGGAATGTTACCTCACTTTATGACAGTTCACATCACAGTGTAAATGCTGAACATTTCTGTAAGTGAGGCAATGCACTGTGAAATGTCAGGCAAACGATAAAATCAATAATCTGCAAGTTACCAAAGAGAAACAAAATTCATGGATGTCAGTAGTTTTTGGGTCAAAGGCAGATGCTCCAGAACAGAGCAGTTTGGAATGGCCAAACACTTTTGGGCTGTTTTTGTTTAAGTTTTACTCTCAAAGAGCACTGAAAAATGACTCTATTCTGAGCAACTAGGATCATCTTTACATACACTTCTTCCATCTTTTATTCTTTTAGCTGAGAAGGTGAGATTGAAAAGTAACTTGTTTTCTTTTGTATCATCTTTTCATGCCCTGGATGTATGTTCTGTAACAAAGTTAACTTGTATTCTTAACAAGCACAGAAAGAAACCTTTGAGCAATACCTATCTGAGATCAATGGTACATTTCTTTTCCACTCAGATCTGACTGCAAAATCAAAAAATGAGGATTGGGATTCTGTTGGAACTAAAAACACGGTACAAAAAGATTTTAGCCAAAAAAGAAAAACATTCATAGAAGTGTTCTGTGCAAGTCTGAAAATGGAAAATGTCAGAGTAAGCATCTTTTTGTATTTTTTTTCATAAATTAAATATTTGAAACCAAAATTGATTTTTAATGTATCAGCACTGAAAGACTTTTAGCTTAGTTGTTCAGTTTTGGCTTTCAGTTTTTAACTGAAAAAACAACATTTTAATGAAAATTTCCTCACAATTTCTTCTGAACAATCATAGCTACTTTTCAGACAGCTCTATTTAATTTCTTAGATGGTCATGTTCGGGAAAGAAATCCTATTGGAGCTTCCCATATTCCCTTTAAAATATATCAATGCATTTAACACTGGGATTAAAGCACGTTCTGGGTCACAGAACAAGTAAAATCGAGTGTTGGTATGTTTACTGAGCTGTGCTTATTTATGTGCAGGCTTCTGAAAATAGAATACCATTGGAAAACTTGTAGGATAGGTATAGCAGCTGCTGAAATATCTGCAGATACACTGACAGATGTATGTCTGGAAACACAGTGCTTCCAGAAAAAAACCAAATATGCAAAGGATGGATATGGATGTTTTCATTGAACCAAACCAAAAAATTCCCTGGCAAAGCCAGGCAAGTGAAAACATCCCGATACAGTGATGTACAGTGAAGGCTAAAAGGTCAATCACCGTGGCTAAAAGTTATCAAGATAATTATTGCTAACGCCTTGGTTGGGGAAAATAAGCACCGCCACGGAAGCTGTTCAGCTTTGCAGCCTTGGGAGAGCTCCTCTGGCCAGGCATTATTTTATGGATAGAAAAGGCTTTGGGCTTTCTGAGCGCCGCACCTGCGGTCCCGCGGCCCCTCGGGGAATCACTGAGGGCGAGGAGAGGCAAACGCGGCACTGCCGACATCAAAAGTGCCCTCTCTCGCTTCTCTCGCTCTCCCCTTTCAGCGGCGGCTCCCTCCCTCCCCTCTCTCCGGGCGGCTGCCCGCGGCCTGGGGAACCTCTCACTTTTTGTCCTCTCCCGACCCTTCTGGACCACATTCTATGTTTTTATTCAGGCCATCTGCTCGCCGGGGAAGGGAAAGCGGCTGCTGCGGCTGCCGGCCCCACGGCCCCTCCTGGCACTTCTCTGCCCAGCGACGGTGCCGCGCCCGCCGGCCTCGGCCCGGCCCGGCCCGCGCAGGCTGGCGCTGGCCGGGCGGGATTTTATTTCCGCTTAAATATAGACGGCGAGGGGTAGGTTTGTGTTGGTGGCCTCCCCCTGCTCCCCCGGAGTGGTACGGCCGCCTTGTTCCTGACAGAAGTCTTTCTAAAGACCTGCTCAAGCCTCACTAAGCAGCTGTGAGTTAGGTCATTTTCCCAGGAGTTTTACATGTGGAAAACCGGGCATTAGGAAGGCCTCAGAAAAGGACACCATCTGGCCCCAGTGAAAAAAAGGATCATGACACTTTCTGTGGTACCAACAGGCCCTGATGAACCATAAAGGAATTCAGGCCTCGACTGTGATCCGATGGTGACTGGCCCAACAATCCCCCCCGTGACAGCCTCCCCCATTCAGCCCCGCAGTTATCTCATAGCACAATGGACTTTTGTGCCACGCTGTTTACCGGGGGCGTCGTCAAATCCAGTCGGATTTCTGGGCTCGGCTTCAGCGCCCCTGCTCTTTGCTGCAACATGTAACACGCATCGGGAGAGATAAGGACACAAAGAAGGGGGCTTTTTTTTTTTTTTTTTTTTTTTTTTTTTTTTTTTTTTTTCCTTTGCCTTTTCTTTTTTTTCCCCCCAGCATTCAAACCCCCTTGCATTTCTTTCACTGTACGATGGAATAAAGACTAAGGCTCTGTAGTGGATGCAAGAAAGATCTTTGCTGGGAATCAAGAAATCTCCTCCCATCACCCCCCAAGTTAAGTCAGACTTCGTGGATTAAGGGGAATTTGCACCACTGTTTTCTAAAAGTGAAATTTAATTAATGCAGGTCAGGATTTACAGCTTACATGGGCTTTTTGTGAGAAAATAAATGGACTTGTTTATTTTTTTTCTAGCCAACATGTCACTATTTCCTCATTTCGGTTTTGGAATAATTAAAAAAAAAAAAAAAAAAAAGTTACTATTAACAATATTGGATTTACCACACTATTAATTTTGTGTCCTGATTTCAATGTGTATACAGGAAATGTCTTAATAAGTTTGTACTCTAGGTGCAAGCTCTGTATGGCCACAAGCAGAATGTATGTCCCCCTTGCCTCCCCCACAAAGGATGCTACCTTCTCCCTGCCATTGTCACCCTCTGCCCCACTCCCACTGCAAGAGAGAGCCTGGGAAAATAAACAGACGTTGTAGCTTGCCCTCAAGGTCACTGCATTGACCTTGAAAGGGTAGGGGGTACCAAAATCCAGACTCAAGGAGCCTACAGGGAAAGAGACCTGCTGCCTCCCTGCCCCTGACTCCCCAGTTTAACCCAGTCTTGGTGGTGCTTGCGCTCTCCAGGCTCCCATGGCACCACTGGTGGTGAGGACATCTCTGCTGCTGGTGCCCCGACCTAGACATGGATCCTGAGGTCAAACCCAGCAACTCTGACATCATCAGAAAACTGTCAGGGAGCTGACACAGCTTGGGCAGCAAGGACTTAAGGACAAATGTGACATGTGGGTCCCTGTTAGGGATAAAATGGGCTAAATTTGACAGAAGGTTTTGGGCATGCTGCAACTCCCCAAGAAAGATCTAGTGCTGACATTTCAGGGGTATGGTGTGGTCATGATGGACTTTCATTTGAAATGCTGACACACGTGAGTGTGGCTGTTTGTCCTTCCAATTTTGTGCTTGTGTGCCCACTAAGAGGGTATTTCTTGTGCCCAGCTTGCTGCCCTCACCCTTCTGTGCTGCAGTCCCTTTAGAGCCTGGATCCCCTGGGTCTGAAGGGGAGGAGGCAAGCAAGCCAGAGCATGCCTGCCTCGCATCGGCTGTATGTGACAACTAACAGAGGTGTCCCCACACACATTTATCCTTCTTTTGGGAAGGAGAGAGGAGGAACTGAGGTATTCAGGGCTCTCAACAAGTTAGTGCCGGAGAGGGGTAATAAACCACATCTCCTGAAGTGTCAGCCTGATGCATTAAGGTATTTAAGCAAGTTTCTGTTAAAACAGATCTCCAAACTCTCGAGTGCCTAATTGAGCTTTGTGCACCCAAACAGAGGTAGGGAGGGTTGGGGGAACATTTCATTCAGGTTTCATACGTTGCCTTAATTGGTGACCTGAGGCAGCAATGCATTATACCTGTGGCTTCATTACACTGCTTATTACATGAGCCTCCCCAGCATGAAAAACAGACCTGTGCAAACAGCCCTGTATTATCCAGCATGTACCTAAGAGCACATGTGATGGCAATCCACAGCTTTTATTGGCATCACTCATTCTCTCATTTCACTGTTCTTTTACTACCATGGGTAATGTTTTGCTTTCCATTTAAAGAAGAAAAATCAGAAAGAAGAAAATAACTGGAGTAACAACATCCAAGTAAAACATTGTAGAACTTCCACAAAGAGAAGACAGCTCGCTGCTGAATTAGCACATTGTTTGACAAGAAGAAATATTTAAGATCAAATACCAAGGTGATTTTAAGAAAAGGCTAGTTCTTAGAGGAATTGCTTTAATATTTTATTTTTGAGACAATGATCCCACTTCCTATGGTCATAACCTCTACCTGTAGCTATTTATGGCTCCCAGTAAGTAGAGGATTTACAGTTTATGTATTCTGACTTTTTTTGTGTGCTGCACTGAGAGATCTCAGAAAGGAAGAGCTTGACTGTGAGACAAGGAACTGTGTGTTTGCAAAGGTGTAAAGATGAGGTCTGCAGCAGCTCATATCCACTTACTGAAGTGTTTTTGCAATTTTGCACACAGTTATTGATCCTATTATGAGTTACAGCCTTTCAGAGGTTGCCTTGAGCTGCTCAAATGAGAAAACCACCAGTGGCACTCTGCGCCAAGCAGGAGGGAGAGCACCCCTGGCATGGGTGTGCAATGACAATCAGCTGAGCCCAACGCATGGTAAATCCCCAGGGAGCCCAGGTCTCGAAAAGAGCTTTGGGGGCCAGGAAGAGCCCTGGTTAAAACAAGAAAGAGCATGAGGAGGAGTCTGGGGTACCTTTGGGCTTCCATCTGCCACCACTAAAGATGCCTATCTAGTCTATTGGCAACTCTTTCAACTGACTGAAAACCGGGAGGAAGACTTTATCATGCAAATAGTTAAATGTTCTGTAATCTGGGGTACATGCTTACTTTTTATTCAGAAAGCCCTGCTCAATGTAATGAAAAATGTCAGGCTCTTTTAATAAAAGAACAATTTGAAAACTTGATATATCACAAAACCATTAATTTTAGCCATTATCTGTTTGACACTTTTCATAGCAACGATTTCACTCTGTAACATGCTTCCCAAGGATTAAAATGATTTTAAAGGATTAAAATGTTAATTAAAAATATAATAGAAATATCAGTCGCTGAGAAGACCAACATAAGTATTTGTCTCTTTAGCTGTATAATCATGCTGCTGCCGTTTCCTCCTGACTCTTTACAGTTTGGAGTTTGAGTTGGTGAGGAGGTAAATGACAGATCCAGGAGCAATTCTGTTCTTTAACTATTTGACAATGCATCTGTTTACACTTCACAAAGGCAGCGTTATGTCCTTGAAATTTCTAAAGGTCATTGTTAATGGTATTTTTTTTTCTCTTTTTTTTTTTTTTTTTTTTTTTTTTTTTTTTTTTTTTTTTTTTGTGCCAACTGTGTCTTTCTTAGCTTGTAAGAGCACTATTCCCGGAGAGAGGCTGGAGGGGGTTGGAGCAGGCAGGTCCAGCAAATTCCATGTGACCAGTTCAGCTGCAATAATCTCTTTTCTCCTTCTGGTCCAAGCTACACATGAGAGCACTCTAGTGTCTTTCATCATTATTTGTCACCCTTTTGTGTTGAGCAACTTATATCCACAGCCATTCCAGCAATTAAAATAAAAAAGGACCAAACATTATTCGCAGTGAATAGCTCTGAGACCAGTGACATCAAGTACCAACCAACCCATTGAAGAGTGGGTACCTGATATCCCTGGAGTATTTTATGGAGGGAAAAGAAAATGCAGCCCAAACTCAAATCCAGCAAACACACCGTATGTGGAGATTTCAGAGCCTGATTAACAGATAGTCTTTCTACAACAATTTGTCTTACGTGTTCCTAGTAATGAGAGGAGAGGGGAGTGGGGCAGAGGGGTGAGAGGACAAGCTCTCAGTTACTGTACTGCTAACTTTTAACACCTTCAAAGATTATTTATATGTTCAGGCACCTAAATGGACCACAGGGCTGCATCATCTGCACCCATCTTCTCAAATGCTGTAATTTAGGAAACCTTCGTCATCAATGCTCTGACAAAATTAAGATTTTCTTTGGTGCTTTTCAAGTGAATGAGTGACAGAGCCCCCCTCAATTTTTCCTCTCTGTGCAATTGCCTTTGCTGTACATCTACTGTGAGCAG
Organism: Pyrgilauda ruficollis; assembly: GCF_017590135.1. NCBI lineage: Eukaryota > Metazoa > Chordata > Aves > Passeriformes > Passeridae > Pyrgilauda > Pyrgilauda ruficollis. The sequence continues at coordinate 2,861,220 of NW_024525823.1, read as the reverse complement.
GAGCAGGGGGATTTGTATGCCTAGGGAGATACAGCTCCTTCCCCACCTGACCAGGTAAACAACTATTCATCTTCTAGAAGCTGATTGTTTTCTATCCCATATATTCATTTTCCTTTCAGAACAGCACAGCCCTGAACAAATCCTTGGCTTCAATTTCTCCTAAAATATTAAGAAAAAGCATATTCTTGTATTTTTAAAGGGTCTTCAGAGTAAGATGACTTTGGAATAATAAAAAAAAAAAAAAACAGCCACCCCAACAACAATGCATTTATGTTGTATCTCTCAGAGCCTGGATTAATATGCCTAGGTATGCACAGTGGCATGAAGAGAAATGATTCTTTTGGCAACAAGAGGAGGCAAGAGATTCATCTATTTATGGAAGAGGGCTGATTGTCTAACCTTGGAGCTGTGTGGGGCTTTCTGCAGATATTAATTAACAATTTCTGCAGTGAACACATAAATACTTAATGGTGTTCAAAAGGCTACCACATCCTTTATAATTACTCAATTAGTTAATTAATAGCACTGTTAAAGAAATGTACTTTATTTCTAATCATAATTTGTGAAGACTGACTTTTCAGGTTCAGATTGTTAGGCCTCTTCTGCATTAGAGAGCCATCTGCTATCAGGAAACTTCCTTCTTTTCAACAGGTAGAGCTTTATATGGCATAAATTTGGTCTTACTCTTTTCTTGAAGAAAATGAACACACTGAATTATCTAACTTCTTACCGCAGAGTGGAATATTCCATAATTCTTAATGAATAGTAATAGTTTTCTGGATTATTTTCACATTTTTCCTACATATGTTTTGAAGTGGCTGAAAGATGGGGACAATATTCCAGTAATGTTCTCAGTGGTGCTGTTTAGACACAATTCACTTCTCTGTTTGATATTCCTCTGCTTTTAAAATTTACTGTCACTCACAGCCAAAGCACTGGACTGGGAGATTTGCAATGATACATAACATGGGCATTAAGTGGGTTTTTAGGGTCAGTGCAGACTGGGCTAAGGGATCTGCATCTTGTGAGTCTGAAATGAATTTTTTTTTTTTTTTTTTTTTTGTTCCAAGATGAATTACATCATGTTTGGAGTATCAATAACTTTTGATGTTCAAAGGAGACTAGTTTGTCAAGTAATCCAGATTGCTTTGTTCACCTGCCTCTATCATTAATTTAGGGCTGCACCAACTTTGAATCACTACTTAACCTTATTGCAAAAAATTCATACTTTTTTCCCAGAGCACTTTTAATCTATTAAGTGACAATAAACAGAAAACAGATCCTGACACTGTTCTAGAAGCTTTCTTATCGAGGTTGTCCTTTTAATTATTTTGTATTAGTTCCTCTCCTGGGTCTGGACACGAGTCTCTAGAAACTGGGGAGCTGGCCAGCGGACAATGACTCTGTTGAAAATATTTCCAACGTTTGGCTACTTCAGTGGTCCAGCCAGTACTTGTTGCACAGATTTGTCACAGTGCTGCTTTTTTAGGCATCGACATTTGGTGGTGGCAGAGATTCTGCCCCTGTCTCTGAGCTGGGGGAACTCAGGGCTCAGTCTCTGGGGGAGATTTCTCTCCCCCATGGACAGTCTCTCATTGAGGGAGGAGAGGAAAATGCAAACTTGAGACTGGGAGAGTTCCCAACTATACTTTCACTGGACAAACTCAGTGCCTCTGGAAGGATGGGATTCAGACTATACCTTCTGGGGCTCTGTACAACCTGTTCTTGGTGAGGTTTGGGTGGGGAATATGTGTGCCTTGTATTGCCTCAGAGGGCTTTTGCCATTATGTTTGAGCTCACAGATGCAGAAGGAAACTTAAATTATAAGCGTTTTTTAAAGGGCAAAAGAGGAGAAAAAATACTGACATTGGCAAGGATATCTTTCTGTTTACAAATGACATGAATAAAATAGTGATGTATTAAATGCAGTGCTCTGTTTGGACCAGACACTTTCCATTTGTGAAAAATGACCATGCTTCTCTCCCTAGGAAAACCAATCTTTTTCTTTAATGCGATTTATGAAAGAAATCACCATTTGTACATTACTTTTAAAACTTGAGGATGCTCTTAGAAGTTTCTTCAACTTTGGTGAAGGCTGAGCTGTTTGTAGAGATGTCAGCTACAAGATTGGTGGCTAAAGATAGCAGGTTGCATTCAGAATGGCTCTGTGACTGTTTTCAATTTGAAAGGAACTGGCTGAAGTGTTGCAAACACTTGAAGCCATGCATTCTGCATTACAATAAAAGTGCTATCATTATGCACATTACCCTCAATAACAGCTTCCTTTTTAATATATGCAGGACATCATAATCAAAATCTGCTGAGTATAAACCACAGGAAGGAAAAATCCAAACAATCCAGACAACACTGGATGTACCAAACTTTTGTAGCCAGTGCTGTGTTCATGGCTTTTTCCCAGTGATACTGCCATAACTTGTACATAATAAAATTATGTGTTTTTAAAGTAATGCATTAGTGATAGCTGTCAAAAAAGACATTCAGGATAACTTCTGTTTAATTTTATTTACTTTTCAATAAAACAATATATGCAGCTTATACAATGACAAAAAAATCCTAAGCAATGCATAAACCACCATGACTCCACTGTGAACTAAGGGCCAAACTCATATTGACACAGCCAAGTATGGATCCTTCTTGTCATTCCTGAGAAGATGAGAAGTCCAGAGATGGAACTAGCAAATCCATTTGGCACATCGACTGTCTAAGCCCTTGTGATAGGTGACCCATTTTTGTTGTCTGAGAAGGTTTCTTCTTTTGAAATTCCATTCCAGTAAGAATTCCCATGATGAGATATTTGATCAGAACTAGTGATTTCCATTATTTCTTCTTTGTAGACAAATACCAAAATGAGCAGACCAATTGTAGACAAATGCTTAAATAATTTTTATTCCTGAGAATTACTTGGGAGCAAGTTCCATTTTTACTAATTTCAGGAGGAATAAATAGGGACAAAAACTCCCATGTTACTTGAATGGCAGAGTTGCACATTGAGTTGACATAGGATGAGGTACCTGAGACTTTCTTTCCTGGTGTCAGACTCCCAGGGCCAACCCTGACCATCACCTGGCCATCCTTGACAGAGCAACATCTGAGCTAAGACTGACCAAGACTGCTGCCTCTGGATAAGATGAACAAGAAGTATTTTCCCAAATGAGTTTTAATCAAGTCTTTAGTAAAAATGTCACCAGGTGAGTTTGTCTCTAATAGGCAGAACTGTAACTACAGAAGTCCTCAGGAGTGCTCAGAATAAAACCCCCATTTTCACTGTGAAGAAATATCAATGTCATTGTGGGAGGTGATGGTGGGAGAGAGGACACATTGGTCAAACATATTTATTTTGTTGGAAACAGTTTGATTTATCTTACAAAGAGACCTGCCACTGCTTTGCTTTCTAGAACACTAATATTAGAAAACACCCCCCTGTAAGTATCATAATAAATTGGAGAAAGAAGAAGAAAATACTGTTGAGCAGATAAATCTTCTCCGTGTTTGTTTCATCCTTGTAAGGACCAACTTTCACTTAGCTTCCCACCATGTACTATGATGGGAACAGAAAGAGGAGAGGTTGTTTACCCTACAGTGTTACATCTTTTCTTAAATGCTAGATTTTGCCACTGGCTGTTTTGTTGAACTGGGTGTGCAAAGAACACATTGTAAAATTTGCACTTACAGCAAAGAGACAAGGACTGAACACTTCTAGAAATCCTGCTTTATGCTCACAGAACTACTATGGAACCTCTGAAAAACTTTAGATACAAATTACTTACTGGAATGCAAATGTGTGATTTTTTAAAATGCCATTTCTGAAAAGACAGAACATAGGAGCAACATGTAAGTGTGTTTTGGAGAACACAATTCAAAACTAATTGCATTTATCAGTTGAATTCATACTTAACCATTCTGGATCAGAATGTGATGTGATTTATATTACATTTTTTTAGATATCTTCAGTCAATCAAACTCCAGAGTATTCATGTTGTTGATCAACTCAATATTTGATCCTATGTTCATTTTGTGGACCCTTCACCAAGCTCTCATCTTGACGTATTTTTGTGGCTGATATATGGATTAAAAAACAACAAAATGTTGACAATACTGAGGGTTACAGAGAAGACTAATGAGCAATAAAAGAACTCTGAAATTAGGTCAAAGTGATATGAGCTATTTAAATATTTTTAAATTCAAGGCCTTCTCTTTTTCCACACTTTCTTGCCACATACTAGTTATTTTCCTAAAAACTGGATAAAAGACCTATCTTTCATATGTGAAAAACTTTAATGAGAAGACAAACTTTCTTAGTGATGGAATTAACTGTTTCTCTGAATGCTATCCATATTTCCTGATAGCTCTTTAGTAAAAGGTCCATGAGCTAGCATGGAAACGGCATCACAACATCAAAATGAGGGAAGGCAGCAGGTACTGAAAAGGAAAAGTGGGGCTTGGACAGGAAATTCCAATGGATGGAATAAAGCTCTAAAACCAAGAAGAACAGGACATAGAAACATATCCTTCACTGACTTCATCTTACTGAAAACACCACCGTGCTCAGGACAGGTTTAGTTCTGCCTGATTGGGAATGCTGTTAATAGAATTGGCAAATAACATATAAAAGGGACATAGGGATAGATCTCAATTGCTTGCATGTGCCTGGCTTGCATCCCAGCAACAGGGCATGGCATTATTTGGAAAACACGAGGTGAGATTTGAAGGGATGGTTTTGTACTCAAATCCCTACAAAAGCCTGTGGGAATGGAGCAGTCTTTGGTTCCAGCTCTTTGGGAGACAGGAGTGAAAGAGGAGGGCATGAGGGACTTAGCACTGACTTGTAGTGGGAAGCAACAGAGGCTTTTGTGCTTGAAAGACTCAGACATGGCACTTGGGAATTTCCTGCTGCTAAAGTTATGCCTTTATTTACAATAGGAACTTTGTCAATTGCTAATGCCCACACTCATAGTCCTTGGAACAAAGACAGCCATGGCACAGAGGTAAAAATATTTCAGGTGCAGATTCTCATCTAACATATCTCAGTGTTGATCTGCTGTGTGATGGTATGGCTAAGTGAAGATTCTGATCCCCAGAAATCATCGAATGGGGTATCATATTTGGTCCTTCTGACAACCTGGTAATACCTGTGTGGGTAAAAGGAGCACAGAGCGTTTCAGTCATGCCGACCTGGCCATCATTCAGTTGACCTTCTTGACTGTTCAGTAAAGAATTCCAGGATACATTTTCTGCTTCTTTAATTGGTGCAGCAGGCAGCAGCACTAGCAATAGGACTTCCATGCTCCCTTGGGTGGGTGGAGAAAACTTCCACTGGCTCTACTTCAAGATGGTACCGAGGCCAGGAACTTGCAAGGATTCAAAGAAAACGGCTATTCATGCATACATCCTGGTATTAGACAATATAAATCTACTATACTGATAGTAACTTTTATTTTCAGTGTCAAGCCAGGGAAAAAAATCACTCTTTTTCTAGGTTTAAGAAGACACTTTGCATCTGGGAAGGACATTTAGTAATTTTCCAGGATATAAACAACTTTGTATTTATCTTTTTTTCCTAAAATCTACTTTGGTGATTGTTCCAGAAAACAAAATTTGGCTAGATGAACAATTTTCTTTATTCACTTTCTCATGCTTGTGGCTGGTCTTGATCAGGATCTTGCAGTGGATATGGGGAGACACCTGACCCTTGAGTGGAGCACAACCATGAGTCCCCATGAGCACTGGGTGCAGCTGCCCTTGTCCAGCTAATAACCAGAAAGTGAAGTGTGAAGAGATGGATCAGCCTTCCAGTCTAGCTGATGAAAAGGGAAGAAATCTGGCCAATTGTTATGCTTTCATAAATGCTGAGCTTTATAGGGATGCAGAGAGCAAACCTTCCCCAGCAGTGAAGCAACATGGCCCCAAACTCTACCACAGAGTGTTGTGGAAATTACACAACCTAGTCACACACACACACAAATCCACTGTGCCTGCAATGTGTTATTTGATGTTTCATGGAAGAGCTGATCTCTCCTCTTGGGGATCAGGGATAATACCAAAGGGGTACGGTGCTTTTTCTTTTGGCCTGGTGGGTAACAGGAGCTCGTATACTAAATAAGTTATCTGCTAGGAAATGTAGGTGTGCTGCTCCTTCGGAGTGTCTGTGGGATGTTAATTCAGAAGTGGTGGGAGCTGATGGCTAGCGGCACTGCACAGGGCTTCTGGGGACAGGCAGAATCCTTTGCAGTGTACTTCAAAGGGGGATTCTCAGTTAAGGGAAAAAAGGGATAGATTTTGAAGTTTCTTTCTGCCAGTAGGCTTTACTGCGAGCCCCTGAAGTTCTTTTTTTTTTTTTTTTATAATCAGGGATGAGATAGGTACTTTTTCTTTCTTTTCTCCTTAATTTGGGCCAATGTATTTTGAGCCCTGTGTAAATTCTTCTGTGAGGAGAAGACTGAATGTAATGTTTATTTTTTCGTGTTGATCAGGTTTCTTGTTTATTTATTTTAAATTAGAAACTGAGCCTTGAAAGATGTTTACAAGGAGACCTTAACCACTGGTTTGACATTCAATCAATATACATTCCCAAAGTCAGTGGAATTATTCTTTGTCATTAAACATTGTATGAAAATAATGCTTTGCTCTACTCAACTGAATGAGTCACTGTCTTCCAGAACTGAGCCCCAACCTTTTGATACATTCACCTTCACTCTTCTTGAGGGCACATGAGATGCATCAGATCAGGCTCATCCCTGATCTGGGTGATGAATTATCTGTTAAACTGGCTGTTTTTCAGCTCTCTTTCTCCCTTCTTTCTCATTAGTTTCTCCTCCAGCCTTCCTAATGAAAAGTGACTTTACCAACTGAGAAACCTTCAAGTTCTTGTGCTTTGAAAACAATTTTTGTCCTGGATCAGGATTGGAATGGGATACTTGACTTACACCTGCATCCAGTAATACAGTAGTTTCCCAGGTCCCAAATAAAATGCTGGTTGCATGTATAGTTGTAGTGGGAACATTCTCTGAGACCACAGGGGCTGGACAGAACATGTGCAGTGACCCAGGCCTCTTGGTTTCGCAACCTTATCCAGAGCACATGAGGAGGTGCTTTATTTTCCTGTTAACCACTTGAATCGAGTGGTTTGTTAATGATGTGTGGATGGCATTGGGAGCTCTTTGGATGTCTCCTGGCCATGTCTTCCCAATGGCATTGTGTTGTTTGCCTCAAGTCTCTCATGTTCATACTTGGACAGGCTCGTGATGTGAAAGTTTGAAGAATGTCAAGGTCTTGTTGAGAATGGGACATAACAGGCCTGGAAGTAGACATCCTATTGCAAATGAACAGGTACAACTTCGGGCGCAACATAATCCAACAGATCATTTCAGAGTGAAAGTCGTTCTTAATTAAAAGGTCTCTGAGATATGTTTTGGATTTTTCAAAAATCATTCAAGCCACATTTCTTTCAGAGCTGGAAATGTTCCAGCTTCTGATCACAAAGTTCAGACTAAATGTTGCTTTCTCAGAAGGTCTTACAACATTTTCTCACATTGTCATACTATTTATTAACTGCTTGCGCTAATCGTGGTGAAGTCTGCAGATCCATGCAATGAATTAGATCTTGATATAGGAGGAAAGGTTTTCTCCAGATGCATGTAGAGACCTCCTGTGACCTAAAAAGTGCACCTTGGGTAAAATTCAGCCCTCGGTTTATGAAAAATAATTGACTGTAAATGGTGTTTATATTACATGGTACTTTAAGTGGCATCATAAACCATTTGTATTCTGTGGTTCTATTTTGGAAATAAAACCAGAAGACTTTGTTATTTTCAGGGATAAGACCAAACATTTTTTTCACCGTGTATACAGAGAGCAAAGTAAGTCACGTTGGCTGACTTATTTTGCAGTCTATATCAGCAAAATATTATCAGATTCCACAGAGGAGTGATAGTTCCACGTGAATTACTGGTGGTGCAGTTTGTGTTGCTCTATGATTTTATGTAGCTACAGTAACTACTATCTGATCCATTTTAAATTTTTAATTTATTTCAGTCAACAAGGTTTAATCTTGCAAGAAGATTAAAAAAAATCACAACTTTTTCAAGGCCACCAAAGGACCAACAGCCTTTCATTTAATCCCTCATAAGCTGAATGCCTTGAAAAGACGTGTGACTTGTTTGGCGCTGACCCTAGCAGAGTATGATATTAATAGGTTATTGACTTGGTAGGTCTTAAACAGCCAGAGGGAACATCATTTGCAGTAGCTGCAATGCACTGGAGGTTTGTTTCATTGATTGTGCTGTTTAACCCATCATCTCCAGGCATTTAAACAATGATATACGCTTGACAAACCTAATATTTCATTCTCTATCTGGGGACCAAGAAACAGAAATTAAAGGAAAGAAAAAGATAACTGGACAGATACATAGCAGAAAATGATGATAAATGAGAGTGAAAACGCCAGACAGATAAAAGGCCCAAATTTTGGAATGTGGCATAACTAAAAAATATATCAAAAAAGGGACAATTTTCTATGAGAAATGTGGGGAAATGATAGCAAATACATCTGAGTGTTGAAAGACTCAGACTTAGCATGAATTTTGAAGTCTTTGGAAATTAGGAATTCTTTTGCTTTCTGCTGTCAGGAAATTTTGATGGGGCAAGTAGGGTGTTGAAAGACATGGCTCTTTCCATTTACAAAAAATTATGTCAAATATCAACAATGTTGAGCACTTACAACATGAACTGAAGGAAAAGAACTTAATTTCCAGGACTGCTGCTAACCTATGAGTAAAGATAGTGGTAGTAACAACAATAATGATAATAATGGTGGGCTTCTCTCTATGAATAGATAGAATATTATACTGAAGGTCCAGCTGTGGTATTTAAAATACTGGCTGTGTCATGAGCTGTGTGTGTCTGCAGCTGAAGTAGGAAAAATATTGGAAATCCATTTGTATTTTGCTATCCTGGTATTATAGTTCTATTAGAAGAACACAACTACATTATAGGGACTCCTAAATATTTTTTTTCCAAAAATTGTAGGCCATAAATTTATAGGAAAAATGTCAGGGTGGATTCTCTTCTACTAAAATTAAAACCCCTCTTTCTGTCAGAATTACATTTATACTAGGTGCTAATAAAACATCAACTATAGCAGATTAATAGGTCCCAATTGTAAAGCTGGGATTCATTTAGTTAGGTGATCAGTGTGTAGGAGCAGTGAGATTCACTTCACTTCTGTTCATACCCTGGAAAGTCAAGCTGTGTTGGGCACTGGAATAAATCTCCAGCCCTTTAAAAATCAGGCATTCATTTTGAGTTAGGCACCAAGAGACAGAGTCTGTGATTTGCTGAGTGAGGTTCATGGACACATCTGACAGCAACCTTTGTGAGACATAAGCCACCCCACCCCCTGGAAATGTTGTTCTTTTTCCACTGACCACTGACACAGTCTAATGTTTAGCCAGCTAAACAGCCTGGGTGAAAATGGCTGTTTTGGGATCTCTTAATCCCATTGTCTTTCCTTAAGTAACCAACTCACTGTATGAGCAGAAATGTTTAGGCCTCACTTTTGCAAGTTAAAGTGCCTTGGCTACATATAATTCTGAAAAAGCTACCATATTCCCATGCTGAAACAGATCTAGCAAGAGTCTCCAGCACTCAGCCAGTGCAGAGAGAAGGCTCCATGCTCTTGAGAGATGGCTCTGATGAAAATTACTGAGATGGAAAATGAAACATCAGTGTGAGACTTATACAGCCACTTGCACATTGTGGAAAGCATAGAGAAAACTGTTGAAAACTGTTGTTGCAATTGTTCTTATTTTTAATTTGCCACTTCCAAAAGGCCTGAACAGAAAATAAATCACACAATGCGATAGTCATTACCTACATTTTGGGATCTGAGAGTTGGTACCTGATCTAGCCCAGCTATCTAAGCTCTCTTTCTGATCATGAAGATAGAAAGGAACTTTGAGAAGGTGGCTCCTCTCACTGGTACTAGACACACACATAAGAATTGTGTGTATGATTGCCTAAAGAGACCTGTCATTACTCTTTCACTACAAGAAACTAATTGTCCCAGAGTAAAAGACCAACTCTTAGATGTTTAAAGTTGGGCTAGAGAAAATCCTTCTTTTGTGAATATTTTCCATCTGATTTCATAGCCTCTGATAATCTCTTTTTAGCTTTTAAGTAATTTAGAAAAAATGGAAAACAAAGTGAAACAGATAAAGATTATAATTTCAATATGTATGATTTTGCACAGTGGATCAAGTGGATGAGTTGACTTGGAGATCTTATACACCTTTAGTATGAATGAATCTATGTAAAATTTCAGTTGTGAGGGATGCCTCATTTACAACATGTATTTTATTAATATTTACCTACACACTTATCATATTCTGTATCAATGAATATATTGCATGGCTTTTCCTTTGTTTTCCCAGAAGAGAAAAACTGAAACTACTAGATTTTACTAGCTAGGGTACTTTAAGTTCTTTAAAAATTATTTCCTTGATTTTAGAATATACAAACATAAGAAATGCAGGACTATGGTTAATATGGAGCAAAAATCTGTATCTGAAATTGTGACTTTCACCAGAAATACCAAGGTATTACTGTTGTGTTTATGAGCAAAACTGTCTGAAATGCCAAGTTTCATCAATAAAGTGTGGTAACACAGGGCTTAGTAGATAATTGCTTTTCCCCATGTATGAAATTCTGATTGTGATTTTTACTTAATTCAATAAATTTTTCCACTAGTTTCAGGTGGGTCAAGAAGGGTCCACAGGATGCAGAAGCTTACATGGAAGAAAGCATTTCTGTTTTCCTAACAACATGATAAGAATTGAACACATTTATGTGAATTTGTAAGGAAGAATCTTCTTAATTCATTCTGTCCATGTAGTTGAGGCTTATTTTCTGCTCTACCCTTCTTCAGTAATCTAGGCACTACTGTGAAAGCAGCAAGACTAACTATGAGTGATGTGCTCCTGTATTATTCCTCAAAAACATATGTCCTGCTCCTGAAACACCACTGTTCAACATAATACAAGAAATGTGCTGTCTCCACACAAGAAAGTACTCTGCTTGAATTGCCTATGTACAGTCCTGATCTGCCCCAGCAGATCTTCAGCAGATTGGGGTGAGCTGTAACCAAAGAGAATATGTAGATATGCAGTGTTTATTTAAAATCTGAAAGCAGAAGTTGAGCGCACATTGAGAGGGAATTGTGAATTATTTTAGTAATATCACATAAGAAGGTTCAAAGGGGGAGAAAAGCCCTCTTTAAAAAAATATTTACTAATGGAGTCCTGAGCAGATGCTATGAAAGCACCATAAGCACTTCTGAACATTTACTATGATGAACACTCTTTAATGTTACTAATTAATTTTCCTTTACTAGTACCAGCTGGTATTTATGTGTATACTTCCCTCTTCAGTAACCGGGTACTTGGTTAGGGCATGTTGTACCAACCTCTCCCTGTCCTGAATAGCTGCATTAGCTCTCTTGTTGCTCAGTACAGCAAAGTTACAAATACATAGTCTGTGACTACTGTATGCAGATGTGAAACATGAGACCTGAGGATCAGCACAGAGATTACTAATTTTTAAAAATCTCATGTCATGGCAGTGTTGTGGTTTAACTCCAGCTGGCAACACAGCTCCATACATGCAGTTGCTCACTTCCCCATGTTCATAAGGATACTTGATGCATAAATCTGCTATGTGAATTACATCATACCACTCTGAGAAATTGTTTTCTGCTGTGTAAACCTAACGTGAGACTATACATGTAGGATGACCATGGGTGGCATATTTCTTACAAGGCAGCCTCTCTAAAATTAGCTGAAGATACTCATAGCATATATGTAACTTTGAACCAGTTTATGCATGAGCTACCCAATAGCACACTCTATGGAATAAATCCTCTAATTTACTCCGAAAATGCTTAAATTAAGAAAGATGTGTTAGAGATGTAGTTTATCTCTAAGACTGTAAGCAAATATATCCCACATGGCATCCATTTAAAATACAAAATACATGTTCGGCAAGATCAAGCTCTTACAATTATGTATCTGTATGTAATTCCATGCATACACAGTTTTAGTTATGCATGCTCCTTAACTACTAATGCTCCTGAGCATTCTGTGTCTGGAGAAATACCTTCCTTTTTGCTTCACCTTTCTGGTTGTATGTTAGTTTACTAGCACACTCCATCATTAGTGCAAATGTTAAAAGTGCAAGTAACCAAGCAATTAGGCTCCGTTAATAGTCACTCAGAAAACAGACTTTTTCAGAGAGTAATAAGAGAGCAGAGGAAGAGACATGAGACACTCCTGTCCTCTCTGCCCAAGCTGATGGAGGAGACCCCTACCATAACATCTGCTAGCAGGAGCCCTCTCTACCCCGCTGCCTCTGTGGTTAGGAGGGGTGGAAGTGTGATAGCATTTTGCTCTTTTGCTCAGGGCTGAAACTGCCTCCTAACTTCCCTTTGGCTTTCTTAAAAGAGAAAATGTAGAGCAGCAGTGAAAGGAGGAAAATGTAGAGCATCAGTCTCTGGTAGCTCCAGAGGCAGAAGTGAGAACCAGATATGTGAATGGAAAATGTGCCTTGCTTTACCCAAATCCATTAACCTTGATGGAGAGAAAGGGATGGTTCACTCCAGAAATTAGAGAGCTCTGTGCTTCCCCTTGGCTCCTTTGCTGAGTCTCCAATGCAATGACCATTTCCCAGGTGGAGGGAGGCCTGTTGTGTTCCTTTTGACAACCAAGGGGGAGCTAAACTCCAAATAAGCCAGCCACCTCAGTTCTCCCTGCAGACAAGAGAAGGACAATAAATGAGAGAGGTGCCAGGGTCCACCAATCCCTTTGCCTGAGTGAGCCAGACAAAATGGGCTCCCTTTTGGTTCTGGCCACATGAAAGCATGCTGCAAGTCATGCTGAAACCATGCCCTGGCTATGACATAAAATGGTATTTGACTAAACAGAGATGACAGCTCCACCCCCTTGTCTCTGTACCCAGGACACCTATTCAGAAAACAATGGAATGATGCTACTTAGGTATTCTCACTACATATTTAGAGAAAACATTATTTTGGTTGAAATCTGATCTGAGTCAGGCCGAGAGGAACAGGCTGAACTGCTTTTTAGCCATTCCTCTATTTGTTTTTAAATGTATACGGAAAATGTGGAACTTAAAAGTCTTCTTCATGAGTCGCTTTGACTTGACGTCCCTGCTAGAGGTCACTAAAGTTAGAACAGAACCTCTACCACTGAATCATTTAATGACTGAAAATTGGAGGTAATAGACTTGAAAACGTATTCTCATTTCTGTAATTCAAAACCCTTTATCTGTGCCATGTAGTCCTGCTAGAAAGAGCAAAATGGCCTTTAACAAAGTCTCTTTGCAGAATAGTAAGAAGTGTTAAGATGCCAGATGCATCTCATTATGAATTTTAATGAGTAGATTCACACCTTGTCTTCTATTAAATAAATTACCCGGTCTTTTCCAAACTCTTATCTGGCAAATTTGAAATTTGTTTCTGAAAAGTAGACTTGAGAAGAGTTTAGGACTGTTCATCCTGGGCCCAGGAGTTGTCGTCCATAGTCAGCCAAGGAGGGAAAAGGGGTTGTGCTCACTCATGTGGCAACACCCCAGAACTCCTCTGTGCCATTGACAGAGAGAGCACTGCCTGGAACATTATTAAAAGTGAGAGTCAGAAAGCAAGATATTCTGGATTGCAATTAAAAGAGAAATCAATCATCTAATTTTCTTTTCTATCTCGGGAAATAAAGAGCTAAATTCATCTTCATCATGCAGAAAACTCCAGAAAAAGAAAACATATTATAGGGAATAGTGAAGCATTTTCTAGTCCCATTATCACAGCAAATGCAATCTCTTTCAAAACCATTTTTCTTTTGGAACATGGTCAGAGATATTTGTTTCACAATAGGAAAATAAAGGAGTATCTGTGGCTGAACTCTTCTATGCCACTTCACCTCTGAACAGGTTTGAAGCTTACAGAGCCCTTGAAGTTAGACATTGATTGTGGTGAGGGCTGTTTGCAACACTGTACTCTGCAGGAGTGAAACTGAGGGGAGGAAAGAAGCCTCCTTTTCTTTGCATCCTGAAAGGAAGGATATTGAATGCAGTTGTTCAGACTACTGATAATTGCAAAGATGAGTCTTAAATTTGAAAATATGAGATATTGTACCACTTTGAATCAGGTAGTTTCACAGAAACCAGTCGCTGCACAGTGCTGCAGAGAAGCAGCGAACTTGGTAGTTCTCTTTTGTATAATCATGTTTCAATTTTTTTCTCTATTTTTGGATAGTCAGGTCTATTTCTGCAAAAATAGGTAAAAGACAACCTCCCTAAAATATGCTCCTTGCATACTTTTTATCCATTCTTGTCAGAATTCCTCTTGTGAGTAACAAAACTTGTGAAATCAGTGGCATGCCCCATTTTGCCCTAACCCTTCCTCACTAGAAAGAGGGACAATTCAAAGGTTCTAAACACAGCAATAAAAACTGCAAAATTTCACTAAATATTATGGTTAAGAGCTTGCAGCAAATATCCAAGCAGAAAACACATGTGTAGTCTTTTCATCCTGCAGCAACCTGAATCTGGTCTTTTGCCTTTCATTCCTCCAGTCTACCCAAGTTCTGAATTTTGTACATCAGATACAGCATATATATATATATAATTTTATTCTTCTGACATGGAGATGAATGCAACCATCACACACTTACATACATGAGAGAATATCCTTTTAAACAGTACACACAGTGTCAATAGGATAATGAATGATGCTGAAGTCATGTCTTTGTCAGGAAACATCTGCTTTAGGTTAAAGGGAAGAATTCAGGTATTACATTAAATCCTATGCATTGTACATAGAGGTGTGTATGCATAAAGGACATTAATGAATATGTGGATCTGGTTTTAAATATACCCTATTGAATGTAGGGACTATGTGATGACCAGACTTTATCCACATATTATACATTTCCACTTCTGTCTATTTTGACAGAAAAAATAGACCTGCCAAATTGTAGTACTACTTCTAGTTCAAAGAGCAAAGCAAAAAATGTTGGGTTTGCTTGTTTATTTCAAAGGGGAAATATTAGAAATTAATTACTACATTTTTCTGGGTCAGGCAAATACAGGTGAATGAGATGAACAAGAAACCAAGTGCAAGTACCAACTATCACTAAAGCACCACTAGTTAAGATAGGGCAGATTTATGAGCTTTATTTTCTACCTAAGGCCTGTCATATTTTTTCACCTTTATGTTAGTTAATTGCAGAGTAACATAAATTAACTTTTGGAACACAGCAAAAATGGGAACTTTATTTATGAATTTCTTGGATTTCTTTACCCCAAGCCAAACAACTAAATTGCTACTTAGCATAAATTATTTATTGGCCCTGGCTCAATACCATCCAACACCAGCCCCTGGAGGTCTGGGAGATATAAAAGATTTAAAGCATCTGTGCGACAGCATTGGTGCAGCCACAAAGCCATGTTTCTTTCCAGAAGGGTCCACTTTATTTTGTTGTAAATAAATAGAGCCTAAATTTCAGGGGAGGGCTGGGTAGCTTCTAGCAGGACTGTGGTGTTTTGCATATGTTAATTACCCATAGTTGCATGACAGAGAGATATACACTGTTTGCACAACTATTCTGGAGAGACCTGTTGGCAAAAGGATGCATTTTAATCTGCACATAATACAGGAATGCTATGATTTTCTATCACTCTGTTTTATGCATATATATGTACAAAAACCTTACAAAGCAATCATATATACATACAGTCACTTAATAATCTATCTTTATCACAATTATTGGTATAATCCTTACCTTTATCTTATTTATGCATCTCTACATACATGTAAGGGAATTATGAATAAAACCAGAGTGGACTTGCAAAACGGAATATGCCATTCAGTACATATTGGTGTACTCTAATCTGCCAAATATGTCCAAACTATGCCCCCATCTAGGGTCTGCAAACTGCAGCTGATGCCATCCTGCATGGCTTCTGTGAGCTTTCTCTCCTTTGATGCACCATCCCTATGCTTGCATTGGTTTAGCCCTTCCCCTTGCAGGCTCATTCTCCATTGTGCTCCCCTCAAATTCCACACACCTCCTCACTCTGACAACTGCAGGAGCTTGCACATGGCAGGATGCAGGATCCCATTATGCTGGTACCTCTCTCCTGAGAGAAAGTTCCCGAGTGTCAGAACTGAAAATTAATATGTAGGTCATAACTCAAGGTCTGAGGGACTCTGTGCACCAATGAACAATTGGCTGGTGGCACACTGACTGTATGTTGGTGGCACATACAGCTGAGCACTTCTGGAAGTGCATGTACAGCATATATTTTATTCTGTAAAATAATTGGCTTCTACTATACTTAAGCGTACAGTTTAGGTGTCTCCTGTTATTTTTTCAAAACCTGTCTTATTTTTCTGTCAAAAATGTCTAAATGAGGTGCAGTAAAATTTTATATAAAGTTTTAGAAGAACTTGGAAAAACTTGTGGAATTAAAAGCAGTTTTGCTTCACTAAAAATGCCCCTTTTTTGGTTATTGTTTCTGGAAATGGGAAATCCTTTTATCAAAGAGAAAACAAGTGCAGCAACACCAGTACAACAGTCTTTAACAAAAGACCTTATCCCATATACATATGCACATATGCTTAACTTGTCTTTCCTTGGCCACTCCTGTTGGTTTCACAGTGAATCCAGTTTTCAGGACTGGAGCTCAGGTAACATGTTTACAGTAGAGTCTTTATATCACTGGATATGAATTTACAAGACTATTTTAATACCTAAGAACAGCAAAGGAAAGTTTTAAATTGCCTTCTTAATTATTTTTACAAGCTTTAAAAAGAAATTCATTTTCAGTTTCATTAGCACTTAGAGAAACTGAAAAAGAAAACTGCTCTGAGCAGCCTACAAGCAAGTAGAAAAATATTTACTTCTCTCAACATCTTAAAGCCAACACATACAAAACTGATGAAGAGTGTTTCAAGAGGAAACAGGGCTGTGAGGTGATTCACAACTTGTTGCAGAACTGAGCAGAATAGTTGGGATGAGCAGATTTCATCTCTGCCAATTCCTTGCCCCATCCACTAGAACAAGCATCTCATCAAAAAGATAGCTAAAATCCTGGAAGGCTGTAATGATTTTTAAATACAAACCCACTGCCACCTTCTGTCCATGGACTTGTTCCAAGAACTGAAAATGAGCACAGGCAATTATTGTGCAGAGAGTTATTTTCATAGTTAATAGACATGAAGAGCGAGAGATTCCAGTGGGTCTGAAAGCAAGGCTGTATTTACTTGGAAATAGCCCCGAAACCTAGTTCTGTGGCTGTCATCATGGAGACCCCTTCAAGGGGACAGTCATGATGTGCAGTGAGCAGTCATCATCTGGGCAAACAAATATTATTTGGGTAGGCTGATGCCCCAGTACCATTAACAGAGTAACACACCACTTAAACACATACATCCTCTTCTTAAGACCTCTCTGTATTTTACAATATTAGTAATGAGAAAGAAACAGAGCTCCAAAACTCCAGCAAATTTAAATACAAATTGAACTATCAGATGACTTTTACTTTATTTATAATTCTTTTTTTATTGATGTGACTGTAGAATTTCTCAATAAATAGCTTACACTGTTGGAGCCATAGAGCTAATAAAATTATAAAACTGGTTGGAGAAAAAAAAAAAGCAATTATGCAGGGGTGAAAATGCTGTTTTTGAGGCATATCCAGAAAATCCATAATCATCAATAAGTTTGGCCGATGTGCATTCAATAAACCCTTTGTATGAACTCAAAATGATTTCATGCAAATAATGATTTGTTACATAAAAATGTTTCTTCTTCATCATCTTTCTTGTCCTCTTTTGACAGTATGTTTTTTAATCACATCCACTTTAGTGAGTTTAATTAATCAACCTGTGTCTCTGAAGAGTCAATTTTATAAAAGCTCTGCAGTACTGTAGAGGCACTGCTTATTTTCTCTCGTTGCTCATTCAAAAAAGAAGACCTCTAACCCTATCTAGGGCTATTCACACTTACTGACTCCCCATTGGTAATTCAGCTCAGAGTTTGGCATCACTGCTCATGAGGTCTGCCAAGGAACCACATCTCCTGCTTCAGTGTTCAACACAATTTGCTCCTTGCTGGGTGTTTGGGATCTGAAAGTCCTGCTCTCGGTATGCCAAGTGTTTTGTTGCTACTCATGTTCAACGCAATCCTTTATGACAGCAAAGTCAAGGAAAATCTTTCCTGCATTTAAAATACACTCTTTAAACAACTGTAGCAGTATCACTATATATTCTTAAAGACTTTGCTTTAGATCAACATTAAAACCAATCTGTCTTGGCTGTGCTTCCTTGTTTATGAAGAAGGGATATAGAAGGCCATTCATGATCTGGCATCGTTCAGTACTGAACCATTAGGAAAAACAAGCTTGGATAAAGGCATTCTAGTGGTGACCTAAATAAAAGAAACTAGCCATGAATCAGGAAACTTCTTCCCTTGCTGACTGTGCTC
This sequence comes from Pyrgilauda ruficollis, assembly GCF_017590135.1. Lineage (NCBI taxonomy): Eukaryota > Metazoa > Chordata > Aves > Passeriformes > Passeridae > Pyrgilauda > Pyrgilauda ruficollis. The sequence goes on along the minus strand of NW_024525823.1, from coordinate 2,842,648 downwards.
TTACTATGTATTTGTTTAGAGGCATTAAATTCTTCTTGGTGCTTATATTTTTTACAATAACCTTTGCTCACATATAATTAAAATTTGCGAATGAAAAATCAAAATAACACTAAGTTTTAAATAAACTTAGATATATAAAACCATCTCTGAGCTCTGTTTTTTGTTCATGTTGACAGTTTTTCTCTCTCTGTATCAACATGAAAAATACCCTGATACTTCAATGCAAGCTGTCATGCAGAGTCCTCAGCTGCCAGTATCCAGTGTATTTGAAAAGTATGAGAAAAACTGTCAGCGCCAACAGATTCCCTAATAAAAAATAATAATGAAGTCTTGAGAAACTGTCAGTCCTTCAATTATGCAGCTCTGACAGTGGCTGCACATTTGCAAGAATTCAACCTTGCTACTGGAGGGCATAAAAAGGCCAATTGAGCTTTGTCAGAGCCAGACACAGTCAGGCACAATGTTTTTGTTCTGTCCTAAAGTGGACAACCATACCTTCAGAAAGTTTAGTGTTCAATCTAGGATCAGCTTTGCTGACATACAGAACTGAATAAGTTAAACATAAGTGAATTCTAATCCTGACACAAGGGAAAAAAAAAGAAGCATAGTGAAATGCTCAGTATTAGTCTTGCAGAGCTCTTTGGATGAGAGGTCTCAGTGACATTAAATTAAGCAGCTAGTTAAAAACCAAGTAGAGCCAAGAGAAAAATATTATCTATTCTTCTACACTGTCTCTAAAACTAAGGTCAGGTACAACTTTTGTAGGGAAAATAACAGTAGGAGGACATTTGTATTGAGCCTATCATTGCTTTGATAAGGCTGACACTGAAACTAGTAATCAGTGAAATTGGAGGTGTCATATTCCTTGTTTGAAAAAGAGCAAGATACTGACACAATGGAAGACTCCCTCCCAATTTGTTCTGGTATTTCCTGATTGAGATCTATCAAAATGGTATCCCTTGTTCAGTCATAACTTAGGTGTAGCTTTCAGAGAAAGCCACTGTCAAAGTGAGATTTAAGGCATAATTATCTGTGACTGGTAGAACTCTTTCTCTTTTTGTTTAGCCAATTAGAAAGTGACATAATTTTATTTAAAATAGAGTAACTTTCTAATTGGTTAAACAAAAGACAACTATTAAAGCATGAAGTCTTGGAATACTCTCTTGTAATATTCATTAACCCAGCATATTCCTCTGCAACTGGATTGGTCAAGTCAAAAAGGGATCAAATACTTGTCTTGCCCTTTGCTGATAAAAAATTAAGATGTGAGTATCCTTTCCACACCCAAGATTTCCCCCCAAACTTTTCTATTGTATAGGTTGTGGGTTTCCTAAATAAATCACCCTGAAGGAATGCCTGAAAGGCTGAGGGAACTAATAACGTGTTTCTCCCTGTACATGCACGAAGTTACTGGACCTGAGCAGGTCTCTCTGTGCAGTCTGACATGAAAGTAAACCTGTGCCAAGGGGTGAATTAACTAGTGGCATCTTTTCGCTACCTATAGTCAAAGAAAAGCCACTGCATGTTCTGCTCCTTCACATCACAGTGTGCAGGAAGGTGGCTTGGCTTTTTTTTCTTCTAGCATCCTGAACCACATATAAGATCCTAAAAAGGAGTGAGAAATTGCTCCAGCCAGACGTACTTGCCTTTAAAAAAACCACCACTACTTTTCACAGCGATACAATGTGACAGAGTTTCTGATTGTTCCTTCTCTCTCTCCTCAGTAAAATACACACTTGCACTACTTGGTACACAATAAGGATTTCTCTGGAGAAGAAATGTAGCACAGAAGTGCTTTAGTTTAATCCTCCTTTCTTTCCACTCTCCCTTCCCCAGCCTCCTCCCGCCTCTTCACTCACCCTGGAGGCTCTTATGGGATTTTTCCAGGTAACTAAAGGCTTGCAAAGCCAGTGCATCAGAGCGACAGACCAGACAACAGCAACATTTAGGAGTGAGTGACGCATCATTTCTTTAACTCTCCCTCCTCCTGAGTCACTCACAATAAGGCTCCAAGCCATTCTGTACATTATATATGGCTCTATTACTTTTTTGGTAGGGGATTGATGTGGTGATACTGTGTGTTGTAGCAGGCACTTGTCAATGAATTCCTGTGTATCAGTGTATATCCTGGCTACAGAATGATGACTTAAAAGCATTACATAGAGGAGTGGTAATTATCAGTTTATTTTGTTGGTTTTGGTCAAGAAAAGTCAAATTTTGGTCAGCAGAAATTTCACTGCACCAGATGTTTCAATTTTTAAAGTATATATTCAGTAACATGTGACTTTTCTTACAGTAAAAATGTGTACCTTTTTTCCCTTTTTCTTTGGTGTAACAGTTACGGACAATGAAGTTGTCTTAACACGCTGCAGAGATGACCACAATGGCTTTTACTATCTCAGACAGGCCCAGTATCATAGAATGTTAAGGACTTTGAATGGGCCTCAAAGATCACCTAGTCCTAAACCTCTGTTCCATGGGCAGGAATGATGATATTTAAAGCTAAGGGCTCCTTGGGAAGAACTAAGTGCAGGATGGTTGAACTCCATCTTATCAGGCATTGCTGGATGCTCCTCAATGGGATGAATATTTCAGCCTCAGTGATAAGCAAACAGCTCAGGAGGATTGGGGCTGTATTGGGACAGATTTTCTCTATTCCAGCTGATCTCTTGGTTGTTGGGGTAAAAGATGAGGCTGAAGCACCAACCCACCAAACTCACTTGTCCCTTCCCTGTATTGTGGGACAGTATAGCCCCATAAGCAAATGCATTTCCTGCAATTAATTTTGGGAATTTAGAATATTTTCAAAGAGGATGCAAATCTGAGAGGTTTGTCTGAGGGCAAGGACTGCCCAGCCAACTCCACTGCGGTGAGGACAGACCCACATGGGTGAGCCCAGGCAAGGGAAGAGCACTAGGCAGCCTGGTGAGGAGCTCTCCTGGCACAGAGCTACTCACTGGCTAATGCACAGCGATGAGCAGGGTTGCACAGTGCTCTGGGAGACCTCAGGAAGCCCCCTTGCCCCCATGCTCCCCATCTTTCATTAACCCAGCAAGCTGGTGTCCTCACACTGTCCTCAGTGCACAGAGCTACCCCGGAGCCTCCGTGTTCTCCTCTGTGACAACACCAGTGGTCTTCCTGCCTGCTGACAGCAGACCTGAGAAATATTTCAGCATAATTTATAGAATAGCTGAAGGTGACAAAATGTCTGTATCACAGTGATGGAGAGGGAACTGAAAGTGCCTGTTATCACTCAGGAAGCACTAGGGAAGGGGACCATTTATTTAGCAGATTCCCTCTCTGGAAAGGATGTTCTCATCCACCCTAGGGGTGACTTTGCCGACAGATCTTTCCATCCTCAGGGGAGCAAAGGAGGGCTCAAGCACCTGCTCTCTGTATTTTCTGTACTATCACAATGATCAAGAAGGAAATCATTAGAAAGACCAGACTTCCGGCTTCCATTATTTTTAACAGGCATTGCACATCTAATTTGAAGTGCACAATGCAAATATTTACCTTCAAGTGTCAAAGGAGACTATAAAGATCTTTATGGATCTTCACACTTCAAGGACTTAATTCATTAAAAATAATTATACATTTGTGGGGATTACTTCTGTGGTGGAGCTGAGATGTGCCATCAGTTGCCAAGTCAGAAAGTACAGCGTGCATGCTATACATCTGTGTGCCAGCTTTTATGTGTGAGAGAAGGGCTCTTGTACATCAGAACATATGTGTGTAAACAGGGCTGAGAGGAGATCTCGCTGCACTTCACTGCTGAATACATTAGAGAAAGTCACCGTGTGGCATTGTGGACTCCCAATGCTGCAGACAAACTCTTTTGTGCTTGCCCATCTCCTTCACCTCAACCCGAATACTCCACATACCTCTTCATTTTAGAATGAGAGCAGTTTTACAAAGAAAAAATATTAGAAATTGGCTTTTATTTTTCTTTGCCCCTCAGAGATTTCAAGGTGTCCAGTGATTTGTTTCCAACAGTGCCAGTTTTACAAGATTGAGGCTTTTAGCCTTGAATTTTGCTTTATTTTGAGAATGGACAGACACTTTCCCATCCCTGAATTGTGCAGGTTGTTTAAGGGGCAGATGCTGCTATTTTGAGCAGGTAACTGGAAAAAAATTTACTGCTGAAGTCAGCGGCCAAGAGGAGGCAGTCAATTAAATTCTCAGACACTAATAATCTGTTCTTACTTGTAAATCACGAGGACTCTGTTTTAAGCATTTGGAAAACTTCAAGCATGAATCATGTGATAACAAGCGCCTTATTTTTCAAAAATAATATTAATAATTTAGTCTGTCTGTTTCACTGCAAGGAGCATGTATTGATCTGACCTACTTGTATGCCACCACCAGCCCAAACTGTGAGAGTGTCTCAGCTCTGATCACACGCACAAGGAAACCGCGGGAAAAGAATGTCTCCTGTCTCACTGCTCGTGCTTGAGGTGTGGTGGTTTTGGAGAACAGCTGTCATAAACAGGCATTTATTTCTCCTTGTGAAAAATCCCATGGCCATTTACCTGGTCTTGCCTCAGAGAACTTTCACACCTCTGCTTAGCCCCTGCAGAAGTCCTGCTGGTTGAACTCACCAGCCTTCTGGCACTGTCACTTCCCTGGGTGCCAGGGGCTCAGTCACCCTGGGGACCACGCTGAGACAGGAAGGAAAGACTCTCAGAGGGTTAGGACAGAAACAGGGAGATCTTGCAGTACTGTTCCACATAATTCTTAATGCTATGTGTTAATGCTTACCTGTGCTCAGGAGACAGCTCTGAGACTAGGATGTGAGGATGAAAGGGTCACAGCAACGTGTGCTGTTTAGTAGATTTTCAGCTCAATTTGCACCAGTTGGTGAGCCCTGAGACTACAGCAATTTAGTCCACTTTTTAGATACTGGATCTTACCTCTCTCCATAGAATATGTCTACACTTCATGAAATCTTACAGAATTTCATTGGTTGAAGGAACACAACCCAACTGCTGTTGCTGGTAGTGAAAGTTTTGTGGCATATGAAGTGCATTAGGACATTATTTGGAATCCATTGCAACATCAGACATTTGCCTTTGACATCAGAAGGGTGGTAATGATGAAACATGCTCCGAGGGTACATCTCATTTAATAGTGCCTATTACAGTTGACACACACAAGCATGAACCATGTTATCTTGCATTTTTGCAAGTAATATTTATTCCACAAAGAAGTTCATGCATGTAGAATAAATAGCACCTTCCCGGTGAAAGCATATAATTAGCTGAAATCCAAGGAGTGACAAATATTTGCTTTGCCTGAAAGTTACTGCATGAGATTCTCAAGTTTGAAGTATTTCAGAGACAGAAATGACAGCCTTCACTGTTTCATGATTATTTGGTGCTGCTAATTGGCAGTAGTTGCAGGTAGCAAATTTCTATCTAATGCAGAAATTATGTACCCTGTTCCACCTCTCAACTCTCTTCTCACTTTTGCCTTCTTGCAGCTCTGCACACCTCCATTCTTACGGATAATTCAGGGAAGCTGTAGCACCTTCCAAATATCATGGACTAAACCCCATCAGCTGTTCTTCAAGTTGCCTGAAAATGTTGTTGCAGCTGAATTAACCCGTATTTATATGCCTACATTGTTTTTATTTATTTGTAGAAAAAAAAAAGAGAAAGAAAGCTTTTCATTTTGGCATTCACGATAGTTCAGGTTTTTAATTTTGAAATAACTTTTGTTATCGAATATTTAAATGTATCAAAGTAAAACGAATTGTGACCCCAAATATCTATGAAAAATCCATCGCCTACTGATTTGATCTGATAAACCACAGGAGATTAATTAATGTTGGCTATATGACTTTTCAAGCACTAAACATGGCTGAAGGGATTTTGATTGTTTTAGTTTAAGCCTGTATTTTCATATAGTCATATTAAATATATAACATATAGGGGAATTTACTACAGGGCAGCATTTAGCACTGGTATAATGACTTTACCCCAAATATGAAAATCTCTATGTCACCAAGAGCTATGAGGTTATTTTCATAATGAGAGTAAGTCTATGTAATTTTTCACCATTAAATCAAAATGGTTCATTTTCAATTGCTTTAAATGATTTTTGTACAATAATTTAAAGACTAGTATGAAAATAGCCTTTATTTCTCTTTTGAAGTCAGAAGGTACAATATACACACTGAGCAATCTAGATTAAGTATTTTTTTCTAAGATACAGGCTACAGTGTCTTAAAACAGACCATAAGACATCTCTTTTCTTAAAAAAAATGAAAGAAAATCCCTCAAAAAGCAACAGAGGACTCTGCCCCAAAGATACTCAGAATTGACTGCTCTTGTGTCCTGCTTCACATTGAGAAGGTCTGACATATGTCCACAGAGGTTTTAGCTCTAGACAAACATCCAGACAACTGAAACATCTAATTCTAATGTTAAAATTAGAATAAATTAAACTTCCATAAAACCCACTAACCGTATCAAACTCAAATATCTTTCCTTGTCCTGTTCCTTTTATGCAAATACATTTATACTGTTTCATAAACAAGCAGAGTAGCAGCTTAAAAGTTTAAAAATAAAACTTCTGCAGAGAAATTAGTTTTAATTCATTTCAAAGTCCTCTCCTTTTCTTTTCTTTTCTTTTCTTTTCTTTTCTTTTCTTTTCTTTTCTTTTCTTTTCTTTTCTTTTCTTTTCTTTTCTTTTCATGGGTTTTGTGATTTAAGGCTATGCTGTGTAGGGGTAGGGGTTTTTCTAGAGCGGTGAATGTCTTTCCTCATTTGGCTTGCAGACGGCCCTTTCACAGTATGGTGCTGTTGCAGATAGGGGCATATGTGCCTCTGCCAGGCAGGTGTTTGATAAGGATGTTGACAGGTCAGAGGTTGTCACCATTAATCCCAAAAAGCTATTTCTGACTAACCATCATGACAGAAACGCACTGTAATAAGACTACCAGGTTCAGTATTGATTTCCCATCTAATATAATATCATGATTGTATATTACTTGTTTTTTGCACTTTATTATTCCCTAGGATGTTAACTTTGAAGTTTTAAAAGCACTTAGTTCTACAGCTGCAATCCTTAACACCTCTGCAGACTTCTATGCATCACTTTGTCACCTTCCTCTCCCCCTCGTGCTGAGCTGACTTGGTGCAGTAGAAAAACCCTTTCTATTCACTTAATCAGGAGGTAATATGTCCTGAAACAAACAAACAGATTTTTAAAAGATGTAGCACTATTAGAAAAAGGTTTCTTAAAAGAAAATAATAAATGAGCATCTGTATTCCCTGGAACATCTTCACAGGGTAAGAGAAAGTTTCATCAGAGACTCCTGCCATGGTGACTCCTCTCATGGTGACATCAGAGACTCATGATGACTGCCAGAGACTTGACTACACTGTTGACTCTCAGAAGGGATTGCTTTCTGCTGGTCCATCTCTCCATTGTCTCTCTTCTGTCTGTCTGCCTTACTGCTGTGGATGTTAAGGTCTTAGGGACATTCTTCTGCTGAATGCTCTTATCCATCCATCCATCAGCTGGGCTCTCCTACAAGCTGCTGTAGATATCTACAGCAATCCAAGTCAATTAGAATACAAAATGGTTAATTGAATTCTCCTTTGTTCCCTGGTGATATTCAGGAGGACAGCACATGGTACCTGCAGATGGATGGCAGCTAAATAGCCTTTTAAAGCTGCAAGCAGAAGTGGAAGTTTGTTTTCATTCATTTTCTCTCTCTCGTTCAGATACAGCAAAACATTTATTAATCCTCCTCCAAACCATATGCCATGTGTCTAATGAGTGGTAGGTTAAGTTAATCATATACAACCAACCAAGTGTAGTAGAAAAAACATTGCAGAGTAGGTGAAAAAGCTAATACTGTAGATTTGAGTTACTTAAGTAAGCGAAGAAGATGAAGAATACGCAGGGTCAGGCCCTTCAGGAAATTTAAATAAATATTGAGTCAGACAAAATTCTTCTGGATTCTTGAGGTGCTCTCTTGGTAACTTTTGAACTTCTAGCTGGGACATCTTCACATATTTTGTGAAGGCTCATGCTGCAAGTATTGCTGGCCCTTAAGGGGTATTCTGAAGGCTTAGCACATGTAGATATAAATTCAGGACTTCATCACGTGTTTGCTTTATGCTTTAAGGAACCAGTAGAAAACTGAACCAAGGGATTTCCCATGCTTACCTGTGGGGTATCTGAGTTACTGAATGAACCCATACTTAAGTTTTCCAGACATATTTTATTGATGAAGTGTCATGACTGCTCATAAACTGTGATAACACAGAACATCTGCAAACTTAGCAGATGAAGGAAGAGCTGGAGGAATTTTTTTTTTCACTATTTCACTAGTTTTACCAGGTTGTGGTATCTGTTATGATCTTCTTGCTGGGACAGCAAATGCTGACTGTGAAAAATGAGTGTTGACAAATTCTGTGCAAATTTCTGTGCGTTGTTCAGTGCCAAGTTATAACTTGTAACAGCTCTTCTATTCTCAAGAAATTAGCCTGCATTGCCTGCCAAACTAGAGCAGTTTTGTGGCAGGACTAGGAAGACACCATCATACTCGTTTCATTTGAGCCCTAATTTGACCCAAATATTTGATTTCCATCTTCCATAAATTCACTAACTACTAACCCACTCTTCCAGCTAGGCCCTTGAGTCCTTTACTCGCTGGAAATTATGCTCCTATTTAATTATAAATATTTATAAAACCTCTGTGATCCTTAAAAATGTGAGAACTATCTGGTGTTTATAATTGTTATAAAAAATATCCCAAGCCCACTAATTGAATGAATCTTTCAAATGCGAGTAATTTTTTATTTGAATTCTACATCCTTATGTATTATGTAACAATTAGTAATGATGTGATGGATAATTTTTTTGGAACAGTTCCTGATTCCATTACTCAACTACTCGATCGACCAGTAATTATGAATCATATCTTTAATTAGCTGCCGCTCTTCAGAAACATATGAAAGCCAAGGGCATAAAGTAATTGGCATAAAAGTTTTCCTAATTAATTTATCTGTCTATGTGAGTAACCGGGACTGGAGTCAGGGGAACATTTATAACTCCAGGAAGGCCAGCCCTAAAACCCAATGTCAAATGAGATTTATATTTCTGAATTATAAAAAGAACAACAACAAGCCACAAAATTACATTATCCCCAACTCCAACAATAAAGCACATAATGCGTTGTTCAGAGATGAGCAAAAACTTCTTATTGATCCAATTCATTTTCATCGTATTCTCCAGTGGGTCTTTCAAATCTCTCTGGCTATTTCCCTCATTCCACATAGTAACAGTAATCAAGCACATTAAGCAATTCATTAAACAACAGCCCCACTGACCACAGGGAGTATTACAGCTAACATTCATTAGGCAACTAGCAACTTTATTTAAGCAGAAGAGACCTGGGGAGTGCAAGACACAATTCTTTGTCTTTTGGGAGCCTATGGCCCACCATGGCAGTGCTGGATCTGCTTTTCACAAACTATAAAACCTTTAAGCTTGCTGGCACAGACAGTGCCTTTTTCAAGGAGCCGCCTGGGAGAGAAGACAAAACTGAGTGTGTGCTGGTTTAATTCTCAGCCTGCCAAAGATTAAGTTAAAATCTGAGCTCATTGTTAAGTGTGGGTTGCTAAGATTTATGCCTGATATAAAACTAAAACCTTACAGTATTGATATTTAGGTCCTATATTTTTTCAGATCTGATTTCAAGAGGGCAAAAGCTGTAAAGCATCCAGGTTTGTTCATTTGAATATCCTGGTTTGCCTGGCACTTTGCAGTAAAAATGATATATATTGTCCTTCGTAATAACAGAGGAAAGGCTAAAACAACAATGAAAAAAAGTCTTCCTACAAACAACAATTAGAAAAGTGTTAGAAAAGTTAAACTCATAAGCCTGTACAGTGTTTCTGGCCTAATTAATGAAGAACCTAAGATTCATGTTTGGTGCAAAGTCCCTGAAAATGAGAAAAGTCATATAAGCAAATGCACTGCTGTTCTCTTGCTTTTTCATTTATTTATTTATGTTTTCCAATTGATCCATATTACAGAAAAGAGGAAATTAGACAATATTACTTGGCATTACATTTTTGTATAAGGATTCCTACAGATATCCAAGCTATTTTCATAAGAAGTTTACACTGTGAAAGCATTAACCCAGAATTTTAAGTAGCTATTCTTCACCATCTACTATGTGAACCCACAGAATGAACATAATGTGCATGAATCAGAAAAAAAACCACCTTCTCCTTCCATACTGTTATTATTTTCGATTCACAGAATCACAGAATTGTTATGGTTGGAAAAACCTCTGGAGATCCTCTTGTCCAAGTCCACTGGCACAACCAAGTTTGGCACAGTCACTGTTAAATTATATAATGCTTTAAATGACTTGGCATCTTGTGTGGTGTAACAGAGTACAACTCCCTCAATTTCAGAGGAGCTACATAAACCAAAAAGTTAATTTTTTTAGTCACAGCCTTATTCTGACTTTAAAATCCCCGACTACAGCATTCATGTTATTCCCTGTTGCTGACACAGAAATTATTCAGATGATTCAAAAAAATTAATGGCACTACTGATTACTGACACTTATAACTGGAAGGCAAATACAACTCTGCTATAGTTTGAAAATGCATTTCTGTGGCATTTAATTATTTGAGACCTGATGATTAAACCTTCAAACCAACTTCTCCAGAGTAATTTGCCATCATGGCCAGAAACACAGTAAGAGTCTCCTTGCCAGAATTCATATGTTCTTCCCGTGTGGATGGACTGATATCTGGGGAGTGCAGTAATCTCTCACGGAGGGAAAGTCATCGGACAAACTAATTTCCCTATATTAGGAAGATGAAGCTTGACAATGGATGGAGTTTCATCCTAAAAGCTAGCTGGGAAGGTAACTTAATTTTTGTTACCTACTTGTAGCAAAAGTTGCATAGAGGTGGAAAGGTGGTGGGCCAAAATGCTGGTACAAAAATGAGCTCCAGCATGTGGGGTGGGCTGTTGGAAGAGCAGGAAAGACCAATACAGCCCATGGGGCCCTGCTGCCTCCTGTGCTCCGCCACTCATCAGCACTATAGTTCATCAGAAACCATCAGAAAATAAGGCATTTATCTCACTCAGGCATCTTGACAGCCCCCATGAGCAGAACACATTTGGTTGTGTGACCAAATATTTTGGGATAACATGAACCCTGGGTCCAATGTTTCTGGCCAGGCAATTCAGAGCCCGCACAATAGCTGAAGCTCTAACCTTGTTATGAGATGTAAAGGGCAAAAAGGGTACTGTGCTTATTCGTGACACAGAGCCTGCGATTTCAGCTCTGCCAAAGTACCCCTGGAAGAGAGCTAGTCACTTATTTTGTTAGCAACAGAAAGTATTACAAAAAGTGTGTCTAACATATACAGTTGACTGCTTGTATTTCCTGTACTCATTTCCAATAGTGGCATATAAATGCATTTATACTAAGGCGGAGAGTTTATTACATATGATGGATGGCACTGAAATACCAGTTTTATCCTTCCTGTAAAAACAAGGGCCATAACTCATGACAGGTGCAGCCTCCAGATGCCAACAATGGTATCGGTTTCAGGGCCAGGACTAGGAAGACACAGATAATTTTGCTAATTTCCTCCATTATATTATTATATTCTTACCTGCAGTGTGAGACAGCTTATCATGGAATCACCAGACTGAAAATGTATCTTTAATGTTTTATTGCCAAAATTTAAATGTGTGCTGAAATTCGAGCACTTTTCAAACATTATGCATTATACAGAGAACTCTGTTAAGTGAATGCAAAGTTTTTGATCTTTGTAAATTTATTTTTGGCAACTGGATGTTTGAATACCATCTTTTTATGTTAGGAACTTTTAAATGTCTCCATCATCAGATCTGGGCATGGAAGAGCTTATTTTATATACATATATATATATATATGCTCATGTGTTGTCATGACAAAGGACCACTGAGCAGTGTCATGGGCCCCAGAACAAATGTTCCTGATTTATTATTTCTAGTTCCTGCTGGGTTTTCCCTTCTAGATAGACTACTAGTAGAATTTACTACATAGTAACAAGTCCTATTGAAATAGAGGGACATTGTCACTTCATTTACTAAAACTACAGGATCTCTGGGGAACTTGTTCTGTGTTTCTCTAAAACATTGATTACATCTCCCAGAATTAGGAAAATACTGCAGTTCTTGCTTTATAGGTAAGATGAGGCACAAAAGGGAACTTACATGTCCAAAATTCCCATAGGGAAACTCTAATAGTACATTCATGCAAACTAGGGTCACCCAAGCTCCAGGTTATGGCATTTACCTGGAGCTTGGGTGACCCTAGTTTGCATGAATGTACTATTAGAGGACAAGGAGGCATTTAACAGCATCCTTATTCTTTTTTCTCTGGTTTTTTTTTTTTTTTTTTTTTTTTTCATTCATCCTTATTACTTTTTATCTTCTGTTTTTCCACCACTTCACTACCTTATTGATTTCAAGGAGCTCCCACTGCCTCTTGGAAAACTTTGAAAAGCACTCAGTTTTAGAAACAATTGTGCTGATTTGTAGTTTACCTTATATACCTTTCTCCCTTTATTATTATGCAAATGCCTTTGGAAGAATAAGCATACTTTTGAAGAATTGCCCTGCTAATGCTGCTTATTTGTGTCTGCAGACATTCTCATTTTAGTCTTGTCAACACAAGCAGCAAGTATGGAACATACAGGAGAACAGACCACGAATCAAGTTCACATATTCCTTAAATATTTTGTGAAGGCATCTTGAGAATACTGAGTTTGTAGGTCTACCTTATCTGAGACTTGGATTTTATTTTCACTGAGTATTTACAAAAATGGCCTCTGTAAGAAAAGATTTGGCTGTGTTAGAGTTGCACTCTCCTGCTGATCTCTGTATGACAGATGGGATCAGCTGAGCTGCTTTAATTGACAGTCTCTGCAGGAAGACAGAGAGAGAAGGAGACTTGCCATTACTTACAACCCATCAAAACACAAATCTGACTCCAGTAAAATCTTCACGGAGTCCAGCATAACTTTCACACACACTATCCAACAAAATACAGCCTAAATCACTATAGGGTGGGAACAAACTGGTAGAGAACTTCTGTTTTGAGAACAGTCACCAGTTTCTTTCTGTCATAGAAGACCCAGGCAGGCTCTGCAACACATGGTGAGGAACCCACACGAGGCTTGAGTCTCTTCATCATGCCCACGATGGAGGACAACATGAAAGTTAGAAGGGGGACGAGTGTGGGAGGGGTAGCAAACCTTGGAGAAGACAGGGTTGAGGAAAGATACTGGAAATTATCTGCTTGATTCTACACCCATCTTCTCCCCCCCTTAATATTTCTAGACCTTAGTTTGTATTGCTTTTCATCCCTTCCCTCTCTGCCTTCCACAAACACAAATGGTTAATGGAAATTAGCCATGCTCACATGGTGAGTGATCTGGGTTGCCCTGGTTGCATCCTAGTGTAAGGGTTGAGATAGCAAATCTCTGTAAGACTGCAATGTTCCTACAGTGTTTTCAAGCCATCATTACATTCACTTTGATTACCTCATCCATTTCTGTTCCCTTGTTCTTACTCTATTTTGTCCATAGAGTTTAAACTCTCATGCTGGAAAAGTGTCACTGTGTTTGTATGGGGGCCAGCAGCAGGGTCTTGTTCTTGGCAGGTCTCCAGATACAAGTGTATAAACCCAATTAATAATAATGTACCATTCAATTACAGTTGATATGCACACGGGCAGTATGAAAAAAATTTTTCTTAGCATTTAAAAATGCATAAAATTATACTGACAATGAACAGTTTAATTGTCAGGCTCCTCATCACTAGGTCTCACTCACAAATTCTGAGAGCTTCAAAGCCACTTTGTTGCTCAATTCCCCTTCCATTTTACCAAATATGTTTAAGAACATGAAATAAATTTCTGGAATCTACACTATAAATCTAGGATCCACCTAGATTTCATCCGAGCCTTTTCCTTGACATGTCTGATTTTGTTCTTGCATGAGACCCATCTCAATGGATGAATATTATTACAGGAAGCAACTGACTTAATTAAGTTATAAAAATAGTTTATCTTCATTATTTAGTTCTTTTCAACTCTTTATTAGTAACAAGTATTCCTAGTAGTGTCCTATATTCTCCAGTAGTAAGAAAACATGAAAACAAATGGCAAATATGTCGTCACTGAGATGCAAGTCCAGAATGACAGTTTATATCTTTATTTTCTTTACCCTACTAAAAAAGACTTAATGAGTGTAGATCTGGTTTTGCCAGTTTTTCTTATACTTTTCCTTAAATTTACTGAAGTATATTGTATTGTTACTTTTAAATAATTGTTTGAAAAACAATGGAGCAAGACAACTACTTACTGTAGCACTGTATTTCTCTATCATCCAATATTAACAATTATTTTCTGCACATTTCTTTCTGCTGGACTGACACACACTCATACAAATCAACCCAGACAGTTCCATATATACAACCTGATACACAACTTTTCCTAATTAGAAAGTGATTCACTGTTTTCTATGAAGATATGTAATGAGAATGTTCATTGCACGAAAGCTTGGAAAGTTTGAAGGGTTTTTCCACGCTTTACCAGTTGGATCTCTGAATAATTTCATCCTGACTTTGGCAGGAATGTTGTGCAAAGAAAGACTAGATGTAGAAAAAAAATCTTGTCTGAGGCTGTCCTGGACTTTTATGCAAGGAGCTCTGTACACTGGCAGATTTATGTCATTTTAAGGATTTCCAAGCTGAGTGCAGGAGCCAGCAGGAGTAGGGAGATGGTACCTGAGCTGAAGCTGATGTTCCTGAACCCCTGGCTGTCCCCTGGGGAACCTGGAGAAGAGCAGAGGGCAGATTTGGCAGCGCTCTCAGCTGAGCCATTTGAACCCAGCGCTAGTGATGAAATTCAGTGCTAAACATCTACTTAAAAAAGAAAATAATCTGGGGTGAGCCACATGCCCAGTGCTGAAATTCAATAAAGTCTGCCTCTCTGAAAGCCTTACTTTCCTTTGCAGCTGCTCCACACATCTTTATTTGGCACATGCCTTAGATCTTTTAAGTGTGTACATGTCAGTTTTGTTCTTTTCAGCAAGTTCTTATTCTTCTCTTGCCCTTAACACTTCCCCTTGTCCACTCTTTTCCCCCTCCCACCCACATCCACCAACTTCTCCTCCCCCCCCACCTCTGGCACTACAGAACCACTGCCTCAAACTGTATAAAACCCTTGGCCTCAAACCAGAGAAGACCTAAATGCAGGAAAGTAAGGATAAATTAAAGTGACAGGGTCTCAGCAGTGGAAATTAGTGCAACTCTTCTAATTGCATGTCTAGCCTGAATGATGGGATACTTAATTCTTACACATCCCAGACAATTGCTTTATACTAACATGAGCTCTGGGAAAAAGGCAGATTCCAGAGACATATGGAGCAGTAGATGGAGTGGAAAAATAAATCAGTTGTCCCAGCCACGGTGGAAAAAGTGCTCTATCTGCACTGTTAATGTAAGGTGTTGCCACTGTTAAACAAAACAAGTAATGTCTCCTTCATCCATTCTTACTATGAAAATAGAGCATTAAATAATTAAGTGGCAAAGTGGGCCTTAGGTTGTATTTATTGTTACTTGAACAAGAAATGAGCTTTGGGTGAGGAGGTTACATTCCTCTAGTTAGTGGACACAGTCCTAAATACAGGATTCTGAGAGAGACGTAGTCAGGGGAGCAGAATGCTCTACTTCACTTCTATAAGGACTGCTAATAAAAGGCTTCAAAACTAGCATGGGTTCTTATATCTATTTAACCTTTTGCCCCAAGAAGCAAAGAGCATCTGGTTAAGTGGAGAGTAAAAGCACAGCTACTTTTCATTATCAGGGCTTAGAGCCAGCCTATGTGGAAGCCTGAGCTGCCAAGCCTGGGTTAAATGCTTGTTGCCTTCACTGCCTGAGGCCATCTAGCGTGTTTAGAAATGATTAAGTACTGCAGCCTAGAAAGGACCTGTCCTGAGCGTTCATCTCTGACTTCCAGCAGAAAAGAGAGCCTGGCAATGACAGAGGCAGATGGATGAGTCTCATTAGTATGGTGAAGCAGCGAACCAGACTGCCTTCACAGAGCTGTCCAAAAAAAAGCGAGCAAATTAAAATAGGAGCTGAGAAAACCAATGAGCAAGTGTTTTAACTCTCTGATACCTGGATTTGTCTCCAGCAGGTTAGGGCAGCTGGCTGTTCTTCCCAGGAATCTCTGATCCATAAGCAGGTGATGAGCACTTGATAGGCATGGAAATTTCCACCTGTCCATATTTTATTTTTGCATCTTTTTTTTGGCAAGCTTTTAAAAAATGTAGGATCCTTATACATACTATATCTCACACACACATAATTTGAATATTCTATAGCATGGCAAGTGCAAACGAAACATTCTGCATTTATAAGATTCCATTCATTATTATATCATTATCAAAACTCACATGGTAATTAGGTTCTGACAGAGAGTTTTGGCATATAACATGGCATGAGGATGTCAAATATCTTACATTAAAAAGCATTATATTCACAAGATTGGTAAAGATATGCTACTGCATTCTACTAATACATGGGACTATTGCCATTCTGAACAAGGACATCTCGCTGACCACAGCTTTATCTGAAACACCCTTCCTTGTGCAATAAAATAGCAACTCTAGCCCTGAAGTGCAGGGAGTCCCAGTACAAAAGTGTGGTGACTCACTGGCATCAGACCCATCACCCTGGAAGTCTTCATAGTGTGATGGACTGGAAAACCTGCAGCTATTTTGAATGAGATTTTCTGCAAGACTGATGGGAAATTCTATCAATTTGTTACCCACTTTGATTTGTTTAAGTTGATTCAGGTGCCATCAAACTATGAAAAGAGAAAGAAAAAGCACTTGAATAATTCAGAGTGCAATTGCAGCATGCAAGGCAGCCATTTTGCTTTGTCTTTTCATGCAAGATGAATAGTGTAGCACAGTAGAAATGTACCTAATGCCCTTCATTTTTCTTTTGATGAAATAAAGTAGGATCAGAATCCACAATTTGAAAGAACTGTGAAAGAATTCAAAGATCTAGAGCCTTCTCACTGTAAAAGAGACAGCAGAAGTGCCCAAAAATCAAAAAAAGACACCACAACAGATCCTTAAAAAACTGGGATTTTTATTAATAAAACTGTAGGTTACAGTGTTGGTATCAGAATCCTTACTCAGGAGTATACTGGAGGAGGTGTTGAAGAAAAAGTTTCATTCTCCACAGGTCTCTGCAGTCCTTGAGGGGATGGATGAAGTCATATAAGAAAATGAATCTCATAGAAGTTTTGTTTTGCATGAAGACATAGAAGAGCAATTTCATAATTGCTGTAGAAACTAGGATATTCAGGCAGTCTTAAATATCTCTGTAGTCTACAAGGACACGATTTTCATACATGTTAACATCTTTGTGCAGTCCCACTAGTTTCCTACTCAGCACTTTTGTCTTGTGATACTTTGTGTTTGCTCAGAGACTTCATTCCACCCTTGTCATCATGCCCAGGAGAGTCTGGAAAGAGAGATGCTATTTCATTTTTTTTTAATTTAACTTTTTCTGTTCAGAATGAAACATCAGTGCTCAAGGGACATTAGGAGCCTGGACTTTTTAGGTCTTTTCTGAAGAGGAGGAACAAAATTACTTTTATTCTCTGGTGAAAATTAGCCATTTCAAGAAGGATTGGGAAACTGTGGAAGCTGCAGTCTCCTCCCCAGCCGCTGTGTTATTTTGCACTCAAAACAGGACAGATGACCTGACAGATCATCGTTGTTATCCCTTTATTTTCACTTAGTACCTTCTTTGTGCTTTCTTCTACTTGCCATTGCCAGCCAGCTGATCTGTACCATTGCTCATTTGCTTGTTTTGGGCCAGGCTAGTGCTGTTAAGACCACAGTTACACAGGAGAATATTCTTCTTTCTTAATCACCTCATGAAGATGATCGTGGGATCACGAAAACCTATGGAAATATTTTTTTTGTTAGTTTTCTTTTGTTTTGCTTTTTTAGCTAATAGAGATCAATGCCATTTCCCCCCTCCAATTTAAGGTTATGTTAAGTAAGTGATTAACTTTCAGGTTTCAGGGCAGACTATAGTGGGCAGCTAATCTGAGCTGTGATGTAACAAGAGTACAGACAATACTGATTTCTTGTATTTAATACTTGTTTAAACTAGAGCATTTCCTTTTCTGAAAATCTAATCTTGAATCAAAAGCTACTTGAGATGGTGAATTAAAAGCATTTCTTAATAAGTTCTTCCAGTGGTCAAATGCTTTTGATATTAGATAATTATAATTCCTCACTAATCTGAATTTATCAAGTTTTAACACTGAGCCATTCATCTGAGTGCCTAAGACATTTTGAAAGAATAGTGGCTATAGTAAATGATTTAGGCTTCAAACTGTGATTTTTCAGATGGGTGCCTGGAAGATGTAGGGCTTGGTAATAAAAGAAAGACTTTTAAATAAATTGCCTTAAAACCTAACTGCTAGCCACAGAAAACGACCTGGGTATTTAAAGTACACTTAAACTTACATCTCTGAAAATCTCATTTGAGATATTACCTAACACTGGCAATACCAGAAAACACAGTCTCTGTCATTTTTCACAATTACATTTCTCACAAGTGCCTCAATATTGCCGAGGGAGAACAATCAGATGCCTTGTTCATAGTTAAAGCCTATCATCATCCACAAGTCAGATCTTAAGTTCTCCCTCTTAGCTTCATGCAAGATCTGAGATAAACACACCCAATTGCACTCCTCCAAAGAGCAAGCCACTTTCTCTAAGAGTCCAGATTGAGCTAAGTTTCCAGGTCAGTTTCTCTTTAGAGGACTGTTCCCAGGTGCAGGAAGTTGTCATAAATTTTGTTTTCAGCCTCACAAGATTCCACCTTACCCTACCTGTAGGGTACTCTACACTTTTCCAGAGTGTAGGATATCCGGATATCCTCCTTCTAGCCCTTGAAACAGTGCCATTATGCAGATAATCACTATTTGCCTTAACTTTACCACTTACAGTTCATTATAGGCTACTGCTTTATTTATTTATTTATTTATTTATTTATTTATTTATTTATTTATTTATTTTTTAAGCATCCTCATTTTCTGCTCTTGTGGTCCCATCATAGTAAAGTTTTCCTGACTGCAAACAATATTCTGGACATTTTTTTGTCCCTGCCAGTACAGAAGTTTTTCTTTGACAAAAGCCAGGGAGGGAGTGGGTAGAACCACAGTTACAGGAGTAGGTAGCATCAGCACTGCAGGGACAGTGGTAGCAGGAGGCAGAAGGAAGAGTGGACACGTACACTACATACCTGGCTCCTCCATCCCTGCAGCTGGGTCAGAAAGGAGAAGCTTTGGTGCAGGAATGGTGAAAAAATGAGAAATCTTTGGGAAACTCCTGTTCTGCAAAAGAGCACTGTGGAGGTCTGGTGCACCACCTGTCCAGTCATCACTGCTGATGTGAAGACATCACTGTCTGAAGACAAGAACAGCAAACATGATTATTGCCCTCTGTCAGGAATTTTGGGAACACAGCAGTCCTAAATTTGTCTTACTGATAGGCACATCTGGCAGTGAGAAGGTGAAGAGGGAAGGAGGAAACTGGTAAATGCGAAGACAGTTGGTGGAGCAGGACTACACATACAGCTCTCACCACGGCCGGAGGATTTCTACCCATGTGGCATCCTGTGGATGCAGTGCAGGTACTGATACTGCAACCAGTCCAAGAAATGCCTGACTGCCCCTTGTTGGGAGCACTGACAGCACATCACTAAGCTGGGTCCTCATATTCAGGCATGCTCATGACCAGCCCCCTGTAGACAGGCAAGTGGTGGAAGACCAGCAAAGCCAGCACCAAACTCCCAGGGGGGCAGCTGTGATGGGGGTCTGGGGCCCTGTCACGACTGACATTTGGGGATGGGAATCTGTACGACTGACTTATCAGCTCCCACACAGAAGCAAGCTGCTGACTGAAGGCTAGGGAGAAGAGATATCTCCTCCAAAACAATATTTGGTGCCAGTTATAAGAAATGCTCATGGACAGGGGTCAGGAATTATACTGCTGTGCTGACCTCTGAAGAAGAGAGAAATAGCAGTAGGTTT
This sequence comes from Pyrgilauda ruficollis, assembly GCF_017590135.1. Lineage (NCBI taxonomy): Eukaryota > Metazoa > Chordata > Aves > Passeriformes > Passeridae > Pyrgilauda > Pyrgilauda ruficollis. The sequence continues at coordinate 2,822,478 of NW_024525823.1, read as the reverse complement.
ACAATCAGATTTAATTATACATTCCAAATTGACCATGAAATTTTATCATTAGGTAACTAACCTCTTTTAAGTAGGAAAGGTGAATGATTGAGACTGCCTCATTGACTATTATTGCTTTACCTGGATTCCTCTGTCTCCCTAATGCATCTACTAATCCTTTACTTTAACTCAATATGAGGAAGAATCCAGCTTTGTTCATTCCATTTGCAAAATGAGAAGATGCCAACTTTTCCCCTTATAGACTGGTATTTATTTTAACTAACAACATGAAAAAGAGCACTAGAGTTAATCACTTTCAATCAATGTCAACTACATTATTAGTTAATGGGAGTTTATACTGCATATTATTTGTTTGTGAGACATTTTCTGATGTGTTACATCTAGTTAAATGCCTTATCCTTGTGTATTTTAAATAGAGAAAAAATGAAGGCTACATTCAGTGAATTTGTAAACACTGACATCCAGAATTAATTTTACTTAATCATAATGAGGACACTAGTTAGGAATGTGAGACTACTGGAAACGTGTAGTATGCTGTATGCAGAGCTAAATTTTGCTTATTAAGTATTTTTGCCAGCTCATTCTGAGCAGGTAATTATTCTACAGTCTGATCTTTAAAATTATTTGTATACATAAAACTATAATTTATATATAGGTCTCACAATTTCTATGTTTTGCGGAGCTGTGCAAGCTCCTTAACCTTGTCCCCCCTGCCCCCTCTTCCCATACTCCAGCTTCTGGCATACACATTGCATCTTCTTGTCATAGTCTCATTTTTGTCATTTGAGGATCTGGGAGAACATTCCAAACCTGAAGATTTGACTTGAAATCAGCAAACTCAAATCAGAAAAAAATAGCACATTTTAATGAACTTGTCTGTAGCTGAGTCTTGTATCGACCAACATTTCCACTTGTATTTTGACCTCATATTCCTTCTTCACTCTCATACATTTCCTTTTGCTTAGCACCATCCCAGTCACGAACTCAATGGTTCTCAGCAGTAGTAGAGTAACAAGTAGATGGAGCATGAGTGAGAAGGGAATGAACTATACATGACATAAGGTCCTTTTTTAAAAAGGACTTCCTATTCCATTATTACTTTATACTACGACAAAGGCCTGACCTGAAAGTTAATAAAGAGAGCATGTTTACTAATTAGGCTTTATTCTCATTGGCCCATGTTAATTGCAAAATATCAATCTATCTCACTTATGAATATGCAAATGTTATGTCAGAGTGGCATAAGTTTCCAGCGCACAGTACTCTGCTAGCTTTAATTAGATCAAAAGTGGGTCCAGCTCAATTCAACAAGATGGGCCCTACTCTTTAATCAGGAAAATAAGTTTGTCTCCTAACAGTATCTTCTTTTGACAGTCAGCAAACACTAATTAACAGACATAGCTGTATTAATTGCATTACTCCACTGTATTCTTATCAGCTGGCTGATGTTGCCTGTTTGCTAATGCAAATAGTTACTGCTTTGGTAAAGTCAACTTGCAAAAGTCTTTCTAATGCTAACTAGCAATCAATGCATATAAGATTTCTAAGATTTCTGTAGGGAATTCTGCATAATAGATGTATTCTGTCTTTTGAGGTATCCACGGCCATTTAGTATAATTATTCCTTAGAGCTACACCTATCATATTATCAGCTTTTTGGAGGATAAAGAACACAACTTATTTGTTTAAGAACAAAGGACTATTATCATTTCCTTTAGGAATCACTAAATCACTATGTTAAATGAAGATGTATGACCCAATGGAAAACTTGCATTTATAGTAACTATGTATTTTTTTCCTTAAGATTATTTTAGCATCTTTTAAAAGGCAATTTACTGCTTTTATAAAGTACTGACTGGACAGCCCTGGAGACTGTAATCCCATGGAATGGGTTTTATAGGGACTGTGTTAGGCAAAGTCTCCCAAGGTGCTGTCCATGCATTTTGCCTTCAGCCCTATTCTTTGTTCTCTGTGTTCTGAAAGCAGTCTTGTGGAGAAGGAGTTGGGAGGTGATTCTACCCCTGTGCTCTCATGAGATCCTACCTGGAGGACTGAGTCCAGCTCCGGGGCACCCAATGTAAGATGGACATGGCCCTGTTGGAGCAATTCTTCAGGAGCTCATCAAGATTATCAGAAGGATGACACATGTCTCCTGTGGGAACAGGCTGAGAGAGTTGGGGTTGTTTTGCCTGGAGAACAGATCGTTCTAGGGAGACTTCATAGCACCTTCTAGTACTCAAAGGGGGCTTACAAGGAAGATGGAAAGGACTTTTTACCAGGGTGTGTAGTGACAGGACAAGAATAAATGGCTTAAAAAAGAAAGAGGGTAGATTTAGATTAGATAATAGGAAGAAATTGTGAAGGTCAGTTTTGACAATGCTTGAATGAACCGCCTGGTGTAGTGGAAGGTGTTCCTGTCCATGCCAGAGGTATTGGAACTAAACGATCTTTAAGGTCCATTCCAGCCAAAAGAATTCTATGATTCAGCTCCTAAACTCTCTTGATTGCTGGCTTGGGTGTTGATTAATTCAAGAGAGTTTTTATCAGCCAATTGGCTGCCATGAGCAAGGCTGAGTCCATCTACCCCTTTCACACAGACTGCCAAGCAGCTGTCCCCCAGCTGTTAATTTTTTCTCCATACTATGTTTTCTACATACACTGTTATCCTGAGACATGCAGTCGTCTATCAGGTGACATCTCTCTGCAGCCAGACTGTGCTCTCTCACCTTTGCCCAAACACAAAGCAGACCATGATCTGCAAAGGGATCCTGGTAAATGTACATGGAACATACATAATTAGCCATGTTCTTGTAGTCTGGGCAAAGCTAGGAACACAAGTTTTGGACAACACCATAACTAAGATGGCCTGCACAACATATAACTGTACTTTCTTAACAACAGTGCCTTTTGTACCTGGCTGTGGGGTGACTCTAAAGTGAGAGTTCATCCACCCAGTCCAAATATGCAGGGATAACCAGCTAGAGACCACCATTACATCTAATTGAGGTGGTGTTATTTCAAGACCACAGCTCTTAACTTTGTGATGTGGAAGGCAACAAAGTCCACAGAGCTCCCAAACCACAGGATATCAGCTAGGCATGAGGATACTGAAGGAAAAGCCATGTGTCCACTTTGTATTGCAGCACCATTATTACTACCAGTGGAGTCATACTGAAGCAGAATAATGCTTATGATTTTCCCTGGTATAAGCAAGACTAAAATGGTTTAGGGCTAGTATTCCCGAGTGGAATCTGCAAATGGAATTATTATGTATTATTTATATATTTACGGGTATACCTTCACACAGCTGACATTTTAATGAATCCCTACAGGGAAGGAGTGGAAGTGATAATGAAGCCTCTATGTCAAAGCCTCTCCAGTTTTCCAGTGAAGCTGCAATACCCCTTATTTCTCTCCCAATACTTTGTTTACCTTTCCCTTTATTTATTCAAGATAGGAAAACGAAGTTGAAAAAATATGGTCAAATACAATTAAATTGTAAGATGAATAATCTTGTGAACAATTAAGGGCATTTTTCAGATACTCTAATTTTTTAAATAATGTTTTAGATTTAGGTGTACAAACATAAGGCAAAATCTCAGCATTGGATCTGATTAGCTCTTTGCCATTTTTTCCTTCTGTTATGATATTTAGGGTATGGAATCATAATTTCTGTAGTCAGTATGAAACCTGAGGACTGTCTCATTGCAGGAGGAATTTTGTATAGGAGTGTCAGATGAACCTCAGCTTTTGCAAAATACATTGCAAGATTCAAAGATTTTTGTTTTACCACCAGCCCTTTATACATGTAAAGCTGGCTGCTCTGTGTGTCACACCTCAATATTATGGTAGTAGATTCATTAAAGTAACTTTGCTAAACTCTATATGACTATAAATTTTCATGCTGGAGAGTCAAAATATTTTTTCTAGGTTTCACTTAAAACTAGCAGATAATTTCTGAAGAGAACGCTAGTGAAAAATATGTTTTTATATGTTAAATAGGTCTAATGGTTTAAAACCAGTTCAATGATGTAAGCTTTCAGGCAGGTACTTGATGCTTGTCTGAGGCAACTTGTTGGGAGTAAAAGATGTACCTATTGTTCTCCCCATTAAAAGTTTGCTTGAATTTGGAAAAAATAGAGCCTTTGAAGTAAATCAATATGGAGGTTTCACGTGTTCTCCAGATGCTTTTTGGACAGTCTTCACAGATAAATAGATTGCACTTTAATCCTTACTAAGACATAGCAAGAAAGCCATCCAAAACTTCTAGTCCCATGACTTTCTCAGCAAATTAGGCTAAAAGACAAGCAAGAATTATGCTCTGGGTTTCAGTGTAAAAGTCAGAACAACTTGAAGAGTTAGGCACTAGCTCAGGATCCTACTTCAAACCCACAGTCGGCAAAGAAGGAAAGAGAATCCACGTGCTTCTGTTTTCAAAGAACTGGCATGATCTACACTTGACTTACCTGCCAGTGCTGTCTGACTTTTGTTTTCAATACTGAAATGGATACCAGTGCTACCAAACTGATACCAGTTTATGTTTCTCTGGCATGCTGACAGGGATCATCACCCAAGAATCAGTTCCTGCCTCACTGAATGACACCTCAGCCAGTCTGGAGTGAAAGTGTCAACATGATGAAGCAGAGAAATCCCTACCTAAAAAAACTGCTGCTCCCTAGAGAGGCGGAAGCTTGGTTCCTGGTACAGAGAAAAGTGACTATAAAATGGATGCCATCTTCTGAAGCTGATTTGGGATTCAGCCTTTCACAATTTCTGTTCGTGCCACAGAAGAGTAAAGCAAAATACTGTATCATCCTTAAAGAGAATGATCCAAATGAAATATTTCAGGCTGGTTTGCCAAGGAAATGGAGCCTCTCTACTTCGCTTCTCCACTTTTCTGCCAGTCAGTCTCCTTTATAACTTTTAAGTCTGCTAGGCAATTTAAATACAATTTGAAAGAGAAGCAGTCTTAGAAACAATTAACTGCATTTTTTTTTTTTAAATCTGCAGCTGGGAAGTGGAGAGAGGCTCAGCATGAAAACCCCATTGAAAAGAGAGCAGGAAGAAATCGGATGTGATATGTTATGTGGCTTGGTAGTAGCCAGCTGCCCAATCTGCATATGCATGGATCCAGATTAGCCAGGGTATGTGTTATTTCTTGCCTGACAGATGTCAGAGGGTTTACAGAGGGAGGCAGAACTATTGTGGTGGGAGTGAGGGAAGGAAACGGGATACAAATCTGTAGGAAATCAAACTCAATAAGCTGTGATACTCACAGGACAACTTGTGTTCTTTTGCATATTTGGTAAGAAAAAATTACAAGCACTATACAGTTGTACCTAACCAAATTCTTTTCACTTCCTCTGCCAACTAATAAAAACCCCAACCCTGTTGTGTAGCCTAAGATTTCTTAAAAAAGCAAATTTTGGAAATACACTCAGTAAAAATGACACTAACAGTGAGTGTCCTCAAAAGAGATGGAAGGGACAGGATGAGGTAGGAAAGAAATTCAGGGTATACAGTCCCTTTTTCAGGGAACAGTGGGAGGGGTGGCAGGGAAACAAGACTCCTCCGGGTTAACAGGGCTTGACAGCAGGAGCAAAAGGGAAGGCAAAAAGATGGCAGCATTCTGTGGTCAGCTCTCAACACCGAAATGCACCTTCAAGAAATTGTAGTGATGCCTTCATCAAGTTTTCTTTTTCATTTTGCAGCAATCAATCCAGGCTTTCTATGCCCAGGCTGTTCCACTACTCAAATCAGACACTGGCTTTTGTTTAGATGTTTTTGGGGTACATTATTTGGAGAAAAAGTAAATTCCTCTACCTCCTTCTCATCCTAACCCAGAGTTGTAGCACAAAAGCTAGCAACAGGATGAATAGGAAATGAAAAGGAAATCCACCCTGCTCCCAGCCTCCTTTCCTTGCCTGCATCTTCTGCCCCCACTTACATGAATGTCAGGATCTAAATATAACTATGAACTGGTTAGGCTGCTCTCACAGCATTTAGACTGTCATTCCAAACCAATGTTGCTGCACATCCACCAGCATGATTGGCAGAGTATGACCAGGCTACTCTAAAATACTCACAAAGTTAAGTATAATTTTGTCCAGCTCATGGTCTTTCCTGCTAACCTATTTTTTCTACTGCTTCCTTCTGTGCTCATTTAAGACAGATTTCACTATATAATAAATACCAGCACCCTGTGACCCTGCTGTCAGTACCAGCTGTGCTCCTTCAGCCTCAGAAGACATTACAGGCTCACAGTCTCTGACAGACTCCAGTAACTGTAATTCACCGTTTGCTCCAGCCATTATATATATATGATTTTTCTTTGCCCAAATCCAGTGCAATACAGAATTCTTACAGATTCTTTGTTGAGCTTGTTCTCCTTTGGATTTTATTTGGGACTTTACCAGAGCTGTTTAAAGATTATTTATCATACAGAACAGTACTTAGAACATGACTGACCATCCTAGCATATATCAGGTTATTGTTTAACTCTACTCGCTTGTCATTGTGTATCTGTTATTATTTCCTATTTCACTGTTGAAATATAGGTATACTTTAGACTTTCTCTAGTCAAAAGAAAGCTTGCCACGTAGCTCTGTGGAAAAACACATAGTCACAATGATAATTTTGAGCTAGCACCTCACTGGAAGAGAACTCAGCAAGTACATTATTCCTCAGGTTATAATATCCTTGGGGCAGGAACATTTTGGGATTGTTTTAACTACTATTCCTTTCCATCAGGTTTTTGTCCAGGACCTATTTCCATTGTCCTGGTTCATGGCTGAAGCTCTAAGACCTGACAGGGACCACAGTCATTGAGGGAAGTTACAGCAGTAAAAGCAGCAGAAATGTGAAAGAAAGAGCAGAAGGAAACAAAATACAACGTGAAACACTTTGTTTTGTTGCTTTTTCATTTCTCATTTTTTCTTGTGGGAAATCATACAAAGAAACTGTCATGATTTCCTTTGTTTCCTAGGGAGATGCTAGCTAAGACACACCACATCAAGGACTTCAGAAACAAGCACTTTTTGCCTCTAAAGTGCCTGTAACCAATGACCTCAGTGAAAGACTCCTCCAAAAGAATACTGTAAGTTCATTTTGTGGGCTTCCATGCTGCAATCCAACCAGAGAGCACAACCAAATCAGTGGCAGTTGGTGGAGATAAAAATCTTTGTCTAGTGGGACATTCAAGATTTATTTTTTTACTCTGAGAAAACTCCTGTTAGGGTCTGCACACAGAAATTTGGGGCCAGACAGAGCCATCTACTTGCCTGGCTGAAAAACCTCAGTGATCCAGTCACTTCCAGTGTGCAGCAGCCCTCTGTGTAATACGGATCCAGACACCTGGGATGTCATCAGTAGTCCTTTATTGTCAGAGGGGGTGTCTTGAACAGACTAGAGCCTGAACAACAAAGTGCATTTTGTAAAACCACTTATCAAGCCCATTCATGATGTTGCCAGCTTTCAAAGATGCTCTCACCTGCCTCCACAGCATATCAGAAAGCAAATTCTTGCTCCATGCAAACAACAAACACCTCAAACCTCACTGTGCACTTTGTGCAAAGCTGAATGTGGGGTGCTTTCACTGTGGCTTGGTGACTTGACAAGCACCAGCAGCAGTGGCTGTGAGAAGCAGGGCTAGCTTCTCTCTAAACAGAAACACAACCTTTATTTACAGTACAAATATTTGAAGGTGATTCTCAACAATCTCTTCACCATAAGAAAAATTGATACTTCTAGCCATCCTTGTTGCCAAAACTTTAATCCTTATCAAATGGAAATCACCATCTGTGCATTAGATCAATGACTGGCACTTGGGTCTCATTGATTTAGCTATTATGGAAAAGATACCATATGAGATACATGATAAATTAGACTCTGTCATGGATATTTGGTAAGATTTTGCTCAATCTTTGCAAATGAGATAATTAGTTATAGCTTTCTAATTTTAAACTAGTGTAAGTGTTACAGATTAAGTGACTGTAATCTCTCTTTTCTATCCACTTTTCACATACATGCATAATGAGGCTTTTGTCTATAATTCTGGTATCACATTAAAAACATGAAAAGATGGAAGAAGGAGATCCTCCCTCCAGTTTGAGTTGAGTAAAACTTCATTATTAGTGAAAATCAATCATTATAAATCGATTCAAAATTATTCTGTATATTGTAAGTAAATAACAAAATGTTCCAAAAAAGCTTCAGTCATTTGAATAAAAGTTGCATAATATTTTTACACCTTAAACCACCTTTTCTTGAAACAATTGCAATGCCATACCAGATGTCTGTCTTGCCTGTCATAATTTTAAAATGCATGCATTTCTTTTAAATTTCTGTCATACCAGAAAGACAAAGTAATAACTGCAGAAACATGGCAACTGCCTGTGTTCAAACATGTAATCTGGGGTCTTATCCAACCTGATGTTTTAAAGGTCTTGCAGGTGCACAGTTGAAAGCAGCCATTGTCACTGGCTCTTTGAAAGTCAGCCCTCCCTGTGGCAACTGCAGAACCTGGCTTTGCTACAGTGGATGCATGTAGACAGGCAGTGCTTCTTGGAATGGGCTTATGGATGCAAAGAATTAATCCATATGATAATCCATATGATTGCTTATTAACTTTCTTCCATCCATATCTCGTCTATCAGTCTCAGAAGGCACTTTCCTCTTTTTCCTTGGGTTGGCCCCACCGGTCCTCACAAGTTTTGTACACAATCATGGTGGCCTAAAGCTCAATCTTGCCATCTCACCGCTCTGTACTCTGCTTTGCACCCCTGAGAGGCTTTTAGGAGTGCCAGCTCTTTATTTCATGCAGAGAGAACAGCATTGACTTTACTGCCAAAAATAGCAACCATCTCCTTTATCCCCCGTTCCTAATCCCCAGCCCCTCTGCGACAGCCCTGCAGGCCGCTGGCTCAGGGGACTGACTGTGGTGATCAACGGTGGGGATTTCTCCTTCCATTCCACACTTTTCCACGGGGTAGGTTACAAAGGTCAGCCCTCAGAGGTGTTTTGACCTGTGCCTGCTGGTATGATAGTGCACGAGCATGCAATGAAGAGGATGGATGGAAAAGCCTGCTTGGGGCTGGGGCAGGCAGGACTGCTTCTTCTGGTGGTAGTGCTGGCTTTAGCAAATGTAAAGTGTCTGTGGAGCTACACATTTAAGTGGCAATGAATATGTATACACCTGGCCTCACTGTCCTAGTGTTGGGTGCTCCTGCTCTGCTCCAGAATGAAGCACCAGTGCTGCTGCTGAAAGTGTAAGAGCTTCTTATCAATAAAGGCAGGGGGAAGAAATAGAGAGGAGAGCACTGGGCAGCCTGAAGGGCTTCAGCCTGAAGCTCCAGTTGATATTAGAAAAACCCTTACCTCTGTATCTAGCACAGCGCCAAACCAGCAGTCAGCCCTACCTGTTTAGTTCACGAGCAACACCTCCCCCCCACTCTCCACTTCTGCTTTCCTACCCCACAGGCTTTTACTAACTGTTTTAAAGTACTTTTCTCTGTGAGCAATTACCATGTCCTACTTGTTTAGATTAAGTCGCTGTCAGTTCATTTTCATCCAGATTCCTACTTCAGTCAGACAGTGAGGAACTGCTAATGAGACAGCATAATCTGAGTTCAAAGAAAATAGCGGAGCAGAAAACATTTTCCCTGGTTAAAACAGTCTCAAAATTTCATTATACACTGGGCTACATGTCTCTTGTAGAGTCATGGCCACTGAATTTGCCACAAGATTCAGAGTAGCTTCAAAATTATGATTCTACAAGGTTTTCTTGAAAATACTCAAATATAATTAGTCCTGATGAGATTTTTAAACCTTCCAATATAACTTAAGCTGAAGCAGATTTGTCTTCTTGGACCTGCAAATAGCATAAAACAACATTTCTTAGGGAGGTGAGGACTTTCCCACTCATTTCCATATTTTACTACTGAAGGCTAAAAGAGATGATGCACATTTCAAATCATAATTACTTTGGCTGTTAATCCTCCTAATAAGGCTACAGCTATATGGTGACTGAAATGGTTACTTTGTAAAACACAATGCCCACCCACTTGTCAGGAAACCCTTATATCCAATATATCTTTAAATCCCTCACTGCAGTTATGAATAAGTGCTGTTGAAAATCAGCACTAGAAAAAAGTAAGCAAATAACAGAGCCATGGAATAATAACAGAGGCTTTGGAATAATTATTATACTTAAATTAATTTGAAGTATTATTTTTTGTTTGTTTGTTTTGTCTCAGAATTTCCAAGGAGCAGTTACAGAGTGCTATAGAAATTAATAAATCTGGCTAGGGGGGCCAGATGCCCACAAAATTGCCACAGAATACTCAAGTCCTTGATTTTATAAGGACAGGAAAGATGCACAGCATCTGGGATTACAATAATGCACAGGACTGAGCAGTTAGAATACACACATACAGACCCCTGGAACAAGCACTTCCCTCTGTCAGTCTTAACTTCAAAAAATGGAGCTTTGAGGCTCTAAATAAAGGGAAACTCTGCCTGTCTTTTGCCTGATTCTACTCCAGCAAGGCATTTTCTGAGATTTCATGGGACATACATTAGTGCAGGATTTGTTGCTGCTGTTTTCTTATAAGCTCCCAATTCCCCAAAGTTGGCAGTACTAGAACTTTTGAAGCCAAGCAACTGTACCTGTATTAGCTTCCCATTATTTTTTCATGATACCTTCTAACCACTGTACCTTCCTTGGTGCTGTAAGGTTTCCAGTTTATGTCCTGAAAGGAACTGCTTTCATGACCCTGAGGACAAGTATGATGTATTTCCAGTTTTGTGGCGTTACTAACAAACCAAAACCCTACGAAAAGCCCGAGTAAGCCACAAACCCAGAACTACTAAATGAGGGTGCCTAATAATGAGTTGATTCATAAGATTGTTTCACAGCAATCCAAGTACCATAAGAAGCATATCAGCATTATTGCCTAGAACAAAGTGATGTACAATGAATTAACAGCCATAGAGCCAGTGCTACCAACTGAAATTCGCTGTTGTCAACTTGTGAGAACTAATTGCTCATGTGATTCACTTTTAACTTCTCTCCCACCTTCCCATGTAACTTCCCCTCTATTTGTAGCACTACTTTCAATATATCTAATTTATTGCACAGTTACTATTTCCTAATGTGGCTTTTTTTGAGTAAGGCAAGAGTTGGCATGGGAGAGTTTACTTATTCAACAGAACTCTTGCTGCAGTTATGTAACACATTTGTATTTTTTTAATAGATGCTGTATATGTTGTCAATAATTTGAAGTTCATATAAAGCATGCAGATACACATCAAACAATACATAACGTTGGAGCCTATCACATAAATGCTGTATATGCTGTATGTTCAGATAGAGGGTCCCTTGTTTTAATATTCCATATCAAAGATATTTGAGCTTAGGTTTTCACAAAAAAAAAAACCACCCAAAAAAACCACCCCACACAATGTTGAAATCCTCACCTTGTTGTGCCATAGCAATGACACCAGGTTAAAGAACCCCAAAACTCAACTCCAAAATAACCCAGAGCAAACCCCCCTACCCTGTAGTTTAGGCCAAGCTGCCAAATCCTATTACAAATTCAATCCTATTAAAATGTTCCCAGGTTTAAGCCTGCTTTGGAGTTTTTCATAAGAGTGCGTGACCCCAACCCAAACCCCTCCATGTGTGGTCAAGGGACCTGCGGATAATTGTAAACTTCACGGGCTCCCATTAATCTCGGCACAGTCAGATATTAGCGCTTGTAAATCAGCACCTAAACAAGGACAATAGTTAAAGCCATCAATAGTCTTTTAATGAGGCAGATCAAAAACAAATGAAAGCAGCGGGGCATTGGGCTCTGCCAAGGAGGGGCAGGGGAGCCAGGGGGCTTTGTCTTCCCTCCTCGCACACCAGCCCATGGACGGAGTCCAGGACCCCTCCGCGGCGGCCGGGCCCGCCGCCCAGCTCGCACGCACGGCCGCGGGCGGAACGCGCCCGCCCCGCCCGGCCGGGGCCGGGGAGCCTGCCGGGCAGGCTGGGAACAGCCGGCCGTGGCCGACAGCCGCCCCGGGGGCGCGGGTGCTGCGGCTCTCCGCCGCTCCCACCGGGACAGCGCCCGGCCCGGCGCGGCTCGCCCGGCAGCCGG